>NC_061511.1:179308538-179344832 GCF_022539505.1 Lolium rigidum | reverse complement strand
GATGATGTCCGTGTCGGTGGAGGCATGGAGCGAGAGACCAAGGTCCAACGTGCCGCGGACGTAGCGGAGAATGCGCTTCACCGCAGTCCAATGAGCATCACAAGGAGCATGCATGTGAAGGCACACCTGCTGAACAGCATACTGAAGCTCCGGTCTCGTGAGAGTAAGGTACTTGAGAGCACCAACGATAGACCGGTATAGAGAGGCGTCAGGAGCCGGAGAACCAGCTGTGGCGGAGAGCTTGGCCTTCATGTCGATGGGCGTAGTCGCAGGACTGCAGTTCAGCATCCCAGCATGCTCAAGGAGCTCATGAGCGTACTTCCGCTGGTGAAGGAAATAACCATCAGGTCGGCGCACAACCTCGATGCCGAGGAAGTAGTGTAGGGGCTCCAAGTCCTTAAGAGTGAACTCTGCTCGAAGGCTATCAGAGAGCTGCTGAAGGAGCCCTGAGGTGTTGGCGGTCAGGATAATGTCGTCGACATATAACAACAAGTAGGCCATGGTGTCGCCCTGGCGGAAGACAAACAGCGACACATCGCAGCGTGTAGAGCGGAAGCCAAGTCGATGAAGAAACGCTGCGATGCGTTGGTACCACGCGCGGGGCGCCTGCTTGAGCCCGTATAAGGAGCGCGAAAGCAAGCACACATGATCCGGAAGAGCGAAGTCGACGAAGCCGGTGGGCTGCTGGCAGAACACCTGCTCCTCAAGATGACCATGGAGGAAGGCGTTGAAGACATCCATCTGGTGTATGGGCCAACGGCGAGAGACGGCGAGCTGAAGAAACATGCGAATGGTCCCGGGTTTGACAACCGGGGCGAAGGTGTCGGTGAAGTCGACGTCGGCGCGCTGTCGAAAACCGCGAACAACCCAACGCGCCTTGTAGCGGTCGAGTGTGCCGTCCGGATGAAACTTCTGCTTGAAGACCCACTTCCCGGTGATAACGTTGGCGTGGCGAGGCTGAGGGACCAACTGCCACGTCTTGTTGCGCTGCAAGGTATCAAACTCATCCTGCATAGCAGCACGGCAAAGACGGTCACGGAGGGCCGCCCGAGCCAGGCTGGGCAGCGGAGAAGGCGCTGATGGCGGCAACGAAGCAGTCGCGGCGGTGCAGACGTAGGTGTCCCGAGGGTACCGCGCGGAGGGGCGGAAGACACCAGCGCGTGCACGGGTGACCGGACCCGTGGCGGCCGGCACGATGTCACCCGAGTGGCCACTCGAGGGTGACGTGGTCGAAGAGGCGGCGCCCGAGTCGGAGATCGAGGGCGATGCGGGAGGTGTCGATGTGGCGGTACCCGAGCTGGGGCTCAAGGGCGCCGCGGATGGCGACGGCGGGGCGGCAGCCGAGCTCGGGCTCGAGGGTGCCACCGGGGTAGGCGGTGGGGCGGCGCAGGCGGGGTCGGCGCAACCAAGGCGGGGGCGCGATGCCGCGGTGGAGTCTCCGCGGGAGACCTGGAGGAAGTCACCTGTGCCTGTGCAAATGGGAAACATCACTCATCAAAGTAAACATGCCGCGAGGTGATGACCTGATGGGACACGGGGGCGTAACAACGATAGCCTTTGGTGTTAGCCGGGTAACCGAGGAAGACACACGGAACGGAACGAGGGGCGAGTTTATGAGGAGTGGTGGCGGCGATACTAGGATAACAACGATAACCGAATATCCAAAGACCGTCGTAGGATGGAGGGGGACCGTACAGGAGATGATGAGGCGCATAGTTCCAGCGGGTACGACACGGACGAAGACTGACGAGGAGAGTGGAGGTGGCTAAGGCGTCGGGCCAAAAGATAGGGAAAACGTGGCTGTGGAATAGGAGGGTGCGGACGCAGTTATTGAGGGTGCGGAGGATGCGCTCGGCGCGGCCATTTTGCTGGGACGTGTATGGGCAGGTTAGATGGAAAAAAATATAACATCTAAAGTTTTAATGATACTACATGTTTTGTAATACATACCTTTTATTACATTGGTTACCTTAAAACGCGCAAGGTGTATAAACCAGAACGGAGAGAGTATTGTATTTGGTTTTTTTTTTTGACAATCAATACCACATATATTCATAGTAACAAATAGTACATGGTAGAGATACATGAACTGACTCCAACGATTACAAAATAAAGTCTAAAAGATAGTAACAAATCTTCGAGGTCTTCAATTTCTTTCTTCTTCCATAACACAATCTTGTACTCTTGTGAAGGCAGCCAAAGATACATAACGAACCATAGACCTGTAGATACCGACGAAAGTTCTCTCATAATTTTTTGAGCCGCAATGCCAAGACTGCGTGCACGCACGCAACCATTAAAGCAGTCATACAACATCGGCAAGAGTACCAACACCAGTATATCAGGGAATAATAACCAACTAGCTTTGTCGTCGTCGATGGAGAGCCGAGAGTACGAATCACCATTGTCGAGGACGTAGCAGCCGGGACAAAAACCGCGAGGATAATCCTCCTCGCGGCAACAACGACAAAAGATCCAAAATCGATCTGGCGAAGCAAGATCCGAAGACTCATACCTAGAAAATTGTGATTGTTCAACACCACCATTGACGCCGGGAAGAAGATCTCGTCGCCGAACGAAAGTCCGAAGATCACTTATTGCATATGATGCCATCTCCATTGAGGGGAAATCAACAAGAAGGCGGCTACCAAAATCCTAACATAATCTAATGAAAACAATACTTTTATTCAAAACTCCACGCATAGATCGGGTTCCCCACTCCTCCTGACGCCGGCGAAGCCGACCGGAGGAGGGGGAACCAATCTATGGAGGAGGATGAACTGGAGGCGGCTAGGGTTAGGGCGGCGGCTGAGAGGAGAGACCACGGGATCCTGTAACTTACTAGCTGCCTCGGTTAACACCAGAGTATTGTATTTGGTTTAATTAGACTAGTAATTAATTAGAAAAGACCATGTTACCTTTTTAAGTTTTGGGAGGCAATGCCTCATGTCTAGTCTTCAGTGATTCTGCAACAAGTAAACATATTTTTTTTTGCGAATGAACAAGTAAACATCTATGTTAGAGCATCTCCAGTCGCGTCCCTCAAAAAGCATCCGGCACAAATGATTTGGGGCACATTTGGGACCACGCCGGACAAAAAGAGACCAAAAATCTGTACAAAAAAGAGACCCTTCCCAGCCGCGTCCCTCAAACAGCGTTCGGATGCATGCATTTTAATAGAGGGGACCACCCCATGTGGGAAAAGTAGGTGAGAGAAAGTGTGGGGAAAGAGACTAGCATGTGGGGACTAGGGGCTGCATGCATGCATGTGGACGCCTCATTTTGTGTCGTGTCCGGCGTCCCCGGTAGAGACTCTATGCATAGAGTTTCTACCGGGGACGCCGGACACAAAATGAGACGCTAATTAGCTTTGGGGGACGCGACTGGACGACTTTTTTCCCCATTTCTTGTCCGCGGCTCATTTGGGGGACGCGACTGGAGATGCTCTTAGAGCATCTCCAGCCGCGTCCCCCAAACCGTCCCCCAAAGGGATTTGGGGCGCGCCGGACAGAAAATGCGTTCCAGCCGCGTCCCCCAAAGCCCATTTTTGTCCGGCGCGGCCCGATACGGTGTCCGGCGCCCCGAGCCCGTCCCCGTCCCACAGGGGACGCACCGGGGACGCCGGACACAACGAAAGCGAGGCGGGGAGTGGCGGGGCCGACCCGTCGGCGGCACGAGAAGGCTAAAACCCCGTCGCCTACCTTTGGTCAAGCGACGTTAATGGCGTCCCCTGTTTTCCCGTGCGACGCAGGGACGCGTCTCGTCGTGCATGGCCGCGTGGCCGTCCGCGCCGGAGTTATTGTGTGCAACCACCCGCCGCCGCCGCTGTTTTAAGACGCCCGCAGCTCTCGCCGCTCATAATCCTTATCGTCGCCGCCGCCTCCCCTCCCGCGATCTTCTCCTCGCCGCTCAAAAAATGTCGAGCTCGTCCTCCCGCAAGATCGCCGCGGCGAACGGCTCGGCCGCGGCAGCCTCACCGTGGCGGAGGCGTGGGCGCCGTACCACGCCCGGTATCCGGTCCCCGCCGGACATGCGGCTGCCAAGCAGCGGCGGCTGGAAGATGGCCGTGAACGGCATTGGCATCCCGCCGCCGCCGAAGCCGGACACGGATCAATGGAGGGACGCCATCAAGGCCCGGCGGGCTCAACTCACCGCCGCAGAGCGGTTGGATCCAACGTGGGCGGTCACCAACAACGACGCCTGGTGGACGACGTACTTCAAGGCGAAGTACGACGTCGAGATGCACAGCACCGACAACCTCGTCGGTGGCCCCAACAGCTGGAACAGGGAAGGCAGCGCCCTGTTCTGGGGCGTTCCAGGGCGCACCCTCGAGAACATCATCAGTGGCCTCCGCAATGGCGCTCCAAGGCTGGAGATGCCGTCGTCGCCGCCTCCGTCTCCTCAATGGCAGCCGAGGAGGACGGCATACTCGTCCTCCTTGCACTCTTCTTCCTCGGGACCGGCGCGATCGACGCCGTCCTCGTCGTACCGGTCGGCGCCCTACACCGTCCCCAAACGGGAGGTCAAGGAGGAGCCGGCGACGCCCGTCAACACGAGGCGTGGCGCCAGCGGCAGCGGGCGGCAGCAAGGGAGGCGCGGCGGCGCCCTCCTCATCCCGAAGCCGGAGGTGAAGGAGGAGCCGGAGGAAGCGTCGAAGGCGGCGCTGCTGGCGGACTACGAGCGGCAGCAGCGGCTCATCGCCAGCAGCGACGACCCCGAGGACTGCCCAGGGCTGCGGGTGGCGTTCTTGGCGTCCATGGACGACAAGGACGCCTGGAGGGGCGACCTGGACGCGACGATCGCCATGTCCATCCGCGACTCCGGCAAGCTGCTGGTGGACCTCACCGACGACGGCGAGGCAGGACCAAGCGGCTTGGTGAAGGACGAGCCCGTCGACGAGCCCGTCGACGAGCCCGTCGACGAGCGCGTCAAGCAGGAGGTCGTCACCGACGACATGTACAACTTCCAGCAGTACTACAACGCCTCCGGCCGCCGCAAGTGGTTCTGGATTAGGTTTAGTTTAAAGTTAGTAAAATTTCGTTCAAATCTATGTAAATTTGGACGAATCTAATCGAATCTAGTTAAGTTTAAAATTTGTGAAATTTTGTTTGGGAGACGCGACTGGGGAGCGACGTTCCCCAAACGCGGCACGAACGAAACACGTCCCCCAAACGCTCAATCTGGCGCCGTTTGGAGATGGTTTGGAGGACGCGGCTGGAGATGCTCTTAGGTCGCTAAAAATAAAACGGCATCTATATTTAACTTCCCCGCTTCTAAATTACTGGTGATCATCCATTGACTGTGCACGACGAAACCAACTACGGATTGGCTGCCAATAAATGGTATGTATATATTTGGAATGCACATTTTCTTTTGCCGAGGCTAGGCATAAACTCCGGTAGAAAACAAAACAAACAGATACTTGTTGGAGAAGGTGTTGCTAGTTGCAACAGCTCAATTATCAAACTAGTTAGATCTGTTCATGCATTCTAGTTCATTGGTCACGTCTCCCGACAATTTAAGACAAGAGGAACCACACCCAAACCGTAGCTAGCTAGCTCATGAACACCATATATAGCAAGCTAGCTCAACGGCGGAGGCCTGTCTGGCCGGCCGGCGACCGAAGAGACCATGTCGGATATGGCGGAGGACGGCGAGGCCAAGTGCTCCGCCGACGTGGCCGAGGGGTCCTACTTCATGGCCGGCGTGCTGGCCATCCTCGGCCTCATGGCCGCCGTCCTCGTCCTCTCTGGCCTCTTCCATTCCGTGCTTCGTCGCGTGGGCCAGCCAAGCATCATCTCGCACATCCTGGTACGAGTCTTGGTACTATGTCTGAGAATCAATTCGCAATTGGGATTCGCCCTGATATGATACTGCGTGCGCATGCATGCAGGCCGGCGTGGTGGTCGGTCCGACGGTGCTCGGTCGCATGGTCGACCTCCGGCAGCTGGGCATGAAGGACGCCGGCCGGGCGCTGGGCGACGCCATCTACTACATCCGCGTCGTCTTCATGTTCTTCATCGGGCTGGAGATGGACCTGCGCTACCTCCGACGACACTTGCGTGCCTCCATCATCGTTGCCTTCGGCGGCTCCGCGCTCTGCCTCGTCCTGGCCACCATCTCTGGCCCCTTCTTCTACGGCCTTCTCCACCCAGGGCAGCGCACCTTCCAGCCCGAAAGCCTTTACGCCTCCACCGCCCTCTTCATGCTCGTCCTCACCAGCACCGCCTCGCCCGTCCTCATCCGCATCGTCACGGAGCTCAAGATCACCGGCTCCGAGACCGGCCAGCTCGCCATCGGCACCGCCTTCGCCAACGACATCGCCAGCCTCGCCGCCATTAGCATGATGGTGGTCAGCCCAACCACCTACGACAAGGACGGCAAGCCCTTGCCACCGCCCAACCGGCTAGTCGCGCTGCCGGTGGTGAAGGTGATCATGTTCCTGTGGATGGCGCTCAACGTGTGGGTCTCCGTGCGCATTATGGTATGGATGACCAGGCTGGTCAACAAGACCAAGCAAGGGAAGCAGTACATCAGCAAGTACGAGCTGTTCGCCATGCTCGTCCTCATCGTCGGCCTCTCGCAGCACGTCCAGCTATTCGGCTACAGTGCCTCCATGACCGCCTTCATCATCGGCATCACCACGCCGCGGGAAGGCCCCACGGCGCGCACGCTTATCGACCGCCTCGCCTACCCCGTGCACAGCATCATCATGCCCCTCTGCTTCAGTACCATCGGCGCGAGGCTCGACTTTGCCAAGATCAACTGCTTCACCCCCACCCAGTTCCTCTTCGTCGTCACCTACACCACGCTGCTCAGCACGATCGGGAGGGTAGTCGGCACGGTTGTAGCCGGGCGGATGATCGGCATCCCGGCGAGGGAGACGCTCGTGCTCGGCTTCCTGCTCAATGTCAAGGGCTACGCTGACATCCTCGCCATCAACCTGGGTGACTCGACCGGGATCTGGAACGGCGCGGCGCGGGGCGTGCTTCTCCTGTCCTCCATCATCACCACCTTCATGGCCGGCCCAGCGTCGGCCGCCATCGTCCGCCAGCAGCGCCGCGCATTCCAGTACCGCTCCCACTGCCTCCAGCACCTCAAGCTTGACCAGGAGCTCCGCGTTCTCGTCTGCGTCCACGGCGCCGGGAGCGTCCACTCCATGCTCACCCTCGCCGAGCTTTCCAAGGGCGCCACGCCAGTTGCCATATACCTTCTCCACCTCATCGAGCTAATGAGCTCGCGCAAGTACGCCATCACGCACTTCTACCACACCGGCGACGGAGCTGACGAAGAGGACGATGACAGTGGCCGATGGGGCTACGCGCCGGTGATCGACCAGGTGGTGGCCGCCGTCAATGGCTTCACGAACGGCACCTTCATTCCAGTCCGGCAGATGACGGCCATCTCCAGCCTCGAGACCATGGACGCCGACGTATGCAACGGCGCGGAGGACGCACGCGCGTCGCTCGTCGTCGTGCCATTCCACAAGGAGCAGCGCTACGACGGGCGCATGGTGTGCCGCCACGACAACCGCCGAGAGCTCAACCAGCGGATCCTGCAGAGAGCGCCATGCACCGTCGGGGTCCTCGTCGAGCGCCGCCTCGGTACCATTGCGGATAGGCAGTCTACGGCCACCGAGGGCGGTCCCAGCAGGTCGGCAGATGACCCCGCAGGCGAAACGCACAGCGTGGTGGCGGTGTTCCTCGGAGGGCCGGACGACAGGGAGGCGGTGGCGTACGCGACTCGGCTGGCGGCTCATCCGTCGGTGAGCGTGATGGTGACGAGGTTCCTTCCAGCGGGAGCGAGCGTGCACAGCAGCACGGAGGTGCCGTCGACGACGCTGATGTCTCCCAGGCGAGGTGGTGATGATCACCTAGTGGCCGTGGTGGTGGGCGAGAAGGAAGAGGAGGCCATGGCGGACGAGGAGTTCATGGCGGACTTCTACGCGAGGTTCGTGGCACCGGGGCATGTGTCTTACACGGAGAGGTACGTGAGCAACGGGCCGGAGTTGGTGGAGTCTCTGTGCTCCATGGCCGGGATGTACTCGCTGTTCGTCGTGGGCAAGGGTGCTGACGGTGGCAGCGCGGCCGTCACCCAGATGACGAGCGGCATGGGAGGCTTGTACGAGGAGTGCCCGGAGCTAGGACACGTGGGGGACCTCCTGTCCTCGGACGACTTGTCCGGCTGCTGCGCCTCGGTGCTAGTGCTTCGGCAGCACAACGTGCGCCAGAGGATGAAACAAGATCCCAATGGTGTCGACGATGGCCTTAGATGAGAATGGCAACAATACTGTAAAGTTAGTCTACAGTATTAGTACATGTGTATAACATAGATAGTTTACTCTCCCCGTGATACATCCGTGTTAGATAAAGTTAAGATACCTAACAATTGAAACAAATAATGGCACGCGCAGACTCTCACCGCTACACGGAGGCCTTGCAAATTAAGACTAGACTCGATCAACTTACAGGTTCATCAAATCATCACATCGGGCTTTTCTCCAAGACTAAGATGCTTCTTCATGCCGCCCTCCTAGGTATCCTCACATCGATCAAGAGAGTCGCCATCTCTCTCCGGATAAGCAAGATCTTCGAACTTGCCTAAAGAAGAGGGTCACTAGCCTCGCTATCATCGAGCGTACGAGAACAAAGCAAAGTGACAGAATAGCCAATATTAAGGAGGGTGATGCCAACACTAAATTTTCCATTTAAGGGTGAACGCTAGGAGAAGAAAAAACATATACATCGCCTAAAGCACAATGGTTGATGGGTAACCGGGCATGAGCATAAAGACAAAAGCATCCATGATCACTTGAGAGCCTCAATTTGGGCAATGTGGCCATTTAAGGGATCAAAGATCCTTTCACAGAGGAGGAAGTGCTTAAGGCATCAATCAAATGCCTTCCGACAAGATCTAAAAAAAGCCTTCCCACAAAGCCCCTGGCCCCGGCGGCTTCACCGGTGTCTTTTTCAAGAAACGTTGGGGAATCATAATAGACGATGTCATGAGAGCCATCCTTCAATTTAACAATCTCCTAATTGCTCATCTCCAATGGCTTAAGTCGACCAACATTGTGCTTTTATCTAAAAAGGAGGGGGCGAGGAGGTCTCCGCCTATAGGCCCATTAGCTTGATCCACAACATTGCAAAAATCATTGCCAAGATGATAGCCCTCCAGCTTGAACCGCTCATGAACGATCTTATTTCCAATGCTCAAAGCGTGTTCATAAAGAAGAGAAGTATCCATGACTATTTCATGTATGTTGGCAACCTTGCAAGAAGACTCCACAAAAGCAACATACCAACGCCCCTTTTCAAGCTTGACATTCACCAGGCTTTCAACTCCATTAGATGGGAGTTCATTGTTGAGCTCTTCAAGAGGCATGGATTCCCACCAAAGTTTCGAGATTGGATCACCGCTTTGTTTTGCACCTCCTCGTCGAGGGTCCTTCTCAACGGGGTCGCCGGCTTGCCTATCAAGCATGGAAGGGGTCTTAGGTAAGGAGACCCACTTTCCCCGCTCCTCTCCGTCCTCGCCATTGACCCCCTCCAAGGCATCCTTGAGTTGGCCACTCAACATGGGCTCTTGCAAAAGATTAGAGGGAGGGGCACCACTGTTAGGACTTCGCTTTATGTGCACAACGCGGTTGTTTTGTGGTGCCTAACAAAGAGGATATCCGCAACCTTGCTTCCATTCTTCCAACCTTCGGAGAGGTCACCAGTCTTCATTACGAATTTCCAAAAAAAAAACGTATGGTGGTGCCTATTAGGTGACATTGACCTTGATGGGCTGCTTAGTGGGTTGCGCGTGACCCACCCCTCCTTCCTTATGGATGTATCTTGGATTACCTCTTTCAGTTTGGCATCTTAAGAGGGTGGATTTTCAACCTCTTGAAGACAAGATGGCCGGGACCACCCCTCCTTCCTTATGGATGTATCTTGGATTACCTCTTTCAGTTTGGCATCTTAAGAGGGTGGATTTTCAACCTCTTGAAGACAAGATGGCCGGGAAGCTTGCCACTTAGGATGGGAAGAACATTAACGCAGTCGAACACGGGCCCTTGTCAAGTCCGTCCTCACCTCTCAGGAGATATTCCACCTCATTCCTCCCAATGTTCCGTTGGGTTGCCTTGCTTCTATGAACAAGATCGAGCGTGCCTTTTTTACCAAGGAGGTTACCAAGGGCAAGTGCAAGCTAAATTAGGAAGCGGTTTGTAGGCCTACTCATCTTGGAGGGTTGGGGATCCTCCACCTTGAGAAATTTGCAAGGGCGCTTTGTTTGAGATAGCCTTAGTTTCAATGGCGGGATCCCAATAAGCTTTGGTGGGCATGGATAACCCTTGCAATGAGATGGACATGCACCTTTTTTTAATGCCATAACTACAATCTCAATTGGCGATGATAAAATAGCACCTTTTGGGGACTTACCTTGGCTCAATGGGATGAGGACCAAAGATAATGCCCATCTTATCTATGAAGCATCAACGAGGAAGCAATGGAATGTAAAGCAAGCTTTGCTCAACAATGCTTGGGTATCAAAAATCAAGATGGATACTAACTTGACTATCCCTCACATTCATCACCACCAGACCGTCGCCGGAAGGCCCTGTCATGAGATGTGGCAAGGCGTAGGCAACCGATGGCTCGTCCAGCATAGCCCAGAGGAACCGGAGGCTACGACAAAGGGCCTAGATGATGGCAACGCTGAAATTACATGCTGCTCTATTTCATAATTGGTGGTAATATTACCTTGCCTTATCACTGTTGAATGTGGGATCAGATGTCTTCTGTTGGAATAGTATAGTCCAGTTGCTTTATGTTTGAGTAAATACAGTCCTTGCATTCTAACTGGCAGGCAAAAAAACACTTTGACCGTCATGAAGCTGCCGCCGCCTTCGTCATTCATCACCACTTCGCAGCTCCCCTCCTAGCCATGCCACGCCACATTGAAGGTGCAGTGCTTGCATATCATTCTTGGCATGCTTGACAGCTTGGTGTTCAGCAATAATCCAAGGTTGGCTTCCAAAGTGTCGATAGTAACATTTACATGGGTAGGAACTAAGAAGGGAGATGAGGGGAGAAAGATCAGGATACTTCAAGTGGAAAACCTAAGCTGCCTCTGTACTCAGAGTGGCAAATCCTCAACTACCTTCTTCTGAACTTTTGAGGAACAAACAGCAGTCAAATTCAACATCCATGTCCAAGCAATAATTAAGTCTGAGGTTAGTGTAAAATTCACGTGTTCCAA
The DNA here is from genome assembly GCF_022539505.1 of Lolium rigidum. Lineage (NCBI taxonomy): Eukaryota > Viridiplantae > Streptophyta > Magnoliopsida > Poales > Poaceae > Lolium > Lolium rigidum. The sequence continues at coordinate 179,333,585 of NC_061511.1, read as the reverse complement.
TGCTGCAATACACGGGCCCTGATTACTTGCAAGTTGCAACACTAAAAATTTGTCTCAATGCATATATCAAAGTGCAGCAAATCAATTATTATCACAAAGCAAGCTCACAAGGGCAGCTCAGGTGAAATATTCTATAAAACAGAAACATGAGGATGTCATATGTGTATAGATTATAGAATTGTTTGATTCATTCTTGGGCCAGCATCAATGACAATTTTAGAGACTTGTCTATTACTAGTATATCAGATATCAGAAGCCATGGGAAGCTGCCAATTTTCCTAAACATTAGTGCAGATAGCAAATGGTAGTTGCAGCTTAAACCTACCTTATCTATCATAACAGCAGTACATAGTTCTCTTCAAGATTAATTTGTCCGCCAGGATACACCTTAAGAACTGAAATGAACCTGTTTAACTAATACAGAGTACTTGCTCAATTGTTTTCAATGTGACATTAGGTACTCATTGCACAAAGCTAGTAAGTATATATAATATCAAGCAAAGCATGCAAATGTACCCAATCTACTTGCTCAATTATTTTCAATGTGATGTTAGGTACAATAAGAAGTATAATATCAAGCAAAGCATGCAAAATGACACCATCCTTTTTAACTGTTGACCTCAATTGATCTCATTACTAGCAGGAGAACATATTACAGGTTTAGCCCCTTCATCAATCGATTTTTCTTCCTGAACTGAAGATAAAGCTTAATTTTGCCGATAAAAATTGTATGCGGGAAATTTGAAGGAACACGGTTCAAATTAGCTCCAAATCTCCCATTACAATAACATACTGCAACAGCTTGTTGGTTAAGTTTATTCCTCAATCAGAACATCCAACAATTATGAAAGAAGCATCTACGCCAACCCAAACCACGCCCAGATTTGATCCCAAAAAACAAACCTCTGGCCTCGATGCCCTCATCAAGGAGCGGCCTGGAGCAGCCGCTACTCCTCAAGCTGCTTGAGCTCGGCCTTCAACTGCTCCATCTTGAGCCCCATGGACCGGCGGAGCTTGTCGGCGTCGGCGGGCGGGACCCGGGCGAGCAGCGCGTCGAAGGCGCCGAGGGCCTCGCCGGCGGCGTCACGCGCGCAGGCGGCCTCCTCGTTGAAGTAGACGGTCTCCTTGCTGTCCATGGCGGACTCGATCTCCTCCCGCGCCTCGGCGAACTTGCGGTTCACCTCGTCCACGTCCTTGCCGTAGTCCGTCGAGAAGGCGCGGCGGTATCCAGGGAGGAGAGCGCGCCCCAGCGAGAGCGGCAGTGGAGAGGGTGCCGCATTCGTTAGGGTTTGTGGAGCGGCGGCGGCGGGGCGGAGGAGAGAGGCGGCGGCCCGGAGGAGGACGCGAGGGTTTCGGCGCATCCTCGCTTGCGGGGGTTGTTTTGCTTCCTCCTTCTGAGACTTGCAGTGGGGGTGTTTTCATTCTTCAACATGTTGTTACTTATGTTATACTCTGTCCCTTGTATTTTGATAAATCATACTGTATTTAATTGACATATACTACCTCCGTTTTGAAATAACTGTCATAATTGTGTCTAGATATCAGCATATAAATATATGTATATTTAGAAAAAGTTGTGACACTTATTTGAAACGGAGAGAATATGTGTTAAACCAGTTTGTGTGGCACCTTTCAAGTACGACAAGGAATTATTAGTATTAGTACAATTAATTTTTTTGAAATTTTGTATAGCATTGAAATTGGAACTAAAAAGATAATCCTAGAATTTCATGTTTTCTCTGAATTTGGAGGTGTGTTGATTTCAAGAATGCAAGTCTTATGATATGTTGGGAATCTTTTATGTTAAATGATCGTTCTCGTCTTAAATCGTATCTAATGCCTAAAACTTGAATATCATGCATGACATCATTTAATTTCGTTTGTACACCCAAGGGCCTCGAAAACTAGGTTCTAGGTTTGTGGAGCGGCGGCGGCGGCGGGGCGGAGGAGAGAGGCGGCGGCCCGGAGGAGGACGCGAGGGTTTCGGTGCATCCTCGCTTGCGGGGGTTGTTTCGCTTCCTCCTTCTGAGACTTGCACTGGGGGTGTTTTCATTCTTCAACATCTTTTTTTTTTTACTCATATGTCCCTTCTATTTTGAAAAAAAATACTCCGTATACTGTATTTAATTGACATAACTACCTCCGTTTTGAAATAAGTATCGTAGTTTTACATGGATAGCAAAAGTGCCCGTGTGTTGCACCGGGAGAGAAACATATTTACGATGGCATGTATTTAATGCTTACATGTCACGCTCCGCGATTAGGCGTGCTCCCGCTACCACACCCTTCTTTGCCTACCGCTTTAGCTAGGCCACCGACCACTCTCACCGTGCGTCCCCCTCTAATGTACCCTCTCTAGTCACCCTACTAAGATCTCGATGGAGGCGTTTCCTATGGTGACGTAACCTATGGAGCGAATCGCTAAGAATGGTGCTCAAGTTGTTGTTGGACATGTCGCTCGATGGAGAAAATTATTATCGGCCTGCTTGACGGCGGTAGGTATGGCCTACTCTTCCCTCCCTTTGTTTGGCGCAGGGCCAAATAAGCTTTTGTTTTTGGGGTTGTCTGGCCGCTCAGTTGTTGAGCAAGGTTACATGGTTTGAGCAAACCCCATCATCTCTTGTGCTATCGCCACTGTCACAACAACTGGAATTCCTCTTAGTGATTGTTTTCCTCAAATTTAAATAGAATTTTGATAAGTTGTTGCGTAAATCGCAGTAAAAGATTTTTTATGAATAAATCATATCACAGGTTGCATCAGATTAAAAATACTGAAAACAAATTGATACATGTTTTTAGATATTGAAATACCTAGCAAAATCTCTTAGTTATAGCAAAATATGTAAGCTTGACATAAACCTGTATTACAAAATCATAACCATACTTCGGGATCGATGAGCTTCGCAATTCTTGAGCTGAGATCTGGAGATATGGCCAAACTTCATTGCATCATTAAAATTGTCAGACTGAATCAACAAAGTATTTGGTTCATTGGATTTCCAGAACACACATACAGTACCTAGCATATGCGGATAGATCCTAGACCAATCTCTATAAAAATAGCTCACATATCCGCAAAATAAAATTGATCGCATACACAATGCCCTTTCTTTTCATATGGGTAATAGAACGGGCTTCAAAATAAAAGTGAATTGTCTCAGAACCTTGTTCAACCACAATGGAATGAAATATCCATATATATATTAGAATAGTAAAAGTTTGTACGTATGAGGTAGTTGGTGCCCTGCACACCGTCAGCATTTTGGATCTAGCAAATATGTATAACCACCTGTTTTATGCTGCCAGAAGAATCAGCCTAACAAAAAGAGTCCGAGGCATAGTGACATGATCCATTAGAGACTCCATCAGATCCTCTTTCTAAAAAATACTTTAGATCAAATACGCCAAAATTGCTTCTCCCGTCTACTGCAATCTGATTCAACTTCTCTATTTAGAGAATCTGAGTATTTGTTTTCCAATATACAAACTAACGTCAAATAACAACACGGTTTGGCGGCTTAGCAACATGACTTGTGAAAAGAACAAAAAAAAGGAGACCCTCTCCCTCTCACATGTCCTGCAAGCGCACCTTGATGGGAAATCGTCACAGATAGCCTTGTAATGGTTGCTGAACAGTTCTTCAATACCCAACCTTGTCTTGCAGACATCCCCTGATTATCGAGCTGCCGCTGCCATCTCCTCCAGGTCGGAAGCTTTTCCCAAACATCTGATCGATTCCATCCTTATGCCACCCCAGTGTGCAATTTCCTCCTTTATTCTGCTTTCACCAAATTCTGAGGATCGTGATCTTTCCTTCGTGTCCCTCCTTTAATCGGGTCGACTATGTGTTTCCTTTCATATGAGCATCTTTGATCACTCCCTCTCGCTGTCCTTCATCAGCTTGTTAACATCCAAAAACTCTGCGTATATAAACTGGCGAGATTCTGTGTAATAAAGCGATGTGGGACTAATTGAAGCCACTTTTTACATAGCCATTGACGCTAGCTCAATTGGATACGATCGTACTTGTGCGGAGCTGGCTGGCCCAGCAGCGCATCTACGGGCCCATCTTAACTGTACTAAGGCCTATTTCTACCGATCGGAGCAACGATATGGTGGGAGGGTAAATCGGTCCTAAAAAAAGCGTTGACGAAAATTTTGGCAGAAACCTTAGCTCCTTTATTATTAGGTATAGATATATACGCACTTCAGCCTCTAGATATATTTATATCTGAAAAAATTGTGACACTTATTTTGAAACAGAGAGAATATGTGTTCAAAACAGTTGGCGTGGCACCTTTGAGATACAACAAAAAATTGTTAGTATTAGTAATATGCATTTTTTTTGAAAATTCATAGTGTCGAAATTGAAAACACCTAACCCTAACCCTAATCCTAGAATTCCACGTGTTCTCTGAATTTGGAGGTGTGTTGATTTTTAAGAATGTGAGTCTTATGATATGTTTGGAATCTTTTATGCTAAATGATCATCCATGTCTTAAACGAACTAATGTCTAAAACTTAAATATCATTCATGGCATCATTTAATTTAGTTTGTATGCCCCAAGGGCCTCTAAACATGGTTCTTTATGAAACCTTTCTATTCCCATTAGTTTAAGTTCACACTATAAAACGGATCCGTACTAGTTATGGGTGAAACATTATCATTTTGACGGTAAAAAGCTACTCGCTATGTTTAAGTGTATCAGTCAACAACCTGCCACATGCACACACAAGAAAGCACTAAGACTCACAAAAAAACACTAAAACTAGAGAGAAATAATAACACAACCCTTAATAATGTATTGCATCCAATAAGCAATAACATGTATCAAGAAATAGATCTACGAGTTGAATTCTGCAAGAACTAGCCAAATACTCATGTGTTGCGATGATAGTTAAATGCTAATAGATTGTTGTATAAGGTTATTTTAATTGCTTAAGTTCTTCAAAAACTTGTGCCCTTTTGCTCCCTAACTTCTTGCAAATAAGAAAAACAACTCAAAATATACATCAACTGGATCAACAAATCAGAAGATAGTGACACATGTGACTACTACATACAAAACATGGTAGGTAATCTCTCACGGTGAACGGGCTACCACCAACTTAATTATTTGCAAGAGTAAGATGATACTCTTGATTCCCTAAACTCGAGGGGTATTCAAATAAAATTTCCCTAAACTAGATAGATGCAGTGAATTGGCCAACGCGAGGTTAATTGAACTTATATAAACTATTGCATTGTTATGCAAGTCCTTATAGAAAATAATGAAGTGTTAACAAAACACAAGAGACGATATGAGATAACAAATGGATTGTGATGCAAGCTTTGGTAATCTAGCAATATCACACCAGGACTAGGCAACACATATGTACCTAGTAATGTCCCCCTTTTTTTACCTGAGCATGATTTTATATCCAACTCTCGATCAACAATATTTATCAAAATGATTATTACCAAACATTAAATATTAGTCTAACATATATAAAATATGGCATTTTCATGATCTTAGATAAAACTAGTACTACAGTTTTATAAAAGTAGACCATGGTTAGTTTTTCAAACTAAAAATAGCAGTTTTTCAAAAACCAACCATAAATTGGTTGGCTAGTATAGTTGATTGTATTCTCAACCTACAAAGATCAGGCTACCAATTAATAGGAGTGGTAATGAATGCAATGGTAGATTTGTCGAGGAATGGAGTAGTTGTGCCATTTGTGGAGAGTTGAGGTCTTGAGGATGTGGTCAACACCGGCTAAGAAAACAATGTGAAAACATTTTTAATATAAATTTTCAATAACATACAACTCAAATAGAGAAACAAACATCCGTAGAATCCGAAATATAATGGTATGTAATATAATTATATGCCCGCTTCTAGTTTGTATGCCAAACTTAACACTCAATGTAAAAGCGAACAAAAGTGTGTAACAAAGATATGAGCGAAAATAAATAGGGTTAGGAGAGTAGTGGTGTCCTTGGTGGATAGGTGTGATTCATGCGACCGAGAAAAAGCACTCTCGCCTTCGGACTGAACATTATGAAAAAAAAAAATCCATACTACATAACTACCACTGCAAAAACGTACACACATTTGTAGCAACCGGAATATTATATATTTACTGTGCACCAACTACAATTGGTATGTACAAACACAACACTAGATGTAAAACCGCACATAAACGGTAATGCAGATGCATATCAACATCAATATTGACTAGTTGTCGCTGTCAGACCAGGTGATGGCCAGCTCACCAACATTCTGATCAAGCCCCAAGGCATTCCATACCGCTGGTGAGGCGTCGACGATGTTGTTCTGGCAGGGTGGCTCGTAGTTGTGCTCGTCGTCGCAACCATACACAGAATCACACTCGTCCACCACTTTTGCATACACAGAGTTTCCGTTGGCAGTGATCTTAACGTGGTGGCCGCAACGTGCCATGTTCTTGAACCATCCAGTGGAGAGTGCAACGACCATCTCCTTATCGCTATGGTAGGCATTGTCGCACGCTGATGGCCCGCCTCCGTCCTTGCCCTTCTCAAAGCTATTAAGTGTCAAGACGGCCTTGGTGCTCGATGTCACCGGAGGCGAGCAATGGTACTGAGGGTACCTCTTACCATCCTCGCAACAATCTGGATCGTTGCTTCTCTCGCAGTGGCCAGCCTTTCCAGGTAAGTAGCCACTGGCTTGGCAGGCGCCGAGGCTGGGGCGGAGGGCTGATGTGATGTAGGAGGCGGAGAGCGTAACGAGGAGGAAGATTGCCATGGTAACTGCGGCTGAGCTAGTGGCCATCTTTGCTTGCCTGTTGGGGGGATGACCCCCGGTATGCCAAAGGCATGCCAAACCGGATGGCTTGTGCCATCAGAATACCGGTTTAATGTTTATACCGGAGCCTGAGGTTAAGAGTTTAGCTAAGTGGAGCTAAGCCGGATTCCCCAAGAGGGGTATACCGGAATCCGGTAAAGAAGATACCGGAAAGGAGAGCCTCGTCGGCAGGATCTGGTCAAAGATTCTCTCCCGAGCTAGAAGACAAGATGAGCTAAGCAAAGTGGCTTTTGACGAAGGGTGACGATAAAGAGAAGGGTGACGGTCAAAGAAGCCGGAGGACGTCGGCGCCCTGATTAAAGAGGACTCCGGTGTCATCTATGATTAAAGTAGCTTTGTAAAGTAGTTTGTCTAGTCAAAGATGCCGTTAGGGTTTCTTCCAGTGTAAGCCACCCTCTCCCCTATATAAGGAGAGGGGGCAGCCCTTCTTCACGGGCGAGTAGCAAGTCACACGTAGCAAGACCATAGAGATAGATCTGTGTACTGAGAAACTTGTAACCATGTTGAGATCAATGAAGCTAGCGATCTAGTAAAGAGTTCTTCCTCTTGTCTCTCTTCTTGCATACCGGCCTTTGGTTGTGTTCTTGAGGAAAGCATCCGGAAGTTCTTCCCATCTAATCGCAAACCCTCCCCCGAATCCTCATACGTCCATTCGGCCCCAACTTAAGCCATCCTATGGCATCCGCTCGTTCACCACGACGACAGTTGGCGCCCACCGTGGGGCATGAAGTGGCGCATGCTGGAGTTCACATTCGGGCGGGCCTCCTCGAGTTCGCCGGTGAGCGGACGGTGTCTGCGCTGGTGCAGAACTTCTACTCCATCGATTTCATCAACGACAACGCGGGCTGCTTCGCCAACGGCGGCATCTTCCCCAAGAACGGCCGCATCATCGAGTTCGGCAGCCACCGCATCTACTTCGGCACCGTCCCCGTGCGCCGGCGCCTCTCGCCGGTGCTGGTGGCACCGGACCCGCTAAGATGGCTCTGTGCTGGTCGCGCGCCCGGCAGCGTCGAGGTAATGATGACCGGTGTGGCTGGTGCAGGAAAGGAGGTGGAGGCTGAGGGTGCTGGTCGCGCGGTTTCGACCCGTGCGGCTAAGCCACCGCTGGAGCGCGACGCAGCGCAGCGAGAGCATCATCCGCGCCACCGGCAACGCCTCTCCAAACGGCGATGAACGCGCCGGCAACCCCCATCGCGCAGAACATCGACCCGGCTGCGGCTCAAGCGGAGCTGGAGGCGCAGCGCCCGAGGATACTCGAGAGCGGCAAAGATGTTGTCAAGGCGCAGCCGCGAGCTGAACCTAACCGTACGTGAGTATAACGCTGCCCATGGCTTTGCTTCTGTTAGCGCTCATGCTGCTAGGATACCGGAAAACCGGCTTAAGGCTCGCAATCTAGATCGAGATTTGCGTAAAGAGATTCTTACCGGCAAGAGTACCTCTGCATCTGTTAGCATTGTAGAGAAACCTAAGTACAGCAGTCCGGATAAAACAATAAAAGCTGCTAAGGCTGCCGTAGATCTGTGTGATTCGGCTACCGGAGAGGCTCGGCAAAACAACAAGAGCGTGTCGGAGAGCTGCTTGACGCCGTAGAGCAGCAGAACGCAGAGCAGCCGGCTAGGCTGAACAAAGCAATAGCCTCGAAATCCGCGCGTTCAACAAAGAATGCCGGAAGCAAGTCCCGGGGGCAGGCCTCGTCCCCCATCCGGACGGAAGAAAAGAAAAAGAAGTGAACGCACGGCGGATGATCGTGTATGATCCGGTCCTTGCCGGTAAACGGAAAGCCGGGCAACACGATGCCGGTAGAAAAAGCCAAGGGGCAGAGCGAGGCTACGCCAAAGAAGGCTATGCCGGAAACAAACATGCCGGTAAACATGAAACCGGGCAAAACTATCCGGCTGCAAGGGCAGCGTATGATGAAGATGAGGAAGAAATGCCTCCACCAAGGTACCGGCAGTGCAAGGGCCGCGGAACGTTACGATGAAGCTGATTCTAACAGACCGGCAGCATACCGGAACCCTCTGGGAGAACGCTTGGGAGAAAGATACTTACCGGAACGGGATGCAAGGCACCGTCTGGATAGAGTATACTTGTCAGAAATGATCGAGGAGGAAGGTCCTCCAGGTCCAAAGTGCTTCGGCCCAAGAATCATGAGAGAAAAACCACCAGTTCGCAACTTCACGTTGCCCCGTGACACGAAAACATACGATGGCACTACGAAGCCGGAAGATTGGCTCGCGGATTACGTGACCGCGGTGTATGTCGCTGGAGGCGGAGGAACCGTAGCCGGAGGAGGAAACCGGCGCTGGGCCGTAAGGATCATACCGTCGTTTCGGGTTGGGCCAGCAAGAATCTGGCTAAACAACTTGCCGGCAGGAAGCATAAACGGCTGGCGGGATTGTGAGGAAGCCTTTGTGAGCAATTTCAGCAGTACCTATCAGAGGCCGAACAGGCCGCAGCAACTTGCTCTGTGTCTGCAGCGCCCGAACGAAACAGACCGGGATTATCTGGCCCGGTGGAATACCATAAGGAACTCTTGCGAGGGAATAATCGAGGCGTCAGCCGTGACCTGTTCAAGAAAAAGAAGTTTTAAGTAAAGTTTTGCGCTAAGAACAAAGTTCTTAACCCGAAACTCGGGGACTGGCAGTGCCGGTTTTGCGTTAAGTTTTAAGTAAAGTTTTGCGCTAAGAACAAAGTTCTTAACCCGAAACTCGGGGATCGGCGAGTGCCGGTTTTGCGTTAAGTTTTAAGTAAAGTTTTGCGCTAAGAACAAAGTTCTTAACCCGAAACTCGGGGACTGGCAGTGCCGGTTTCGCGCTAAGTTTTAAGTTAAGTTTTGCGCTAAGAACAAAGTTCTTAACCCGAAACTCGGGGACTGGCAGTGCCGGTTTCGCGCTAAGTTTTAAGTTGAGTTTTGCGCTAAGAACAAAGTTCTTAACCCGAAACTCGGGAACTGGCGAGTGCCGGTTTCGCGCTAAGTTTTAAGTTAAGTTTTGCGCTAAGAACAAAGTTCTTAACCCGAAACTCGGGGACTGGCAGTGCCGGTTTCGCGCTAAGTTTTAAGTTGAGTTTTGCGCTAAGAACAAAGTTCTTAACCCGAAACTCGGGGACTGGCAGTGCCGGTTTCATGCTGAATTTTTAAGTTAAGTTTTGTACTAAGAGCTGCGCTCTCACCACAAAACTCGGGGACTGGGAGGATAGACAAGAGAGAAACCGGCATGAAACCAAAGAAAAGATAAAACCAAGCCGGAAATAAAGAAACCGGTAAGGATTGAGAAAAGTTAGCAAAACATACCATCAAGTTGTTTGTGGCATCATACCACGCACTCGTCAAGCTCTTTCACGGCATTACGGAGCCGCATAAAGTGCTCCTCGGACGACCGATCCCCAGCCGGATCGGGAGCCGGTAGCTCGTCCTTACCCAAGCCGCGGGTCGCCGGACTTATGTCCGCGGCGTTCCACTTTTGGGCATAGGGCAGGAGGTGCCCCGAGTCCCGGCCTTGGCGCTTGAACTCCGTAATGCGGCCAAGGAGGCCGGTGGGCTTCATGGCGGCATCTTTGGCGGCCTTGGAGACATGCAGCACCAAGGGCTGCTGGCCGCCGGAGGAGGTGCTGGAGGCCGTCGCCTTCCCCTTGATGAGCTTGGAGCTCTTGGGCGGCGCAGCAGCAGAAGTGGCCCCGAGGGCTTTGGCGCGAGGAGCACCTGGCGGCGGCATGAGGATGGTGCGTGGAGAAGGGGGAGCGCTAGGAGCGTCACCCGTGTTGGAGCCTTCCGGCGCGGAAAATTCCGGCGCGGAAGTTGTCTTTTCAAGGACGGGAGGAGCAGGAGGCTCCGCCCGCCCGGCAGCTTCTTCTTCTCCGGCGCCGATGTTGCTGGCGCCGGTGTCCTGGTGTTCGGAGGGAAGGAAGGATCCTCCTCCGTGCGGTGATCCGATGATGAAGGGGCCGCACGCCCCGAATTTGTTGTGCCCCCGAAAGGGAGGCGGAGATGTTGCCGGCACCAGGTGATGCCGGGCTTGAGCGAGGAGGAGGGGTTGAGGTCCTTGCGGAACCCTCAGAGCCCGATGGCCTTGGGCCAAGCTTGAGCGCAGGGCTGAGAAAAAGAAAGAAAAACGGTTGGAAAGGAGAAACCGGAAAAAGAACTTGGCGAAAAAGAGGCAAGCCGGAAAATGAGTAACTTACCCGGAAGAGGTTGGCATCGCCTTGCGCCCGTAGCGGCGCATGCCCACCTGCTTCTCCCCGGGGGCTCGGTCCGAAGCGCTTGGAGGGAGGGGCTCGGCTGCCGCCGGCATCGGATGCCGGCTGCTTCTTCTTTGGCCCTGGGCCATGAGTTTGTCCACAAACTCAGAGCCGGCCTCGGCGCGCAGGGGCGGCACGTGCTCGTGGATCTATGGATAAGGTCTGGCTAAAAAGCGGTTCGCAGAAAAGCAATAGCGGACAGATAAAAGAAGCCGGAAGAGAAAATACCTCAAGCGTGACCAGGTCGTCGGCGGACCCGGTTGGCTTCGGCGGAGACCGGCCAAGGCGCGCTGCCGGGGTCTTGCCCATCTTCAAGTCTTTCCAGAAGACGTAAGGATCCGGGTCGAAGGAGTCGAGGGCGCGAGGCTGGCAAGGTCCACGTCGCTCAGCTTCGATGAGGGGGAAGCGGTCCTTGGCCTGAAACAGGAAAAAGCAAGATTAGCAAGAGCAGAAAGCTACCGGTCAGAGACAACCTCTGTCGCGTAATCCCTTACTTCTTGGGTCGGAGGATTATCAGTGCAGAGGGGAAGGAGGCCCCATTCCCAATCAGAGGGCATAGCGGTTTGGCAAATCTGCTTAGCCTTGCGAACAACATCCCTTTTGCTAAGAGGACGGCCTCGTGATCTTGGTAGGATCGCCCGGGCCGTACATCTCGCTCATCCTATGAGCGCGGCGCTGTAGAGGAAGCACCCGGCGCGAAATGAAGGTGCGGATGATGTCATCCGAGCAGATCTTGGTCTCCTTCCTCAAAGAGGCCAAGAAGCGTACCACCCGGCTGGTTTCGACGCATGACCGGACTTCGGGTTGTAGCTCCGAGTTGGTCCCGTCTGGGGGCCCGGCTCGTAGGGAGGGAGATCGATGAGATCGGCGCGGCCGGTATTCTTCACGTAGAAGAAAGTCCCTTGCCACAGCCGGCAAGATTCGAGGCCGGAAAACTTAAAAAGGGGCTCCCTTGACGGGAGCCGACAATGCAAGACCCGCACCGAACGGGGGCTTGGGTTTAGGAATATCTGTGCCCCGAACGGAGTTAATCCGAAGAGCAAAGAAGCGAGCAAACGTCTCACGAATGGGACGAATGCCGATATAGGCCTCCATGAAGGTGGCGTAGCAAGAGAGGTAGAAAATGGCGTTGCCAGGAAGGTGGTGAGGTTGGAGTTTGTAAAAATCTAAAAAGGAGCGGAAGAAGGGAGAGGCAGGAAGGCCAAAGCCACGCTCAAAGTGAGCTAGAAAGACAACATATTCGTCATCTTCAGGATCCGGTTCGATTTCGTCATCCGGAATCCGGCAAGAAACTCCTTCCGGAATCCGTCGAGACCGGTATAACCAGATCAATTTCGAATTGGGTGACACCGGAACCCATCCAGGCTCCGCGGGTAATTGGGGAAGGCTCCTCACCGGAAGATTGGCTGGAGCTGCTGGAGGTTGCGCTACCGGAAGCTTGGCTAAAGCTACCGGATTCTAGGGGCCACCGGACTCTTGGTGGCTACCGGATTCCTCGCTGGTTGCCGAATTGGTTTCCATCGGGTCAGAGGCCGTGGATTCGCCGGAAGAGGGTCTACGGCGCTTGAGAGAAAGGGAAGAAGAAGATGCAGAGGTGGACTCCTCGCCAGACATTGCGAAGAGAAGCGAAAAAACACGAATCCCAGACTTGGACCCCGCGTGAAGATCTACGAGTAAGAAGAAAATCAAGGAAAAAGAAGAAATAAGAACACCAAACGCCCAAGATCTGGAAGGCAACCAGAGGACAAGTGAAGCAAGATTGGTACCTACCTTAAGCGGCGGAGTCGCTGAAGGAGTCGTTTGCTGGCGGCAAGGTGGACCTGTGACCGCCGGAGACCACCGTCGACGGCGAGGCGGAGAAGCTCGCAAAGAAATGCGAATGCGGCGGGCACGACAAGGCTGCTGCAGAAGATCTCCGCACGACGAAATCCAACGGGGAGCGGCGTGAGCTCGCCGGGCGCCTAAGCTTGAACGGGCGACGGCGAACGGAAAACGGCGGTGGCGCAAAGGCTTGGGGCTCGTGCGCAAGGGAGGAGAATGCGAAGAAGATGAAGAGGAACGGGCAGTTGCGTTTATATAAGAGAAAGAAAGTGGGCAGGGGAACCGCCGGGCCGCGGCGGTTCGCCTCGCGGCCCACGACGGTTCGCGCCTTGGGCCGCCACGTGGCGAGGGAGTACACGCGAAGAAGCGCGGAGCCACACGGAGGCGCACACGGGACTGCGAACAGGTAGTGGGATCAGCTACGGTGCATTAAATGAGCGCGCGAGAGTCGAAGGGAAGTGACCCCTGACACTGGCGCGTCAGTCACAGTGCGCATGTCTCTGTCAGGCGCGAGGCCCAAGATATTCTCGACTTCGCCGAGGAAGCAATAAAGACACATGATACCGGACAATAGAGATGCCGGAACAAGCTTTGCAAAGAAAAGAAAAAGAACAAGGGTAAAGGTGCCGGAACTAGGCTCGGGACATGAATACTTAAACCGGTATCCGAGGAAAATGAGAACTCGGCATGGCCTGTAGGATAGAATCCTCCAGGCTATACCAGCTTCGGGGACTAATGTTGGGGGGATGACCCCCGGTATGCCAAAGGCATGCCAAACCGGATGGCTTGTGCCATCAGAATACCGGTTTAATGTTTATACCGGAGCCTGAGGTTAAGAGTTTAGCTAAGTGGAGCTAAGCCGGATTCCCCAAGAGGGGTATACCGGAATCCGGTAAAGAAGATACCGGAAAGGAGAGCCTGTCGGCGGGACTGGTCAAAGATTCTCTCCCGAGCTAGAAGACAAGATGAGCTAAGCAAAGTGGCTTTTGACGAAGGGCTGACGATAAAGAGAAGGGTGACGGTCAAAGAAGCCGGAGGACGTCGGCGCCCTGATTAAAGAGGACTCCGGTGTCATCTATGATTAAAGTAGCTTTGTAAAGTAGTTTGTCTAGTCAAAGATGCCGTTAGGGTTTCTTCCAGTGTAAGCCACCCTCTCCCCTATATAAGGAGAGGGGGCAGCCCTTCTTCACGGGCGAGTAGCAAGTCACACGTAGCAAGACCATAGAGATAGATCTGTGTACTGAGAAACTTGTAACCATGTTGAGATCAATGAAGCTAGCGATCTAGTAAAGAGTTCTTCCTCTTGTCTCTCTTCTTGCATACCGGCCTTTGGTTGTGTTCTTGAGGAAAGCATCCGGAAGTTCTTCCCATCTAATCGCAAACCCTCCCCCGAATCCTCATACGTCCATTCGGCCCCAACTTAAGCCATCCTATGGCATCTGCTCGTTCACCACGACGACATTGCCTGAACTATTGCTCACTCTTTCTTGGTTTGTTGTGCTTTGGTAGGCTTGATTGTCAAGTGTTAGCCGTGGGTGTGCTTTTATAGTCGGTCTTGCCACTTGCTATGGGCCAGTTGACACGGCAATTCAAACGATTACTGTGCCGTGTCGAACGGATTAGATTGATGTAGTCAATTGCTTCGTTTGCTGGCCGCAGCGGTAGGATACTCGCACGTAACTCCGGACTGCCCGGGTCTGGCACGGCAACCTTGATACTATTCAGAAGAAATGGAGTCGTATTTTTCATAGAGCAATTGTAAACATCAAACACATTCTTCTCACAGACAAAACTAACGCTGGGACTGTTATCGTTTCATGCAGCGCAATCTCGCCTTTTTACTAACTTGTTCCAACTTCATTATATTTAGATTGAATTCCACCTTTTACCCTCTAGTTTCACGTTTGCGACAACAATTACCCAATTTAACAAAAAGTTATCCAACTTACCCCATTTAGCAGAACTTGTGCCAATTTCTACCCCATTTAAAAAATTATCATACTTCTTAGCTTGACCAGGTTATCCTGTGCGACTCTTTTAACATTGGAGGTGAATTTTAGACCTAGCACATTTTATCCTTGACAATATTTTCCTCCTAGTCCTCTCCGTCCTATGTTAAGCCACCGCAGGCCCGCAGCTCACATCATTTCTTCTCCCGCCGGTCGCTAGCGCAGCCCGTGGACCAGTTGTTTGAGCTCATCACCTAGCTGCTCTCACCATTAGTATCAATTTATTAGCTGAAACCTACGGACAAGCAAGCCCGCACATGCGTTGGTGTGCTGCTCTGTAGTCGTAGCAGAACAAGAAGAAATTGCTTGTATTAAGGGTACAACCGACGTATACATACATCAATCGGTGGACTACAACTAGCATGCTAGAATGATGAAGCTAGCTATTGCTCTCGTTTAGTTGTCTCTAGCCAGCGGAATAAGAAAGCGTCGCGGTAGCTGTCAACACTTTGGCGGCAATAATTTGGTTGCACAATCGGACGACGAGTTTGTTATTTCTCCAGTAGACGGGACTATCATGCTAGAGTCGTAGCGTGGTATTAATAGGGAGATTCTGACGTCAAGGCGAGCACGGACGAGAGAGAGCGAATGCGATGTAACTGTGTAGACAATTAAAGGGGGTAAAAATTGGCACAAACTTCACTAAATGGGGTAAGCAAGAAGAATTTCTTATAAATGGGGTAATTGGTGTCACAAACGTCAAACTATGGGGTAAAAAATGGAATTCACTCTTATATTTAATCCATTGATTCATTTTTTACAGCTATGCTTCACGGCAGATATTAAAACAACGCGTCTTAGCAATCGCGAGTTGAGCCTATCGAGAAGAATGATATGACAAACATGGTTCACATGCCCATCGATGTTTCGGCTCTCTTGCTGAGCTGGTTTAGGACTCTGGCGGTCTGGCCTCAATTCTTTTTTTTGGAGAACCCGCGGGAGCTCTGTGCGTCTTAAAATTAAGCATCAGCGGAAAAAAAACATGTACAAGAAGGATCCAGAACAACCACTTTGTGGCAACCACCTCCGAGGTCTAAGACCCCTGGCTAATCTACTCAATTTCTCTCAAAGACCCACGTCTACACCTTTGCCAGGCTAGCCACTTGCTATCTACTACCTCCAAAAGGGTGTGCGCCGGCATGTCGACACGGTCAAAAATCCTGGCGGTGCGTTGGAGCCAGATGGATCTGGTAACTAGCAACACCAAGGAGTTGAATCTCTTGCGGTCCTTGGGTTGGAGCCGCTGCTCGGCATCCGGCCACCAGTCGATGATGACGCTGTCCGCAAGAGGGGTCAGATGCTCCCAGAGACGACGCTGCAGGAACCTGAACCAGATCGCGCGCGCGTATCGGCATTGGAGAAGGATGTGGTTGAGGGTCTCATCCTCAATGCCGCATAGCGGGCAGGTTAGGTGGCAGGCGAGGCCATGTCGAGCCATGCGGTCTGCCGACCAGCATCTTCCGCGCAAGGCTAACCAGCCGAAGACTTTGAAACGCAAGGGCGCGAACGCGTTCCAAAGTTGAGCCGCACCAGGGAGAATTGTCCGTCCGAAGAAGAACACCTGGTAAGCCGATCGAGCCGAGAAAACCCCTGCAGCAGTCCACTTCCATCTGAAGGTGTCGGCATCGCTTGAAGGAGTCACGCGGCGCACCGCTTCCCAGAGTCTGAAGAACTGAACCGTGGCGTCGACGGAGAGCACGCTGGCAATGCCGCGGGTCCAAGCATCGCCAACAAGCCCGTCCCGAACAGAGAGGCTGCGTATGATGGACGGTCGGACCATGCTGATAATCTCCGGAGCGATACAGCCTGCCGATAAACCCTGGAGCCAGGGATCCTGCCAGAAGAGGATGGCGCTTCCTGTCCCCACGGAGATCGCAGTGGATGCGTTGAAGATGTCCAGCGCAAGCTGATTGGGTTGGACTTGAAGCCGTACCCACGGTCTGTCCAGGTCAGCCCTGGAAGCCCAGATCCACTTGGCCCGTAGAGCCGCATTGAGCAGCTTAAGGTTGTGCAGGCCTAACCCGCCGAGTTGCTTCGGCTGGCAGACGGTGGGCCAGGCGACAAGACAGTGGCCTCCTCTGCACTCCGCCGCTCCTGACAAAGAAAACTGCGTCGTAGCTTGTCGATGAAGGAGAACACCCATGGTTCCAGATCGAGCGCTAGCAGGTGATAGACCAAGGAGGAAGTCATGATGAACTGGATGTAGATCAGCCTTCCATCGATAGAAAGGAGCTTGGCCTTCCAGAGAGCTAGCTTGTTGGCTAGCCGATCCAGGATGGGCTGCACGTCTTGCCTGCGTAACTTGGCTATCGACAGAGGTAGCCCAAGGTATTTGCACGGCAGCATAGCCACAGGACAGCCCAGAACGTGGCAGGCGGCCGCCACATCTTCGTCAGAGCAACGGATCGGAGCGAGAGAGCTTTTGTTGAAGTTGACGGTCAGACCCGAGGCGTCTCTGAAACACTCCAGGACATGGCGGATGGCCGTGACCTCCGGAACCGTAGGCTTGACGAAGACGACAATGTCATCTACATACAGGGAAACACGGTGTCTAAGCCCCAGAACCGCCAGATCGGTGATGACGCCGCGTTCTTCCGAAATCCTGAGCATGCCGGAGAGAACGTCCATGCAGATGATGAAAAGGAGGGGGGATAGGGGGTCCCCCTGTCTCAGACCCCGAGCGTGGCGGAAGGATGGCCCTGGGCAGCCGTTGATCATCACCTGCGTGGTGGCCGTACCAAGCAGGAGAGAAATCCACCTGATCCACCTAGGCCCAAAACCCCTCTGCCGAAGGACGCTCAGCAGAAAAGCCCAAGACATGCTGTCGAAGGCACGAGCGTAGTCTAGCTTGAGGAGGAGCATGGGAATGCGTCGGCGTGACATGAGTCGCGCAGATTGTTGAACAAAAATGAAATTATCATGGATGCACCTCCCCCGGATGAAGGCGCTTTGATTTTGATCCACGAGTTCCTTCATCCTTGGCGCAAGCCGAGATGCCAGGATCTTGGCCAGGAGCTTGGCGAAGGAGTGGACGAGGCTGATCGGCCTGTGTTCCGCCAAGTCCGAAGCGCCTTCGCGCTTGGGAAGCAGAATGATGAATGCACTGTTCATCTTCTCGAAGCCCTGCGTTCTACCCAGGAAGATCTCCCTCAGCGCCTCCAACACGTCGGCTTTGACCACGGACCAGTAGTGCTTGAAGAACATCCAAGAGAAGCCATCCGGGCCGGGAGTCTTATCGTCTGGCATGGACTTGACCGCAGCCCAAACTTCCTCCTCCGAAAAAGCCCCCTCTAGGCCCGATAGGTTGACTCTTGGTCTGCCAGCCACCTGAAGGTTGATGTCGTGGGCGCGGGGTGAGGCCTGCCCAAGCATACGCGTGAAGAACGCCGTTGCCAGATCCTCCTTGTCCTCCTGTTCCGTCACCACCCGGTCGCCGTCCCGCAACCTAGCACAGAACGTGCGTCGCCGGCGCGAAGAAGCATGGATCCGAAAGAAGAGCGGGTTGGCGTCCCCTTCCTTCACCCCGGCGATCCTCGCACGCTGCCTTGCGATAGTCCTTTCGAGAGATGCCAGGCCAAGAAAATGGCGCCTTTATATCCGAAATGGCATTTCCTCCATTTGAGGATTTGTAGAACGGTATTGGGGGGAAGCCTCGCACGGTAAAGGCCGTGGACTTCTTAGGTACAATTACAGTTAAGTCCTAGATAGATATAATATGCACAATCTAACACCTCCCGCAGTCGCAGCTGGAGGTTCTCGGACGCAGAGACTGGACCGAAAATCGAGGAAGAGCTGACTCGGTAGGCCCTTCGTCATGACATCAGCAAACTGTAGAGCGGAGGGAACATGCAAGACCCTAACTTCAGCATGAGAGACACACTCTCGGACGAAGTGGATGTCAATCTCAATGTGCTTGGTGCGACGATGTTGCACTGGATTGGATGACATGTAGATGGCGGAGACGTTGTCACAGTAGACAAGCGTGGCCATGGCGAGGGGGCGATGAAGCTCCTGTAGAAGCTAGCGAAGCCAACAACATTCAGCCACTACATGGGCAACGGCTCGATACTCAGCTTCAGCACTGGAACGAGAGACAGTAGTCTGGCGCTTGGAGGACCAAGAAATAAGACTGTCCCCATAGTAGATGCAGTAGCCTGACGTGGATCGACGAGAGTCCGGGCAACCAGCCCAGTCGGCGTCAGAATAAGCAGTCAGGGAGGTCGAGGATGATGCGAGAAGATGTTGTCCGAAGTCCAATGTACCACACACATACCGAAGAACACGCTTCACCAACGCGAGGTGAGACGTGCGAGGAGCATGCATGTGAAGGCATATCTGCTGAACGGCGTAGGAGATGTCCGGGCGCATGAGAGTGAGATACTGAAGTGCACCAGCTAGACTACGATACTCCGTACCATCTGGAAGCAAGTCACCATCACTTGCGGAGAGCTTAGCTTGAGTGTCGACGGGGGTCGTGGACGGGTGACACTCAGCCATGCCAGCACATTGCAGAACATCGGTGGCGTACTGTTTCTGGGACAAGAACAGCCCAGAGGAGGAGCGTGTGACAGCGATTCCAAGGAAGTAGTGAAGGTCACCAAGATCCGTCATAGCAAACTCACTATGGAGCATGTCGAGCATCCATAGAAGAAGAGTCGTGGTCGAAGCGGTGATGATGATATCATCGACGTAGAGGAGCAGGTAAGCCATGTCATGCCCAGAGCGTAGCATGAACAAGGAAGTGTCAGTGATGGAGGTGACAAAACCCATGGTGGCGATGTAGGCAGCAAACCGCTGGTACCGGGCGTGGGGAGCTTGATTCAAGCCGTAGAGGGATTTGTGCAGACGACACACATGCTCAGGTCTGCTGGCGTCGATGAATCCTGAAGGTTGTTGGCAGTAGACAACTTCGTCAAGAGTGCCATGTAGGAAGGCATTCTTGACGTCGAGCTAACGGATAGGCCAAGTGCTGGAGACGGCGAGGTGAAGAACAAGGCGAATGGTGGCAGGCTTGACGACGGGGCTGAACGTCTCGTCGTAGTCGATGCCGGGTGCTGGCGTGTAGTTGACACGTCCGTTGGGAACCCCAAGAGGAAGGTGTGATGCGCACAGCAGTAAGTTTTCCCTCAGTAAGAAACCAAGGTTATCGAACCAGTAGGAGTCAAGGAACACGTGAAGGTTGTTGGTGACGGAGTGTAGTGCGGCGCCACACCAGGGATTCCGGCGCCAACGTGGAACCTGCACAACACAATCACAATACTTTGCCCCAACTTAACAGTGAGGTTGTCAATCTCACCGGCTTGCTGTAAACAAAGGATTAAATGTATAGTGTGGAAGATGATGTTTGTTTGCGAAGAACAAGTAAAGAACGGAGTTTGCAGTAGATTGTATTTCAGATGTAAAGAATGGACCGGGGTCCACAGTTCACTAGTGGTGTCTCTCCCATAAGATAAATGGCATGTTGGGTAAACAAATTACAGTTGGGCAATTGACAAATAAAGAAGGCATAACAATGCACATACATATATCACGATGACTACTATGAGATTTAATCGAGGCATTACGACAAAGTACATAGACCGCTATCCAAGCATGCATCTATGCCTAAAACGTCCACCTTCGGGTTATCATCCGAACCCCTTCCAGTATTAAGTTGCAAACAACGGACAATTGCATTAAGTATGGTGCGTAATGTAATCAACACAAATATCCTTAGACAAAGCATTGATGTTTTATCCCTAGTGGCAACAAGACATCCACAACCTTAGAACTTTCTCATCATCGTCCTGCATTCAATGGAGGCATGAACCCACTATCGAGCATAAATACTCCCTCTTGGAGTTACAAGTATCAACTTGGCCGAGCCTCTACTAGCAACGGAGAGCATGCAAGAACATAAACAACATATATGATAGATTGATAATCAACTTGACATAGTATTCCATATTCATCGGATCCCAACAAACACAACATGTAGCATTACAAATAGATGACCTTGATCATGATAGGCAGCTCACAAGATCTAACATGATAGCACAATGAGGAGAAGACAACCATCTAGCTACTGCTATGGACCCATAGTCCAGGGGTGAACTACTCACACATCAATCCGGAGGCGATCATGGTGATGAAGAGTCCTCCGGGAGAGGATTCCCCTCTCCGGTAGGGTGCCGGAGGCGATCTCCTGAATCCCCCGAGATGGGATTGGCGGCGGCGTCTCTGGAAGGTTTTCCGTATCGTGGCTCTCGGTACTGGGGTTTTCGCGACGAAGGATATAAGTAGGCGGAAGGGCGGAGTCGGAGGGCTGACGAGGGGCCCACACCATAGGGCGGCGCGGGCCCCTCCCTGGCCGCGCGGCCCTATGGTGGCAGTGCCTCGTCACCCCACTTCGTTTCCCTTTCGGTCTTCTGGAAGCTTCGTGGAAAAATAAGACCCTGGGCGTTGATTTCGTCCAATTCCGAGAATATTTCCTTTGTAGGATTTCTGAAACCAAAAACAGCAGAAAACAACAACTGGCTCTTCGGCATCTCGTCAATAGGTTAGTGCCGGAAAATGCATAATAATTACATAAAGTGTGTATAAAACATGTGAGTATCATCATAAAAGTAGGATGGAACATAAGAAATTATAGATACGTTTGAGACGTACCACCGGGGCGCTAGGAGTAACCACGAACAACCCAGCGCGCCTTGCGCCGAGCAAGAGAGCCGTCGGAGTGGAACTTATGCCGAAAGATCCACTTGCCCGTGACCACGTTGGCGCGAGGAGGTCGGGGCACGAGAGACCAGGTGCCGTTGTCGATGAGGGCCTAGTGCTCAGCAGCCATAGCGGCACGACAGAGAGGATCCTGGAGAGCTTGCCGAGCCATAGTCGGTACCTTGTCGACGGAGTCCGAGGCGCAGAGGTTCAGCCGGTCCGTAGGGCGAACAGGCTGACCGGAGCGGGTGGTGACGACAATGGGCGGTGTAGACGACACACGGGGTGTGCGTGCGCCACCACGGGCAGGAGCACGGCTGCGCGTCACCTCGGGAGCCATGTCCGGGGTAGTGGCGGAGGAGCGAGGGTCCGTTGCAGCAGCCCGTGCGGAGGGAGCCTCGGCGTGGGAGGGCGCTGATGAAGCCGCGGGAGGCTGCCGCGGGGCAGCCAATGTCGACGGAGCCTGAAGGTCAGCGAATAGGAAGTCCATGCGTCGTTTGTATGGCGGCGTTGTTGCAGTCCGTGTCGGAGTATGCTGAAACGGAAAAACACCCTCATTGATACGTCCAATTTGCATCACTATTTTATATCATAATTTGCTGTTATTCATTGATATATTTCATATTTGGAGATGATACTTATGTTATTTCATCTATTTTGCATGTTTCATGATTATTGGAGGATCGCGCACCGGAGCCGGGATTCTCGCTGGAAAAAGCACCGTCGGAATGCAATATTTCGGAAGATCAACAATTGACGGGAATTATACGAAAAATCCTATTTTTCCGGATGACGAAGGGAGCCGTAAGGGGAGCCGAGGAGGGCCGCCATGGGCCCCCTCACAGGCCGGCGCGGGCCCCGCCCTGGCCGCGCCGCCCGTGAGGAGGGGGCCCACAGCCCCTCTCGCCTCCTTTTCTTCGCGTACTCCTTCGTCCCGAAAACCTAAGCTCGAGGGGTACGTCGCGAAGAGCCACAGGCCGCCTCTCGCGGGGCGGAGAACACCGAGAGAGAAAGAGCTCTCCGGCGAGGCTGAGATCTGCCGGGGAAATTCCCTCCCGGAGGGGGAAATCGACGCCATCGTCACCGTCATCGAGCTGGACATCATCTCCATCACCATCACCATCACCATCATCTTCATCATCATCACCACCGTCTCCACCGCTGCACCTCGTCACCGCTGTAACAATTTGGGTTTGATCTTGATTGTTTGATAGGGGAAACTCTCCCGGTGTTGATTTCTACTTGTTATTGATGCTATTGAGTGAAACCGTCGAACCAAGGTTTATGTTCAGATTGTTATTCATTATCATATCACCTCTGATCATGTTCCATATGATGTCTCGTGAGTAGTTCGTTTAGTTCTTGAGGACATGGGTGAAGTCTAAATGTTAGTAGTGAAGTATGGTTGAGTAATATTCAATGTTATGATATTTAAGTTGTGGTGTTATTCTTCTAGTGGTGTCGTGTGAACGTCGACTACACCACACTTCACGTTTATGAGCCTAGGGGAATGTATCTTGTACTCGTTTACCAATTGCGGGGTTGCCGGAGTGACAGAAACCTGAGCCCCCGTTGGTATATCGATGCAGGAGGGATAGCAGGATCTCAGAGTTTAAGGCTGTGGTTAGATTTATCTTAATTACTTTCTTGTAGTTGCGGATGCTTGCAAGGGGTATAATCACAAGTATGTATTAGTCCTAGGAAGGGCGGTACATTAGCATAGGTTCACCCACACAACACTTATCAAAACAATGAAGATTAATTAGCCGTATGTAGCGAAAGCACTAGACTAAAATCCCGTGTGTCCTCGAGAACGTTTGGTCATTATAAGTAAACAAACCGGCTTGTCCTTTGTGCTAAAAAGGATTGGGCCACTCGCTGCAATTATTACTCTCGCACTTTACTTACTCGTACTTTATTCATCCGTTACATCAAAACCCCCGAATACTTGTCCGTGAGCATTTACAGGTGAATCCTTCATCGAAACTGCTTGTCAACACCTTCTGCTCCTCGTTGGGATCGACATTCTTACTTATCGAAGATACTACGATACACCCCCTATACTTGTGGGTCATCAAGACTATTTTCTGGCGCCGTTTCCGGGGAGTGAAGCGCTATTGGTAAGTGGAATTGGTAAGGGAAATTTCTACTTGTTCGTGCTGATTTTATTTCTGCTCGCTCGTTATAACTCATTATGGAGAGATCTTCTCTTGAGTGTTTATTTGGGAAATCTACTACTACTGCAAAGGTAGTGGATGAGGCTCCAGGTAAGGAAGAAATACCATACAAAATACTTATGAAAATTATTGAACGTGTAGTGGGTAACCGTTATACAGGGGGTGGAACTGTCCACCCTGGAGATCATTTACTGTTCTTACATGAATTATGCGGTTTATTCAAGTGTGCAGGTATTGCTATGGATGAAGTGAGGAAGAAACTATTCTCTGTATCGCTGTCTGGTAAAGCGGCGCATTGGTATAAATTACTGGATAATGGGAATTCTCTTGAATGGAATGATATTGTGCCCCGGTTTTATTCTAAGTTCTATCCTCCAAGTGAGATTCACAAAGATCGGAATCGCATATATAATTTTTGGCCTCATGAAGGAGAGAGTATTGCCCAAGCGTGGGGAGATTGAAGTCTTTAATGCTCAAATGCCCCATTCATGAGCTTCCTGGTAATATTATTATTGATAATTTCTATGCAAGACTTTCTTTTCAAGACAAGACCTTGCTCGGATACTTCTTGTTCCGGATCATTTACACGCAACAAGGAAGAGTTTAAAAGGGACCTTCTTAATCGGATCCAAGAAAATACTGAAGGATGGGAGAACGACAAGGATAGAGAATCGAGGTATAAATTATGATTATAAATGCATTGAAGCTTTTATGGATACTGATAAATTTCGTAATATGAGTGCTACTTATGGTCTTGATTCTCAAGTTACTGCAAATCTTTATAAAGCTTTTGCTTCTCATTATGAATTGCCTAAGAAGAACTTTGATAAGTATCTTGAACCGTATAAAGATAAAATTGATTCATCTATAAATAAATGTGTTGTAGTTGAAACTGTTGATCATGTTATTCCTGAAGCTTATATAGAAAAACTCCTTTCCCCGCTAAAATGAAGGAGTACTCGTTATAAATAGTGCGGTTCATAAAAGTGAAAAGAAACCTATAGAACCTGAAGAACAAATAAAAGTTGAACCTCGTCGTTGCAATTGTTAAAGATCTTGTGACTGAAAATGTAGAGGATGGTCATATTATTTTCCGTGAAGATGCCTCTAATATTGTTTCGCATCCTAATAAGTCTAGGAAAGCTAGTGTTCCTATGCTATCTGTTAGAATTGGTGATCATTGTTATTATGGTTTATGTGATATTGGTGCAAGTATTAGTGCTATTCCTTATGAGCTTTACACGAAGATTATTGATACGTCCAATTTGCATCACTATT
>NC_061511.1:179242529-179308438 GCF_022539505.1 Lolium rigidum | reverse complement strand
ATTTTGCTTTTTTGACGGTTATTCTGGGTTCTCACAAATTGCTGTTAAAACTAAAGATCAAGAGAAAACCACTTTCACTTGTCCCTATGGAACTTATGCTTATAGGTGTATGCCTTTTGGTTTATGTAATGCTCCTGCTACTTTTCAAAGATGCATGTCTGCTATTTTTCATGGCTTTTGTGAGAGTATTGTAGAAGTATTCATGGATGATTTTTTCTGTCTATGGGAATTCTTTTGATAGTTGCTTGCGGAACCTTGATAAAGTTTTGCGAGAGATGTGAAGAAACTAACCTTGTTCTTAATTGGGAGAAATGCCACTTTATGGTTAATGAAGGAATTGTATTGGGACATAAAATTTCCGAGAGAGGTATTGAAGTTGATAGAGCTAAAGTTGAAGCCATTGAGAAGATGCCCTATCCTAGGGATGTTAAAGGTATTCGTAGTGTTCTTGGTCATGCTGGGTTTTATAGGAGATTTATTAAAGAATTCTCTAAGATTTCAAAGCCTCTTACTAATCTTCTTCAAAAAGATGTACCTTTTGTTTTTGATGATGATTGTAAGGAAGCTTTTGAAACTCTAAAGAAAGCTTTAACAACTGCCCCTATAGTTGAACCTCCTGATTGGAATTTACCATTTGAAATTATGTGTGATGCTAGTGATTTTGCTGTAGGCGCTGTTCTTGGACAGCGGGTAGATAAGAAATTGAATGTTATTCATTATGCTAGTAAAACTCTTGATGTTGCTCAAAGAAATTATGCTACTACTGAAAAAGAATTGTTAGTTGTAGTCTTTGCTTGTGATAAGTTTAGATCTTATATCGTTGATTCAAAAGTTACTATTCATATTGATCATGCTGCATTTAGATACCTTATGACGAAGAAAGATGCTAAACCAACGCTTATTAGATGGGTACTTCTGTTGCAAGAATTTGATTTACATATTGTAGATAGGAAAGGTGTTGATAATCCTGTTGCTGATAATTTGTCTAGATTGGAAAATATTGCTTATGATCCTGTTCTTGTTAATGATAGTTTTCCAAATGAACAATTGGCTGTAATAAAGGTGAGCTCGCGAGACAGTCCTTGGTATGCTGATTATGCTAACTTTATTGTTTCGAAGTACTTGCCTCCAACCTTTTCAGCTCAGCAAAGGAGGAAATTCTTTTATGACTTGAGGCATTATTTTTGGGATGACCCACACTTATATAAAGAAGGAGTGGATGGTATTCTGCGAAGATGTGTTCCCGAATATGAACAACAAGAGATATTGAGTAAATGTCATGGGAGTGCTTATGGAGGACATCACGCCGGAGATAGAACCGCGCAAAAGGTTCTACAATCAGGTTTTTATTGGCCAACTCTCTTCAAAGATGCAAGGAAGTTTATTTTATCTTGTGATGAATGTCAAAGGGTTGGTAATATATCCAGACGCAATGAAATGCCTATGAATTATACTCTTGTTATTGAACCATTTGATTGTTGGGGATTTGACTTCATGGGACCTTTTCCCTCTTCAGAAGGTAACACTCATATACTTGTTGCTGTTGATTATGTTACTAAATGGGTGGAAGCCATACCTACAAAAAGTGTCGATGGTGAGACCTCTTTAAGAATGCTTTTAGACATTATTTTTCCTAGATTTGGAGTTCCTAGATATATTATGATAGATGGAGGTTCTCATTTTATTCATGGAGGATTTAGAAAAACTCTTGCTAAATATGGTATTAATCATAGAATTGCTTCCGCTTATCATCCTCAAACTAGTGGGCAAGTAGAACTATCAAATAGAGAAATTAAATCTATCTTGCAAAAGACTCGTTAATAAAACTAGAAAGAATTGGGCTAGTAAATTGAAGGAAGCACTATGGGCTTATAGAACTGCTTATAAAAACCCCATGGGAATGTCACCTTATAAAATGGTTTATGGAAAAGCTTGTCATTTACCTTTAGAACTAGAGCACAAGGCTTATTGGGTCGTTAGAGAACTAAATAAAGATCTTAAACTAGCTAGGTAATAAGAGGTTGCTGCAATTAAGTTCTTTAGATGAATGGAGAAGTGAAGCTTATGAAAATGCTAAAATCTTTAAAGAGAAAGTTAAGAAATGGCATGATAGAAGGATTATCAAAAGAGAGTTTAATATTGGGGATAAAGTCCTATTGTATCGGTCTCGTCTCAGATTCTTTGCGGGAAATTACTCTCGAAATGGGAAGGACCATATGTTGTTGAGGAGGTGTATCGTTCGGGAGCAATTAAAATTAGTTCTCTCCAAGGCAATGCCACGCAAGTGGTGAATGGACAAAGACTCAAGCATTATATCTCGGGTGATTCTTATAATGTAGATGTTGATGTTATTCGAGTGGAAACACCGGAGGCTTTCATCAAAGGTCAAATTGACGATCCGCCAGAACTCGACTTTGAATAGGTAACGGTACAGGTAATAAAAAGTTCGCGATTTACTTTCCGAACAATGTTTTTGCTGTTTTTGGAAAATATGAAAAATTACGAGATCGAAACGGAGTGGAGGAGGCGCACGAGGAGGTGCCCCCACAGGCCGGCGCGGGCCCCAGCCTGGCTGCGCCGCCCTATGAGGACACCGCCTCGTTGTCCCTCTCCGACTCTGGTTCGACCTGGTACTTTCCGTTTGTTACGAAAATTCCTGCTATATAATCCCCCGGACCCCTGGAGGTCCGTATATCGTTTTCTCGACGTGTTTTGTTTCGAGCTGTTTCTGCCAGGATCTATTTTCAATCTAGGAGCACCATGGTCTCCAACAACAAGGACAAGGAGCCTTCGGAGGAAGGTATCCAAGACCCCGAGTTGAAGGAAGAAGTCAAGGAGGATGATGAGGAAGTCGAAGAAGTTCCGCGAGTACGCCCGCGCACCACCATTGCAAGCATCGGAGTGGTGTCAAACCCGTTCAACGCCAAGAAGAGTGCACGGATTAGCACCGGAGGAGGAGTTCCACGTCATTACCTAGCTCCAAAGACATCTTCTTCGGGCACTTACCATCCCTTCCGCAATCTAATCTACAATAATCAAATTGAAAGGACTCCCAAGGCAGCATTGCCTAGCAATTGGGATACAGATCGTTCTAACACTGCAGGAAGGACGAAGCCTGAAGCTGAAGAGTGGGGAAATAACTCCAAGAATTGGGACTCGCCGTTGGACATACTTCTTAATCGCGTCGAGCACAATTCAGAGATGATCCGCAACCTCATGTACAAGATTGATGAACTTCAGGAGCTTGTGGAAAAGCTTGTTGGGAATTCATCACCACCATCGCCAAAGGAGTAATTCATCATCGGTATTGGCATCCCCTTGGTTTGTTCCAAGCTTGGGGGAGTGCCACGGTATCACATCATCACTACCTTTTACTTTTTACTATCAAGTAGTGTCATATCATGAGTAGGGAAGTTATCATATAAGATGGGTTGCAGTGTGGAAGTATCTCTCCTTTAGTTTGTCTATGTATCCCTTGGTGTGATTTATCATTATGAAATATTAATGAGAAGTCTTATCATTTACATATTGCACACCTTATTTTAGTTTGCAATTTCTATTATATGATTGATCTTGATTTTAGTATTGGTACCACTTTGGGAGCATTGAGTAAATCTATTTGGTTTTGGCAAACTTAGCATTGGTCAATAGCAACAACACCTTGAGGTTTAAGTAGAAAAGAGAAATACATATAGTTGTTTCATTGTCTTCCATTCTTGTTAGCTCATAGCTTATTATTCTGAAGTTAAAATTGTTTGTGCTTACAAGAAAGATGCATGCTTATGTCTATCACATGTATATTCGTTTGTTTTCCCTCAACTCTTATGCTTGCTAATTAACCTTGCTAGCCAAAGACCTGTACTGAGAGGGAATGCTTCTCGTGCATCCAAACCTGAACCCAAACCTATGCCATTTGTGTCCACCATATCTACCTACTGCATGGTATTTCCTGCCATTCCAAGTAAATACTTCATGTGCTACCTTTAAACAATTCAAAACTTTATTACTCCTTATTTGTGTCAATGTTTTATAGCTCATGAGGAAGTATGTGGTGTTTTATCTTTCAGTCTTGTTAGGCAGCTTCCACTAATGGACTAGTGGCTTCATCCACTTATCCTATAATTTTGCAATAAGAGCTGGCAACGGGGTTCCTAGCCCCAATTAATCAACTTTCATTAATAATTCTCTTCACATGTTTTGCTCGATTCATCGGTAAGCAACTTAATTTTGCAATAGACACTCCTCCATGGTATGAGATTGTTGGAAGGCACCCGAGGATTCGGTTAGCCATGGCTTGTGTAAGCAAAGGTTGGGGGGAGTGTCATCCTTAAATAAACTAAAGTACATGTGTAAACAAAAGAGAAGAGGGATGATCTACCTTGCTCGGTAGAGATAACATCCTTCATGGGAGCCGCTCTTTGGAGGTCCGTTTGGCAAGGGGGTTAGAGTACCCGCTACCGATCGTTGACAACAACAAACACCTCTCAAAATATTACTTTTATTCTCTTTATGTGATTTCAAAATTGAAAAAGCTCTAGCACATGATTTAATCCCTGCTTCCCTCTGCGAAGGGCCTGTCTTTTACTTTATGTTGAGTCAGTAAACCTATTTCCCTCCATCTCAAGCAAGCATTTGAGTTGTTGTGATCAAACCATTATATTGTGATTTATTTCATCATGCTTTTACTCTTCCTTGTTTAGTACAAGTTTTATCTGAATGAATATAGCTTTGAAAGTTATCAATGATTACTACGATTGAGTATGCAAGATGAGCCATATAAACTTTAACATGAGAGTGCTGCTTAAGAAGTATAATCTGTTAACTGTTCTCTGACCAAGAACAAAGTTTGCCATCACCAATTATGATTTCTTATGCACCTTTATTTGTGATTACCTTATACTTATTTCAAGTTGAGTTATATGAGGAAGTTGTTTACTAGAATGTCTTGTGTGAATGAATATGATGCTTCTTGTCCGTATTTGATTTATCGACTCTTCACTCCATAAACATGTGGTCCCGTTTACCGAGTTCGGTTTCGCTTGGGGACAAGCGAAATCTAAGCTTGGGGGGAGTTGATACGTCCAATTTGCATCACTATTTTATATCATAATTTGCTGTTATTCATTGATATATTTCATATTTGGAGATGATACTTATGTTATTTCATCTATTTTGCATGTTTCATGATTATTGGAGGATCGCACACCGGAGCCAGGATTCTGCTGGAAAAAGCACCGTTAGAATGCAATATTTCGGAAGATCAACAATTGACGGGAATTATACGAAAAATCCTATTTTTCCAGATGACGAAGGGAGCCAGAAGGGGGAGCCGAGGAGGGCCGCCATGGGCCCCCTCACGGGCCGGCGCGGGCCCTGCCCTGGCCGCGCCGCCCTGTGAGGAGGGGGCCCACAACCCCCTCTCGCCTCCTTTTCTTCGCGTACTCCTTCGTCCCGAAAACCTAAGCTCGAGGGATACGTCGCGAAGAGCCACAGCCGCCTCTGCGGGGCGGAGAACACCAGAGAGAAAAGAGCTCTCCGGCAGGCTGAGATCTGCCGGGGAAATTCCCTCCCGGAGGGGGAAATCGACGCCATCGTCACCGTCATCGAGCTGGACATCATCTCCATCACCATCACCATCATCTTCATCATCATCACCACCGTCTCCACCGCTGCACCTCGTCACCGCTGTAACAATTTGGGTTTGATCTTGATTGTTTGATAGGGGAAACTCTCCCGGTGTTGATTTCTACTTGTTATTGATGCTATTGAGTGAAACCGTCGAACCAAGGTTTATGTTCAGATTGTTATTCATTATCGTATCACCTCTGATCATGTTCCATATGATGTCTCGTGAGTAGTTCGTTTAGTTCTTGAGGACATGGGTGAAGTCTAAATGTTAGTAGTGAAGTATGGTTGAGTAATATTCAATGTTATGATATTTAAGTTGTGGTGTTATTCTTCTAGTGGTGTCGTGTGAACGTCGACTACACGACACTTCACCTTTATGGGCCTAGGGGAATGCATCTTGTACTCGTTTGCCAATTGCGGGGTTGCCGGAGTGACGAAACCCGAGCCCCGTTGGTATATCGATGCCAGGAGGGATAGCAGGATCTCAGAGTTTAAGGCTGTGGTTAGATTTATCTTAATTACTTTCTTGTAGTTGCGGATGCTTGCAAGGGGTATAATCACAAGTATGTATTAGTCCTAGGAAGGGCGGTACATTAGCATAGGTTCATCCACACAACACTTATCAAAACAATGAAGATTAATTAGCCGTATGTAGCGAAAGCACTAGACTAAAATCCCGTGTGTCCTCGAGAACGTTTGGTCATTATAAGTAAACAAACCGGCTTGTCCTTTGTGCTAAAAAGGATTGGGCCACTCGCTGCAATTATTACTCTCGCACTTTACTTACTCGTACTTTATTCATCCGTTACATCAAAACCCCCGAATACTTGTCTGTGAGCATTTACAGTGAATCCTTCATCGAAACTGCTTGTCAACACCTTCTGCTCCTCGTTGGGATCGACATTCTTACTTATCGAAGATACTACGATACACCCCCTATACTTGTGGGTCATCACTCATCGAAATCAACATGTCGGGAGATGATTATTTTTCCTGAGGAGATGTCGTAACAGAGATATCCACGGTGTTGAGAGGGATAGCCGAGGAAGACACAAGGCTTGGAACGAGGTCGAAGCTTGTGAAGAGCCGTGGATGCAACGTTGGGATAACAGAGGCAGCCAAGGACCCGGAGAGTGTTTGTATGGAGGAGGACGGCCATGGAAACGCGTGAACGGAATTAACGAACCGATGGACTTGCATGGTCGGCGATTTATAAGAAACGTGGCCTTGGCCGTGGCCAAAGCTTCAGGCCAAAACGACTCAGGAAAATTAGCATGGAACATGAGCGTGCGCATCGTGTCATTGATGGTGCGAATCGCGCGCTCAGCCTTGCCGTTCTGTTGAGAGGTATATGGACACAATAGACGGAGTGTCGTACCGTGTGTAGAGAGAAGAGTATCAACACGTTTGTTGAGGAACTCGGTACCATTGTCCGTTTGGAGGGAGCGTATGGGGGTGCCAAATTGAGTGTGAGCATATGCGAAAAAAGTTTCCAAGGTGCGGGCAGCACAAGATTTTTGACGCAGCGGAAAAGACCAATAAAAGTGAGAGTAATCATCGACAATGACAAGATAATAGCGAAAACCAGAATTGCTTATAATTGGCGATGTCCATAAATCACAATGTATCAAATCAAACTTGTCACTAGACGTTGTAGTTGACGAACTAAACGGTAGACACACGTGTTTGCCAAGTTGACATGCGTGACAAACGGACGTGGGCCTAGCTTTATTACACTGAATTAAGTATAATTTCTGCAGTGCCGACATAGCATCTAGACCAGGATGTCTGTGTCGTTGGTGCCAGAGGTCAGCGGAGGCGGAGGCGAGCATGGCCGTAGCGGTGGGTGGAGCACGACGCGAACGGCCAGGAAACATGTAGAGATCCCCTTCACTATTGCAGCGAAGGATCACGCAACGAGTCTTCAGTTCCTTCACAGAAAAACCAAGAACGTCAAACTCAACAGAACAAGAATTGTCTCGAGTGAATTTGCGAATAGACAAAAGATTGCGAATTAAGTGAGGAACAAGAAACACATGATTGAGTTTAAAGATTTGTCCTGAGGGAGACCTAAAGGAGGTGTAACCCGACGAGGATATCGGGACGGACGAGCCGTTGCCGACAGTAAAAAAATGTGAAGTGGAGAGTGGTGCAGAAAAAAGGATGTTACCCTCGTCGTTGGTCATGTGGGAGGTAGCGCCGGAGTCCATGACCCAGCCGCCCTGCTCGTAGAGGCTGTTGAGGGCGGCGATCAGCCCAGCGTTGTCCCAGGTTGGCGAGGAGGAGGACGCGGGCACGGACTGGTAGACGGGCGCGGCCGTGGGCACCGAGGTGAAGTACGCCTGGGGTCGAGGGCCGAGGATGCCAGGGCTGGAGGGTGCATGCCAAGGCACAACTCCCGGGGAGAAGCACACCCATGGTCCAGTGGGGGCGGGCGTCGCTGCCCGTGAAGCACCACCTTGCTTGCCGCCGGTCTTGCCCTTGGGCTTGGTAGTGGTCTTGGACTTGCCGGCGTTGGAGTCACTGCGGCAGCATGGGCCAGTGCACGCCACCTGCTGGGGGCGGGCTTGGGCGACGAGGGCAGTGGAGGCTGCGGTGGTGGCGGTGTTGGCCTGCTGCATCTCCTCCATAAGGAGCATGCTCCGGACGCGGAGGAAGGTGGGCAGCGGGTCCATCATGGAGATCACCGTGGCCACGGAGGAGAAGCGGGGCCCGAGAACGCGGATGGTGTTGAGGACGAGCGCGTGATCCGATACAGGGGAGTCGTTCTCGGAGAGAGCATTGGCGATCTTCTTCTGGCTCCGGTAGTACTCGGTGATGGAAAAGGCGCCCTGGACCAGCTGGCGGAAGTCGAAGTCGAGGTAGATGGCTTTGCTGGCCTTTTTGGCGGAGAAGAGCTCGAGGACGGCGAGCCACAGCTGGTGCGCAGTCTGATCGCGGGAGAGGACCATGTCGGCGACGTCCTCGTCGATGGCGGCATGCAGCACGTTGAGAACGGTGTAGTCTGCGGAGGCCCACGCGGCGTCAGTGGGGCGGCCGCGGTAGTGCCGTCGACGTGGCCAATGAGCCCGGCGCGACCGAGAGAGACGCGCATGTAGATCGCCCACTTGGTGTAGTTCCCGACGTCGAAGGAGAGGACGACGGGGCCGACTTGGCGCGGTGCGCTGCCGGAGGGCAGGGTGCTGGGGGCGCCGTTGTTGGCGGGGATGCTGGCGCTAGAGGCCGGGGAGAAGGCGCTCGGGTAGGTGGCCATCGGTGGCAGCGGAAGAAGGAGCGGCGGCGGCGGCTAGGGTTAGACCCGGCGGCGACGGCTCGGTGGAGAGGATCGGGGTTTTAGGGTTTGGTTAGGCTGATACCATGTAGAACGGTATTGGGGGAGCCTCGCACGGTAAAGGTCGTGGGGTTCCTGTGTTTATATATTGGGCACTCAAGCCAATTAGGGTTTAGGTACAATTACAGTTAGGTCCTAGATAAATACAATATGCACAATCTATAGGATTAGCTGATGAGCTAAAAATACAGGGAATTAGTTACAAGCAACGGTTTAAAGAGGGAAGTCCAATTTACCCCCCTAAACTTGTCTCAAAGTTCAGCTTACAACCCTTAACTTTACTTTGGTTCAACTTTCAACCCTGTATATAGGAAGAAACCCACTAACTGGCGAGAAAAACCGGTTCAAAACATGTCAAAAAAGGGTAGAAGGTCCAATTCCGAACGGTTTATAGAATTCAGGGTTGAAGATTGAACCAAGTAAAGTTGAGGGTTGTAATCTGAACTTTGAGACGAGTTTAGGGGGTAAATTGGACTTCTCTCCGTTTAAAATAGCGTGCTAAAAGAAATAGCAGTGGCATCCTCCAAATACTATGCACGCTATATCGCGTTAATAGCGTGCTACATTCCAAATAGCGGTTTGAAAAATACCAGATAAAGTGTAAAAATAAAGAATTTCAACCCAAAAATGACATATTCATACATACATAATCACATACAAAAATAGTTCTCCAATTTTTTAGAAGCCTACCATCAATATTTCCCGAGGCAACGACATAGTATAAATTATTTATTAAAAATATCAGTGTTACCGGTATTATCTTCCGATTCAGAAGAGGAAACAACAAATTGATGTTCATCACCACAACAAACAAAAGAAAATTTCTTATCTTCCTAACGAGAAAAAAATCAAAACCTTGTAACAATAGGTTGTAGAAAATAGCGAGCTAATACTATGATGTTTTATCGCTATGTAACATGTTGTTTCGTAAATAGCTAACATCATAGCGAGCAAAATTACTAAATTTTAGCATAAACCGTCAAAATATGCTATAGCACGCTATTAGCAAAAAAATAGCGGACTATTTTAAACCTTGGTTACAAGAGACTCATGTTATGTTCCATTTTCACGTATAAAATTGTTGCAGCTGTATGGATAACCTAACTATCTAGAACTATAACTAAGTATGTTGGCTCAGAACCGATACCTCAGGTTCAATGGAAACCTAAGGATTCACACTTTCGGGCGTCCTTGATGGTTTCGAAGAAACACTTCTTACCATTTGGTACTTTCTTATTAAGGATGGATCTGAGATTAGGTTCTGAGAGGACAAATGGTTAGGTAATACCACACTCCGAGAAAAATATCTGGCTTTTATAATATTGTGCGTCACAAGACTGATACCTTAGCCAAGGTGATGGAATCTAACTCACCAAGTGTGACGTTCAGAAGAGATCTTATTGCATGGAACGAATTTCTACATAGACTAGCTGCAATCCAACTATCACATGGGCCTGATGAATTCCATTGGACCCTCAAGCCGAATGGAAAATTCACTGGTTTTCTTGTATAATGCGTTGATCCAACCTTTATTGTCGGTAATTAATTTTAAGAACTTATGGCGTATGAAGATACCTTTGAAGACAAAAGTATTCACATGATATCTTTGCCGTGGGGTGATCCTTACTAAGGATAATCTTGCAAAACGCAATTGCCAAAGAACTAAGAAGTGTGTTTTTTTTTGTCATCATAATGAGACAATTAAATACTTATTCTTCCAACATCATTTTGCTAGGTCTATATGGTCAATCATCCAAATATGTTCAACCTTATATCCACCAACAAGTGTTGCTAATATTTTTGTGCATCACAAGGGTGACACCTTAGCCAAGGTGATGGAATCTAACCCACCAAGTATGACGTTCAGAAGAAATCTTATTGAACCTAGGTTAATAGCATGGAATGAATTTCTGCATAGACTAGCTGCAATCCAACCATCACATGGGCCTGATAAATTTCATTGGACCCTTATGGCGAATGGAAGATTCGCTGTGGTTTCCTTGTATAATGCGTTGATCCAACCTTTATAGTCGGTAATTAATTTTAAGAACTTATGACGTATGAAGATACCTTTGAAGATAAAAGTATTCACATGGTATCTTCACCGTGGGGTGATCTTTACTATCTTGCAAAATGCAATTGGCAAGGAACTAAGAAGTGTTTTTTTTGTCATCGTGATGAGACAATAACATTTATTCTTCCAATATCATTTTGCTAGGTCTATATGGTCAATCATCTAAATAGGTTCAACCTTATATCCACCAACAAGTGTTGCTATTTTTTTTAGCAATTGACTTAATGGGGTGGATCATAAGTTTAAACTACTTATTAGAGTGGGAGCGTTTGGCATTATTTGGTCACTTGGCTATGTATAAATGATAAAGTGTTTAATGATACAAATTGCTCTCTTATGTGGATTATCTATTGGTGCATTACTTTGATCCATTCATGGTCATCTCTGCAGCGTATGGAGAACCGCGGCCTGTTTACGGAGGTGTCTACACGGTTGGGGACCGCAACGAGGGAGTTTATTACCCAATATGAGTGGCAGTATAATCTCAGAATTGGTCTGGTGCCACCTTAGGAGATGTTATAGATTCATGTTCATCTTTGTAGATTTATATCTTTTATACGGGATTTCAATGCTGCTATGTGCATCCTAATTATGCAGAGGTCAGGTATAATACTTAAAAAAATCTATATCTATATCTATACCTAATCTATACCTAATAATAAAGGAGCTAAGGTTTCTGCCAAAAAGTTTCGTCAACGCTTTTTTTGGACCGTTTTGCCCTCCCACCAAATCGCATAATACTGCACCTGCCATTACATACCGGTTCGATCTTATTTTTCTTCCTTCCCACCAAGAGCGAGGAACAGAACCGAGAGCTCGGGTCGTCGATCGATCAAGACAAATAAGAGGATCCCAAAACATACACGATTCAGTTGCCTACATATAAACCACCGAGAAGAGGAAAATCGCAAGAAAATTGAAGCGGTGTTGCTGGATCTGGATCCGCGAGGAACCAGGCAGTCCAGAGATGCTCACGAGTCACGACATCGCGCAAGGAATCCAGATCGAGTAGCCTCATAATCCCGCCCCGGCTCACCGTCCACAGCCTAATTGTCCCAGCCGCCGCAATCTTCAAGAGCAATGGGATTGGCTCCACGGCTCAGGATAGCCATCGATCTTGACGCAGAGCACGCCTCCGCAATCGAGGTGACGCGCATGTCGGACCCCTAAGGTCGCCCGAGGCCAGGGCCAACGCACGCATGTCGGACCCCTAAGGATACAACGTTGAGCTTCTCCAGGAGGCCGCGCCGGCAGCGATTCGCCATGGACGGCGAGAAGATTTTTCAATCGAATCGGATCGGAGCAGAACGACTCCTCCCGATTTCACACCACCGGCGGATCTGGCCGAAGCCGCCGCGCCTCAAATCGAGAAGCGCCGCCTTCTGTAGCCACGCCTTCGACAACGTCGTGACAACTAGGCGGAGCAGTGCCGCGTTTGGCGGCTCTAGACCGAGGCGGCCGGACCCCTCCGCCATCCCTGTGGCTGCAGCGGCTGCATCCGTTTCATCCATGAAGAATTTCAAATACGGGCCAAAATCCCAAAGGTCAAAAGCCTTTAGATCTCTCAATTCAGACCAGGGAGCCCAAGATTTACCCCACCAATTTATGCATCATGACAGCCTTTAATCGTGTCTCGATCAGCGAGTGTCCGTCTGCTGGGTGCGGCTAGATCTTTTTGCTCATGCCGCCAATGCGAAAAGATTACTGGTCTTCATCTACAACCCCATGAAGCTTGTTTCAGTAGTATGGGCAAAGCCTATAATCTACGAGATATCAGAGAAGCCAGTCAGTAGCAGTTCGTAGGATTTCTTTTCTTCTAAATCTACTAGAACATTGCAGTGGGGAGAAGGTAGGACGTATTTGGAACTTTACATCATCGGTGTTTACTGTTTGGGAAGATGAATCTGCTCCTCTTTGGTTCAGCGCAAGCATCAACATTTGTGAGTCCGTTTTAATGTTAAGATGTATCACGCTCAGGTGTTGTTGTTGCTCGTGAATTAGGCACATGATGAGGGCTTGCAATATGCGTAGTAGAGCCTGATGCGGGGCTGGAGGCCAGATGTCGCTTTTCCCTCTACAAGTTTTTTGACAGCTCAGTTCAACTGAAAATAGGTATTTACCACTCAACTACTAATTGTTGTTAGATCAATATTTTCACATCTTCTTTTGCACTTGCAATGATCCAGAAGTTTGATGGGATAATTCTTAGTGGCCACCACTCTGAATTATTTATTTCTTAGTCATTCGATTATGAATATTTATGTGTTCCATTGAATTGCTTGAGATTGCTGTATATGTCTCACAATAAAGTTGGAATGTACTTAGTGAGAAATAAGATGACAAGAGATTGTGTTGGTGGAGCCGTGGGGCTATACAATGATATAGGGCGAATTTCTGAGAATCCTGCGTCAGAGGATGTTGCCTGATTCTCCAAGAAACGTTGGATCCATCAACCAAAAAAGCATGGAGGTTGGTTTCTTATGTTTTTTCTTGATCCCTATCTCCTTTTTAAGATGTCAACTGTTTTTCCGATGATTTTGGCATTTTATTTTTTTTCCTGAATAAGATGTCAGCATACAGGATTGTATATATGCATGTTTGTTTTTATGTAGCTTTGCTTCACCAATTGGTCTGGTATAAATGGTTCTTTGTGTTGCGAATCTTGAATATAATTTCTTTGAAGCAACATTGAATTTCCAATTTAAACACACCTTGCAATTTATCGAGATTGTTGATATATGTGAGTGGGGTGCAAAAACTTAACATCTGAAACACACCTCACAATTTACTGTGGTCATTGTTGGAAGAAAAATCCTTCATAATACATGGGTATACTTCAAATCTTGATCAAGTGCTTTCTAATGAATTGTTAAGAAATATCATTTGAATATTTTTGTTGTATCGAGATTGTATCAAACATTGTAGAGAAAGAGAGAGAGAGAGAGAGAGAGAGAGAGAGAGAGAGAGAGAGAGAGAGAGAGAGATTTGTTGCAGTGATCGAAACATTGGTGAAAACAAAGAACTACCCTGCCGCAAACCCACACCGACAACGATATCAATAATCGATGGAACTTTGTCTTCTATAGCAACACCTCTAGGCTTGACCATGGGCTCCCATGTCAGCACTAGGCTCCTTACGCCCGCGTCCAAACTAATCGAGGGTCACCTCTCAGGGATGCCAGTATGGATAGGAGAAGCACCCCACCGATTCCCCACGTGCTCAAGGGCCTCTAGCTGTTCCCATCTAGATCTCAGAAATATCAGCATTAGTGTGGGCAATGCGACATCTAGGGATTCTTCTCTCCCGATGCAACGCACGGGCACTTTTGCTAGTCTATACCTAATAATAAAGGAGCTAAGGTTTCTGCCAAAATTTTCGTCCAACTTTTCGTTGGACCGATTTACCCTTCCACCAATTTCAATAATACTGCACAACTGCCACCCACGTACCGGTTCAGTTAGTTCGTTCTCAGATAAACTCGCACGAACAACAATTGTGTGGAGATTGGAGCGATTTGGAACTCCTAATCGCTATCAAACTCTAAATTTATTCAATAAACGAACGAAGCCTTCTGGTCATCATCCACACCAAACTGATGGTCTGCAGATTTTTAATAGAGACATGCGAGGATTTTATGTTAAGTTATTGGCTTTCTCTCGCCCTTCATCCGTGAGTAAATAGTGCACATATGAGTGTTATTTTCTTATCTGGTTATTAGAACACATATCTGTCTGTTGAATATGACTGATGAAATTCACGTTTCCAAATTGTTGCAAACCCATTAGCTTAAAGATAACATATTGTGTAGTGTCATCTATTTTTTAACTACATCTATGGCAGGCCAACGCTTGAGGAAAACACGGGGCAATCAATTATACGAAGTCAAATTATGAGAGTATCAGTCAAGGTGGTTCAGATGAATTACGCCAGAAAACTAAGAAGCCAGGAGGTCATCTATCTGGGATTGTCTTGCTTTGCTCATGTAAGTTTAACCATATTAGACTATGTTGTCTATCTCAAAGTTGTTTTTGTTATTATTTTTTTAGAATTTCATTTTGAGTTTGTTGTCGAGAATGGCGGCGCCGTAGCAACGCACGGGTATTGTGCTATAATAATAAAGAAAATAAGGTTTCCGCGGTTCGGTCCGTTTAGTTTCGTCCACGTGGGTTGATTTTTAGTTTCGTCCGTGGTTCTGCCGTGCTTTCTCGGGAATCTGACGTCAACCCGTGCAGCTAATCTATACTAAGTCTGGACCGTACCGGACCAGGAGTTTGTCGCATCAGCCTCACCCCAGCCTAATATATGTACCAACCCAACGTATGTTCGATGCACGCAACGGAAAGCAAAACAATACCTACGGTTCGACGCTGCTGACAACGGGCCTGGGGCAAAGAAGATGTTCCCGTCGCCCAGCCAGCCAGCCCGACCCTTTTTGCGTCTCTGCAGAGCATGGGAGGCGGCGACGGCGGCGGCAGTCATCGTGAGTATGGAAGCGACCGTGGCGGCCACCTAGAAGCAGAGTGAGTGTGGCTGAGCATGCTGACCATGCCTATGTAGATTGTAGAGCTTGCGGGCAGCACCCGTGCGGATGTCGGCTCGAGACCATTATGAACCCGTACGTGCGATCCTATGCCCGGCGGCCAGAGGCGCGGCTATGGTGACGGTGGAGACACGGCCAGCGAGGAGCGCGTTGGCTGAGTGTGCGCTAACATCGCCATTAAGGGACCTCCATCAGCCGGCGCTCTCGGACCATGCCACACATGTCCGGTCCGCGCGCTTTCATGTTGCTGCGATTGGCTTCCTGGTTGTGGCCATGCATCGCATCGTGCTGTTTGTGGCCTAACTTTCTATAAGCTGTATCTGAAGTTTCGCGTATAGTGGGAAGCTAACGAGTCCACCTTGTGTACAGCAAACGAGGCACATTTGTTCAATTTTTCCTCACAACTAGGGAGAACGAAAAGAGTTTGCGTGCACTGCGTATTGGTGATACTGTGAAACAAACCTTGGGATTAAACGGAAAGAAATGATGTCATCATGGCTGCATGCTGAGTTTCATTTGCATACTGATTAGGAGAAAGATACAACAGGCTTGTGTGCGCTGTTAGGAGTCCACGGATTCACGGCCGAGGGGAAGACAAATTCGTTGTGATCAATGACTATACTCACTCGGCTTTGTAAATTATTGTCTAAGATTTGAATATATCTTTTTTTATTTTGAAATCACCATATATTATGCAAGCAAGCCGCCTCATTAAAAACCCCCCAGTCACCTTAGGTACCCTGGAGAGGAAAAGAGTGCGTAAAAAACTTGCCACCTTCAAACCAAATGATCCTTACATCATGCGATAACCTATCCAATAGAAAAGTAGGGGGATCATCGTCCCAATTACAACATAAGTTATTAAAAAGCAATGCTTCGCTAGAGTGTGAGCCACCTCATTTGCTTCACTGGAACAATGCTTCACACTAACTTTGGTAATAGCTTGTGCTTGATGTAGACAGTCTGCTAAAATTGCCGTATAGGGACTCCATAGATCATTATCATCATTAAACGAATTGACTATCTCCAAGCAATCTGATTCCAACACAACAGGTATACATAACACCAATTGCACCTGAACCATTTGGAAAGAAAGCAGCGTCAACATTTATCTTGTATGTATGTGAATCCGGCCTGGTCCAGTATAGAACCCTTTGCTCAGATGATGTTTCGGCACCGTAATAATTATGTGCCAACCCCGCAATAGCAAACGTTGTTCTTGCCGAAGTAGCTACCGACTCACCCTTTTTAATTTCTCGCCTTTGCCACCATATGTACCAAGCAGAGGTTGCAATAAGCTCTTTGATCCCCACAGAGCTGATCGGTGAGGGCATATGCATATCACCGCATACGAGACCCTCTAATACAACTGAAACAGAGCGGTCAATGAGGGTCGGCTCTATCACTGCCTTAGTCCAATTGCTCGCCACACCTCTCTAGCACGATCACATATGAACATAAGATTTGAATATATCTATTCATAAAATCTATCATATATCTAAATTTGTGATAAAAATTATAAAATAATATGTCTAAATACATCTAAATTTATGATAAAAATTATGAAACAAAAAAGCACGGAATAGTGTCAAGCAGTAATGGCAGAAGAGACAATAAGGTTTGATACAAGAAATCATCCATCCAGACCTTGTGACTCAGCCTGCCCGCTACAAAGATGCAGTAGAGCAACCTGATGCCAGTTGCAGAAGCAAGAAACAACTCCAACACACCCATCACAACTATTAAATAAGATATCTTCCGTTGCAACGCACGGGCAAATGTCCTAGTCTATACCTAATAATAAATGAGCTAAGATTTCTGCCAAAAAATTTGGTCAACGCTTTTTTGTGGACCGTTCTGCCCTCCCACCAAATAACATATAATGCACCGTGCCACCGTACCGGTTCAATCGTTTTCTTCTCAACCAACAACCGCCTGCTCGCTGGGTGTCCGCTGCGAACTATCCCCGATCTAGCCTGGGCCATAGCAATCTTGATGCGTATGGGCCATACCCCTAAAAAGCTGTAAATCCCATCTGACATGCCTAATACTTTGTGCTCGATAGTCCCACCTCGCTATGTTATAACGAATTTTGCTGATTTATATACGTCAATACTCCTGGAATTAACAAGCCGCTCAATAAGATATGATCAGGGACAAATTAACTTCCGTCGGTAAATGAGAGAGAATTGCTGGGTAGCGGCGTGGCCGATCAAAGGAGGGACGGACGGGCAATTGATGGAAGGGGAAAGCGGAGACGCGAGGTGTCGGTCGACGGCACAGCTGCGCTGCAGCAAGCAGGGGAGTTCGGGAGATCTGCTAGACGCGGGACAAGCGGAGAGGGCAACTCGACGGCGTGAGTTTGTGAGGGGACGGCTGCAGAGCTCTAGAGCGGGCGTCACCGCCGTCTCTCTTGTCCGCAGGGGCGTCGCTCGCTGCGGCCACCAGCTGGTCAACGCCCGCACCAGCTTCCGCCCATCCACGACATGCCTAGCCTAGACCTTGGAGCCGATTTTTGTGAGTTTGTGGCCAGATTCTCTTCAATTGGTGCGGTCTGGAGGGATGGGACAACCAGAGAGGACAGTGAGGAAAGAAAGAGACACGAGGTCAGGGACGACAACGTGGTCTGGCTGGGGCAACAGAAGAAATAACGATGTTGAATACTAATTAAAATTAAATTATACTACCACCCTTCTAGAAAAGGATTTTACTAATTAAAATAAAATAAATTTAAAGGATTTTGCATATATATAAACGTAAATGTATGTATGTACTAAACAATAGTGTCTGCATGTATCCCAAATTAAACAAACTTGCATCATCCTTCTAAAAAAGGAGAAAAAATATTTATAAAAAACCCAAAAATATAGGTATATTAAAAAAATAGGACTAGCAATGGGGTTAGGAAGTCAGTCCACTCTAAAAAAAAATCTGATTAAGTCAATCCTCACGAACATTGGCAATTGTAGAAAAGAAACAAATAGTATTTCAACTTTGTTATCCTGAGCGACGAGCAAGATACAAGGAGCGGCGAACAACCTCGACCTTGTGATGGAAGACGTACAACCTCCGCGGTGGCCTCCTTGGCCACGTTGTCCGCTCCTATCTGGGTCTGCTTGGGCTTCCGCGCTCACGCGGCGCAAGCAATCTCGGTGTGTTATTGGACCCAGCTTCGGGACGACCTCGTGTGACTCGGACGTGCCATCGAGTTGATTTTCAGCACCATCGCCACAACATCCATCGATAACAACACCGATCTAAGCTATGATGAATAGAAAGCTCTCGTAGCCACCTCC
The DNA here is from genome assembly GCF_022539505.1 of Lolium rigidum. Classification (NCBI taxonomy): domain Eukaryota; kingdom Viridiplantae; phylum Streptophyta; class Magnoliopsida; order Poales; family Poaceae; genus Lolium; species Lolium rigidum. The sequence continues at coordinate 179,289,568 of NC_061511.1, read as the reverse complement.
AAACATGATACAGTGGCCGATACGGCAAGTAGCCAAGTGGGCACGGTGGTGCTGGCCCTAGGAATCAACGGCGATGGCCCATGGAGGTAGGAAAAAAGCGCTTCGGTGAAGATCCGTCCGTTGCCGGACGTGGCCATCATCAAAATGGTTCGTCTACTTCTCCATTGAATCATGTTAACACGGCCATGAATCACACGTCATCGTGAGTTCGTACTCGATCGAGACTAGACCTCCGCCTGGTGGTTCCCTCTTATGGCCTAGCACTCCAGGACGTTGACGATCGACCACCTGGTGTGTATGAATTCTTTGTTCTTCTTCTGCATCATCTTATGAACTCCATTATTTATGAAGAAAGGTAAAAAATTATTTTATCCAGCCATGTTGCTAGAGCAATTTTCCATTTCCTATTTTGAAGTTAATATATTTAGTTCTTCCGCCGCAACGCGCGGGCATTGTCCTAGTAAGTAATAAAATGCTCTTTATCGGGAAAAGAAAGTTAGGAACTCGGCTCTGAAGTCCTTCTACAGCGATCTTTTGACTTCATTTTGGCCGATACACGTCATTGATAAAACTCTTGTCTAGGAACTAATCCGGCACAAAGCTTCTGTACACATCGAATTGCTCATCTGCTTCTTCTTTTTGTCTAAAAGTGCATATACAGTGCCCTACAAAGAAGAGACACACACAAAAACTATATAAAACTTGCATGGTGGATTGGTTGGATATGCAAAACTAGCAGTAGTATATTTTGCTAGTATGTTGGTTGGGTAATTGTGATTGTAGCCCCAACCCACTATAGATTAAAATAATGAAAAAGAGGCGAAAATGAATAGGGTGAGGAGAGTAGCGGTGTCATTCGTGGATAAGTGAGATTCATGCGAACAAGGAAGAACGCTCTTGCCTTAGGACTGAACATTGGAAAAAAAAAGATTGTAGCAACCGGAAAAGTATATATTTACAATACATCAACTACAATCGGTATGTACAAACATAGCACTGGATGTAAAATCGCACAGAAAGGTAATGCATATGCATGTCAACATCAATATTGACTAGTTGTCGCCGTCAGACCATGTGATGGCCAGCTCACCAACATTCTGATCAAGACCCAAGGCATTCCAAACCGCTGGCGAGGCATCGACGATGTTGTTCTGGCAGGGTGGCTCGTAGTTGTGCTCGTCGTCGCAACCATACACAGAATCACACTCGTCCACCACTTTTGCATACACAGAGTTTCCATTGGCAGTGATCTTAACGCGGTGGCCGCAACGTGCCATGTTCTTGAACCATCCAGTGGAGAGTGCAACGACCATCTCCTTATCGCTATGGTAGGCATTGTCGCACGCTGACGGCCCGCCTCCGTCCTTGCCCTTCTCAAAGCTATTAAGTGTCAAGACGGCCTTGGTGCTCGATGTCACCGGAGGCGAGCAATGGTACTGAGGGTACCTCTTACCATCCTCGCAACAATCTGGATCGTTGCTTCTCTCGCAGTGGCCAGCCTTTCCAGGTAAGTAGCCACTGGCTTGGCAGGCGCCGAGGCTGGGGCGGAGGGCTGATGTGATGTAGGAGGCGGAGAGCGTAACGAGGAGGAAGATCGCCACAGTGACTGCGGCTGAGCTAGTGGCCATCTTTGCTTGCCTGAACTCTTGCTCGCTCTCTCTTCTTGGTTTGTTGTGCTTTGGTAGGCTTGATTGTCAAGTGTTAGCCGTGGGTGTGCTTTTATAGTCGGTCTTGCCACTTGCTATGGGCCAGTTGACACGGCAATTCAAACGATTAGCTGTGCCGTGTCGAACGGATTAGATTGATGTATGTCAATTGCTTCGTTTGCTGGCTCGCAACTCCGGACTGCCCGGGTCTGGCACGGCAGGTCCGTGCCGTACTTTGGCTGCTAATCAGTAATCAGAAGAAATGGAGTCGTATTTTTCATACAGCAATTGTAAACATCAAACATTCTTCTCAACAGGACAACAGGCAAAACTAAGAGCATCCCCACTCGTTGGCGCTCCCCACGCCCAAATCCGGCGAAATTTTCATCCGGATTGGAGGAAGATTTGGCGTGGGAAGGAGTATATTTCCAGTCGTGTGCTCCCCAAGCGGCGTTTCTGGGAAAAAGAGGATGGCTCGGGGAATCCGGACGAAAGAGGAGACACGTGGGCGTGGGCGGTTGGTTTAGCTTCATCCGGAGTCCCCGGGAGACCCCGGAAACCGAGGATGGCATGGGGAGTCCGGACGAAAATAGGCTCAAATCCAGACCAAAACGAGGAACCGGGGGCCTGACTGGGCCGTTTTTCGCCGTCCGGATGAAAAAAAGTGGCCGTGGGGGGCTCTGTGGGGAGACGAGTGGAGATGCTCTAACGCCTCGCCTGTTATCATTTCATCCAGCATAACATCACCGTTTTACTAACTTGTTCCAACTTTATTACTCTGTATTTGATTCAGTGATTCTTTTGTTACAAGTATGCTTCACGTCAGATATTAAAACAACACAAGTCAGCAACCGCGAGTTGAGCCTATGGAAAAGAGTGACATGACAAACATGGTTGCCATGCCCATCGATGTTTCAGCTCTCTTGGGGTAGTGGTTTAGGACTCTGGCCTCAATTCAGACGAAGAGGGCTAATGAAACGACGCATTTATGCCCGAAAGGTCATTTCCTCCATTTGAGGGATGAGCTAAAAGTACAGCGAATTGGTTACAAGAAACTCATGTCATATTCCATTTTCACGTATAAAAATTGTTGCACCTGTATCAATACCCTAACTATCTAGAACTATGACTAAGTATGATACAGTTCGTTCAGGTAAGGAAAAAACAAGATCAGGAGTATCATTTTCTAGATAGGAACTCGGATCTGAAGTCCTTTTGTAGCCGATCTTTTGACTCCATTTTGGCCGATAAGATAACATCATTGATAAAACTCTTGTCTGGGAACTCATCCGGCACAAGGCTTCTATACGAATCGAATTGCTCATCTGCTTCTTCCTTTTTGTCTAAAAGTGCATATACAATGCCCTGCAAAGTAGAAACACAGCACACAGAGAATTCACAACAGGGTCAAAATGAAAGGAGCCTGAAACCCAAGGTATATCAAAATCGCAGATGCTCAAGGAATACCTGGCAAAGATGAGGTCGAAAATCCCGGGGGTCCTCGTTAATAAGATTTTGCAATTTCTCTGATGCAACATCTAGGTCGCCCTGTGATGCCGGTAATTCCATTTAGATTTTTTTTTTAGTAAAAAATACTGTGTAATCAGAACCTGGGTGTCATTTGTTACCTTGACGACATGCATCTGTGCAATCAGAAGCTTTATGTTGCGCTCTTCCGGGACCCTTTCCTCCGACACTGCAAGTTGCAAAGCTTTCTCCAGCATCTCAAAAACAGTTGGACCTTCGTATCTTTTACTCATACACAGTGCGAGTCCCTGCAAGAATGGCAAATGCTGGGTCAGGAAAACAACAGCTATGCTAGTAGTTCTAGTACCACATGAGAGAATACACACAGTAAAGAGTGAGTTAAAGTGGAAAATAATTTGGCAAATGTTGAGGGTCAGGAAAACAACAGCTACACTTGTAGTTCTAGTACACACAGTAAAGCCTGAGTTTAAGTGTAAAATAATTGAGTACTACACTATTATCCATGGATAATAGCACGTACGAGGTATCCATGTTATTAAATCAAAATGGCTAGTTGCAGCAATGCATGTTGCACGGTGCAAGAAGACTGAAATAAAAATGCACATCAAACATTTCTTAAGTACAAGTACTTGGTTATATAGTGTCTATATTCTACAGATACAATCATTTAAACTACTCCCTCCGATCCATAGTAAGTGTTGGGGGTTTAGTTTAAATTTGAGCTAATTTGAACTAAAACCCCGACACTTATTATGGATCGAAGGGAGTACACAAAATGCAAAGCCAATTTTTGTTCTCTCTCTATCCAATGCAAATCTTGCACCAAAGAGAATTCTTGAAATGCTACCATCCATGCTCATGGCAGTTGAACTACCCAAAATGCAAGGCCAGGTCAATGCAAATCTACGGACAGGCACGGGAAACTATTCTTCAAATGGTAGCATCAGGCTGATCAGATTTGAACTACACAAAATGCAAGGCTGACCTTTTGTTTTCTCTGAACCGAATGCAAATCTACGGGATGGCACCTAAGAATATTTTTCAAAATCCAAGCATTCGAGCTGACCACCTATCGACAGTATGAGAAATTGGAATTTGTGTTTTTCCTTCAGCACCGAAACAAAATTCGCATCCACAAGTTGTTGCAACTTGAGAAACAGTACAACGATTTGCAACAGATGCTCATGGTACAGTTACTCTTCTCCTGGATTTGCCACTTCCAGTACCAATTTCATTTCCCAAATTTCCCTAATAATACTCTTAGAATATGGCCAGTTTAATCATCATATCAACAACAGCAAACTGCTGATGAGAAAGAAAGCGTGTGTACTGTACACTCACATGGAGAGCCCGGACGAGGAGCGGCTTCTCGGCGAGGACCTCCTGGAAGAGCCGCTCGGCCTGGGCGAGGTCCCCCTTGAGCTCGTGCAGCAGCGCCTCCATGAGCCGCCACTCCACCTCGCCGGGCTCGGCCACCCGGAGCTGCGCCGCGTACCCCAGCGCGCCGCCCCAGTCCTTGCGCCGCATCCTGGCGAACAGCAGGCACTTGAGCGCGGCCACGTCGCCAGGGTCCTCGCTGAGGACTTCCAGGTACATCTGGACCTCGTCGTCCTCCTCTTCCTCTTCCTCGTCGTCGCTCGGCTGCATCCAGGCCGCCTCCACCTCTTCCTCCTCCTTCTCAAACCACTTGGCCTCGTCCTCCTCCGCTTCTTCCTGCTCCTCGTCGCTGGGTTCCTCTTCCTGCCCCTTGGTCTCTTGCGTAGGTGGGGGAGGGGCGGCGAGGGACGGGAGGGGGCGGCGAACGCCGGAGAGGGCGAGGAGGGAGGCGGCGAGCAGGAAGAGGAGGGTTCTCGAGGCGGCTGTGATTGAGGAGAGGAGGTTGGAGGTGGGGATCTTGGCAGGAGAAGAGCAAGAGGTGGAGGAGCGACGGTGTTCGGGAGGAAGAAGGGAGCAGGATGGTGAGCGGCGCGGTCTGGAGGAGAACGGACCTGAGGAAGCGGCGGTGAGCTTGCGGCGGGAGAGACGGCGGACGGGGAGGAACGAGGTGCCAGTGGCGGACAAGAAGCTCGTCGCCATGGCGGAGCTGAGGCCGCAGCGGCAGCCAATGAGCCAAACAGAGCAAGCGGATTGCAGTCAGTGGCGCAGTGCTTCTGGAGTGGCACGTTCCACACGGATTGCCGTTAGTGGCACAGAGCTTATGGACTGGCACGCTCCACACGAAAACAAGCACGTTCCTGTTTGTTTATGGTTTGCCAATAACAGTAACTAAAGACCAAAAACAGTTTCAAAGTTTCTAACGGCTTGCAGATCCAGGATTTAGATCCAAAGCCCCTGTAATTGTTATTCTCAACGAAGCATGATAACCAAACGTGACAAAACTGAGCAGAAGATCCTTAAAATTCTTTTTGTTTAGCCAATGAGACAAGATGTTGAAATAGTACAATCACTCCTATTATTTCCTTTTCTGCAACTCGATTTTTTTAACCAGGTGTGAGCTGAGTACTCCACTCACACAAAGTATATCGAAGAGATAACATGTCCTACCACCACACAGATTTTTCTTCCTGATTGCGGTATGGGCAAAATGTGAAGGTATCTTCCTGTTATGCTGTTCAGAGAAACGGGATATTTCCCTCTGCCCAATATGGAGAAAGGTTGTATGCTTCTTTTTATACAAAAAACTTAACTACCAGTTGCCAAAAATATTAAACCCACTTTTTTGTAATCCTTCAATTACGGCGATCTTGCAAGTCTTGTGAGTATTGCCGGCCCTCCGGTCTAATTGCTTGTTTTCTTGTTGTACATCTCAGGCTTCAGAACTCCAACATAAGGCAGGTTCCGGTACAGCTCGGCGTAATCCATACCATAGCCAACAACAAAGCTATCAGGGCACTGAAAAGAAACAGAGACAGTTTGGCAATTAATTAAGGGACCGATACTGTGGATAGCTTGTCACAATCATTTGCTATAAATGGAAGAGACAAACTAGATAGTGAACATAACTGATGTTACCAGGTAGAATAAAGACTAATCAGGTTTGGTTTCATGCCATATAGCACAATGTTAAAGGTGAGTGATATTTGTACCTCGAAGCCTCTATAGAATTTTCCATCCCCCACTAGCTGAAAATTGACTGTCCTTCTTGCTGGTTTGTCAAGGAAAGTGCAAACTGATACGGATGATGCTCCTTTCTTTTGTAAATGAGCGATAAGACAGGAAACAGTATTCCCTGTGTCCACAATATCTTCAACCTACAAAGATACAAAACCGTCATCAGTGAAAAGATAATCAGATATCACCAGAACATGGACTCCAAATGCATGATAGCTAGGCAAGCCAAATAAAACATAGAGCCCCAATGGTGGACACACTACTTGTAAAATTTATGTGTTGCTTCCATTTTACACTGGGGTGCTGCAGAGATATGTTTCAATGTGAATCGTGTAAGTTCAGTTGATCTTCCTACCAGAATATATGCCAGTTGCAAGGCCATCCTACTGCTCAAAGCCCAATAGCCCTGGAGACTTTTTACATATTGACGAGTTATTGTTACTGATTCATCACCTCAGGTGCTAAGTTACCAAACTTCCAAGGTATACAACTGAGAGGTGTTATCAAAAGATGCTATTCACATACGAATTGACCACTAGTGTTCTACGTATCCCAATGCTAAAACATTCAGAGATTAGTGGGGAAAAAAAGAGCAATGTTCTTGCAAGTAACATGTACAAGAGAATTGTTTTCTTTGTAAGGAAAGCATAGTCATCACTGCATTCGCACTACAGCCTTACTTCTTCCTCTCCAGTCGCTGCCGGCTGCAAGGCAGGGCAACAGTAACTGATCAGGTCATTCCTCTAGGCCTGGGACATAGCTTGTATTAGCCGTCCAGGGTGGTGAGCACATCCACATCAGCAGCACTGCTATCTCGCCCAGACACCATTCTCGGAGTTGCCGGTCTGTGTCTTCCATCATATCCTCCTCCCTTCCTCCTCGACCATCCTCTTCCCTGATCCGACCGCTTCCCTTCCTATCTGCCTCTTCCTCACATCCATTCTGACTACCCGGGTCAACAGAGGGCAGGCACTAGGTCCTTACGACCAGGGATCAAACAGAGAACAAATGTTTGGTCCTTAAATTTTCCCCGCTCTTGTAATGATGTTTGATATAACTAAATTCAGCAACTAGTCAACCCTGAACAAACTCAATTCTGCCGAAAAGTAAAAAAAAAAAAAAATAGAACACCCCAATTCAGATGGCATGACCAAACTAAACTTGGGTGATTTAAAGGACCAATATCACTTCTATGAATTCAATTATATGTTGCTTATATAGTTATATGCAAGGTTCGGAAAAATTAACAAACAGTCCACTCATGCAGACAACCAACCAATCTTCCTCAGTTCTGACGGGTGCACGACCCAAAAACCTTAGTATAGGACCACTGCCCCTTAAGCAACAACCACAGAAAAATGCCAGGCCAAGGGGGCTAATGTCGCGCGCGTCAAAACGAACGTGGCCGCCGCACAGACCAGGATAATAATAATAAAAAGAGAGAGGCCCGAGGTCCGGCACAAACCACGACGACGTGCTTCCCGGCAACGTCGACCTTGAGGTCGGCGGTGACCCTGGGCCGGCCGCTGGACTCGGTGCCGTCGCCGTAGGACTCGACGCGCACGAGGTCGACGGCGAGCGGCGCGTCGACGCGGCGGACCAGGTCGGCGAGGAAGAGGAAGGCCCCCGTGGCGACGCCCACGACGACGGCCGGGTCCGGGAGCCGGCGGAGGTCGGCCGCGAGCTCCGAGGCGACCTCCGCGACCCGCGCCGCGACCTCGGCCTCCGTCCACAGCACGCGCTCGATGCCGGCGTCGGCGGCCTCGCTCACCATGGCGGCCGTCTGGGGCTCGGGGCGTTAGGGTTAGGTTTGGGAGCGGCGTTGCGGTGGAGCTTGGGGGATTTGTTCGACAGTTAAGCCAGGATTCCGGAATCCAGCAGGGTCGTCCTCGTCACGATGGCGTCGACGGGTTCAGGAATTGACTTCTGTCGTGTAAGAGCATCTCCACTCGTCCCCCCGACGAGGCCCCCGGCGAGCGTTTTTTCCATCCGGACGGCGTAATCGCCCGCGCCGCGCCCCGGTTCCTCGTTTTCGTTCGGATTTGGGCCTAAATCCATCCGGCGATCCCACGCCATCCCCGTCCCCCCGGGAGCGCTCGGGGACTCCGGACGAGTGAAAGCGGGGAAGGGCCCGATCTGTCGGTGACTCGACGCACGAACCCCACCGCCACGTCGCTCAAAATCTCCCCCACCCCTCGTATCTCTCTCGCCGTCGGCACCACCCCGCCGGCTTGTTGCCCAGATTGCGCCGCCACTCCTTCCCCACCTGCCTATATTCCGCCGTGTTTGGACGACGGCCTATCCGGGCCGCTCTTCCGCCGGCCTCGTTTTCCGGCCTCGCTTGCTCGTCGTCGCTCGCGGCTCGGGTTGCCTCGACCACGCCCGTCGGTGTTCGTCCATTTGCCTCGCCGGCCATGGACTCGGACGAAGAGGAGGAGCAGATGTTCGTCGAGCTTATGCAAGAAGAGATGGCAGCAGCCGCCCAAGACGAGGAGCACATGATGATCCTTGGTTGCTTGGCAAGCATGTACGGCGGACCGGCAACTCGTCGGCGTGGTGGGTCGGCACGAGGTCGCCGGAAGTGCAAGCGAGACGACGAATGGAGGGCTATCGCATGTTGTACGCCGACTACTTCGCCGACAATCCATTGCACGGTGAGAGTGTTTTCCGGCGTCGTTTCAGGATGAGCGAAAGCTATTTCGGAAATTGTGTATGCCATCCGCCACTTTGATCCCTACTTCGGATGCAAGGCGGATTGCACTCGGTTTGGTTGGATTTTCGTCACCGCGGAAGTGCACAGTGGCTATGAGGATGTCGGCGTATGGAGCTCCCGGTGATACTCGCAGATGACTATCTTCGCATGGCGGAGTCCACCGCCCTTGATTGTTTCTACCGGTTCCGCAGGGACGTCATAGCAGTGTTCGGGGACTATTACTTGAGATCACCCATCGTCGAAGACACTCGGAGGATCCTTGCAACAAATGAAGCTAGAGGTTTTCCGGGGATGCTTGGAAGCATTGATCGCATGCATTGGCAATGGAAGAACTGTCCGTTTGCGTGGCAGGGAATGTACAAGGGTCACAAAAAAGGCTGCATTGTGATACTTGAAGCGATGGCTACCCATGATCTTTGGATTTGGCACTCTTTCTTTGGTATGCCTCGGATCCAACAATGACATCAACGTCCTAAACTGCTCCTCGGTCTTTTCCAAGCTTGTTGAGGGTCATGCTCCCCGGTGGACTATGTGATCAATGGTCGGCACTACAACAAAGGATACTACCTTGCAGACGGTATCTATCCAAAGTGGGCAACATTTGTGAAAACGATCTCCAATCCTAGCACCCCCAAACTTTGCGAGTTTGTCAAGAAACAAGAAGCTTGCCGAAAAGACGTCGAGCGAGCATTTGGTGTCCTACAACAGAGATTTGCTGTCGTCCGGTTCCCCGCTATGACTTGGTCCAAAGATCAGATGTGGGAGGTGATGAACCGCCGTGTGTGCCTACACAACATGATTATTGAAGATGAGCGAAAGCATCCGGTTCCTCCGACCGAGCAAGAAGCACCATATGAGAGAGAGGGTCCTCTTGCACAGCCCTAATCACCAGGTGCCTCCATCATGGGCCGCCTTCATTGCTATGCGCCAGGAGATTCGAGACTCTACAATGCACCAGCCGCCGCAAGATGATCTCGGTGGAGCACATATGGAGGCTCCGAGGCAACGCCAACGCCGACGCCAACTAGTCTGTCTTAATTTGTTTGAAAAATTGTGAAATTGTGTGCTTCATTTGTTTCAGCACTTGTTAAACATTGTACTGTTATCGCCGAATTTGTTTCAGCAATTCTCGTCCTCTTGTTTGCCGAACTTGTTAAATTTTATGTTGAATTTGTTTGAAATATGTCAAATGGTCGAGGTTGGGGGTTTCCTGCCGGGGGGACGGCTGGAACTTCGGCGCTCCCCACGCTAAATCTTCATCCAATCCGGACGAAAATTTCGCCGGATTTGGGCGTGGGGAGCGCCAACGAGTGGGGATGCTCTAAGTTGCAACACATATTGTAATTCATGAGTAGTCTAAAAAATTGCAGTTTTTTTTTGAATAGGACACTGGCATTAAAAGAAACACCGAACAGTACAAAGCAGCTCAAGAAAAACGAAAATTACAACGAGATCCTTGAGAAGCCCTTCATCTTCAACCTCCAGACCGTGTCGATGGCGCGCCGCCGCTGCCGCTCCTCCCCGAGCCAGCCCGACGTTGTTGATTGCGGACGGAAGTCGCCGAACGGGTCAAAAAGACCACATCCGTCCCGGAGACGAAGAAGTAGGATGAACTGCCGATGAAGCTCCTTGACGATCCGAAGATCCCCACAGCCATACAAAATCCTCGAAGACCACACCATACCCACAAGCTTCTCGCCGTCGCCGTCGAGATGGGGTTGAAGCCGGGGAAATATTATTGTACGAGGCGCCGCCACCACCACCTGAGCGCCGCCCCTACAAACAAAAGCCCTAAAGACGGGAAACGAAGCTCCCAAAACTGGGAAACAGAACCCTCCCACCGATGAGGGCCGCGATCTGCCCCACCTCCATGGCCCGAAGGCCACAGAGGCGGCCAGATCGGAGGCGGTTGCCGACGGGAGGCAGTTAACCCTAATCGCCTGAGGTCACGAGCGAAGGGGTACGTACGTTAAAAAAAAATCCAATGATGTAGGACTTGATTGAGTTGTAAGCTTATTCTTAAATAGCTGAGAATTATCAATTCCGTTTCGATTGAGAGCACACATTTTTCTAGTGATTTTATTACATGTACACATATCCTACTCTCTCAGTAACACTTTTTTTCCAAAACAAAATCACTTATCTCATTAATTGGTGAAAAACTGGGATAAAACCTCAACAAGGGCACCGATGTCATATGTAACACGATCTACCATCAGCGGATCGGCCCACATGGCCACCTACATGAAGCACACACACCAACAAGAAGATAGACCACCATCGAGATAGCGATCTAGCGTCATTGTTATCACATGTCCAGGAGCCAATGACTTTGACTTCCCTTCCAACAACCACAACCGGTATGTGCAACATCTGACGTTCGAGCACATGTCGGTGTATGCCGAACAGTTGATGGCAGCACCAATGACAAACAACTCCAACTTAATCAGCGAGTTCCGGAGGAGAAATATGCAGGGCTTGCAGTCTCTCGCAAGAGACCACCCTTCACGTTGGTAGTAGGCATGGGTGGACACCCCCACCCGTAGATTTGATAATTCTTCAACTCAGATCGAATGTGGGTGCATCTTGCTTGTGTAAAAACAGTTACATACATCCTTCTGAGCAATCTCTTATATGCTAAAAAAAGTTGCAAGAGAATTAAGGAGCATTTTGTAATATGTTAGAGGCTGTTCACATAGAGTTTCAAAAGACTAACAAAATTTATCTCTTGCGAGATAAAATCCATCAAAATGATGCACACATTAAATTCGCTTAACATCATGCTAATCTATTCGACAAATGGCACTATGGTAGAAATTACGAACCTAGATGGCAATGTTTACATGAAAGTATGGTAGGTTCATCCAAAAATGTTATTTGCAATGGCAGGTCATTTATTCTAGTCAGTCTAGTGATGCAACAAGCACCGTCAACTTGACAATAGCATACCATTTTTTTGACTTAGTAAGACAACATACAATTTTGTTTTAAGTTATAGTTATTGCACCAATACGAAATACCCCCCCCCCCCCCGTTCTTTTAGTTCATGAACTAAAACCACAACAACAGGGATAGAACAAAGAGAGTAGCATTTTTTATATTGCAAACATAGATCAGATTATGCACACATAGCACTTATTAGCAAATAAATTCAAAATAATATGACCCATATGCACAGAGCCTAGCAAGAGAAAACACGGTGAATAAATACCTGAGAAATAAAGAAATTTATGAGTTAGTTCCATTAATACCATTTTATTCCAAGATTCCTCGTATGGTGGTAGCTAGTTCTAGTGTGGCACCACAAATTCTATAATCATGACATGTTTTGGAGCTACACCATCAATATAACCCTACTGCATCTAAGCAACACTTCTTAGCTTGTAGTGTTTGTGGTACTTTTAGATCAATATGGCCCATAAGGGAGGCCCTGATCCCATTTTGAGTAGTTAGAGAAATTTCTTAAGAATTGTGCTCTGGAAGTTGTGAATGACCCTCAACCAACTCTAAATGTGCCTCCTTCTTCAATGTTTTTCATGCTTTCTTTGCCAGTGGGAGTTGAATAGCTAGACAGATAGTTCTAGTCATGATGCTTGAAGGGTAGGATAGAGGCAAAAAAAAAAGTCTGTTGTGATTCTACTGCAACAGTTGTACTAGAATGGTGAATACCTTAAACACGTAGAAATAGAAATAATTTTGCTAAAATACAAAGGAATTTAATTTGATTAATATTAGGAACATGAAATTGAATGAATTTATGCTTCGCTAATTGAATGATAAATCATAAATGATTATAAGTGAAGGAGATAGATGGTTTAAACAAACAAAAAACCAAAATTCAAACATGTATCTAGAATTACCGGAAAACCCATGAGTTTGTACAACGTCTCATGCAATAATCTATAGATCTAAAATGATTGGATGTGTATGAAAGGAATATAACAATTTTGATGCTTATCTATAGTGAAGGCATGCTCGAGTGAGTGAAACTTCCTGACACCTCAACAACTTCAGACCAGGATTTCCCCAACGAAGCCATGGATAGGACGAAGACCATTAGAAATCATTGGATCATCACCATTCACAACCAGGAGAGGGAGCACGACGTCTCGAGCACCAATGTGTTAGGAGAAAAGGTCTATCTTGTCCATCATCGTTTCTTTGAAGACCGGTCTCCATTACTTGATTACTCCCAAGATAGCTACCATATCCGCTCAGCACATAACCATCTTTGGTCATCAAATATCATTACCTTCCTAGCTCTCTGAATGCTCTATTGCAATTAAGTTTTACGTCTCAACCCACTCACACTGATGTTTGGTATTGTCACACATGCCATGTTGAGCATACATTTTAAACTAGCAAGATGATTAGATATTTGATCACTGGAGGGACACATCTAAAATATAGATTAATTTGTCGCTCCGGTGTTGACTTCACTTTTCTTTTGTTGACAAATTCTGCTAGAGAAAAATATACAAAAGAGCCACCCAAAAAGATTAGATCGAGTCAATAGTTTGTGATAATACAAAAGAAAAAATTATTAGGGCAGAGTCATTTATCGAGTTAACATAAAAGACATGATTATCAGGGCATGTGCAATGGTTGATAAAACTGTTTTATTTTAAGACTATGTAATTTAGATATAGCTGATGAAAAAAAGTTGTAAGCAGCAGTTGTGCTACAAATGGGGACCCAGACAGAGGCAAGCGAAGTGCACGCGGTATTTTCTTCACTGGTGATCCATCGTCCACTCACCCTCCCCCGTCCGCCCGCCACCAAATCCGTTCCCATCCGCCCCCAACCCTTCTTTCGCCCCCTTTCAGTCGAACCAACGAATCTCCCACTCCTCCGCTCGGCTCCACCGCACTATGCTATAGTCCCTCGATTCCTGCGGGATCTGCCGACTGCCGGGCCGGCGGCCTGATCGGAGGTATGTTCCGCCGTCCCAGCCGTGGCCCTACCTGCGATAGGTTTTGGCCCCCGAGGTAGATCGACGCGAGGCTGTGGTGTGATGCGCGCGACGCGATCGCGCCCACTAGTTCGTTCCCCTTGCCGTGGTGACGTGAGCGGTTCTGCCCTAGATGTAGCTAGATCGTGGGACTGAATGACTGATCACGCGTGGGAAATTGATCGCGTTCGCGATGGGTCTGTGAGCTTACCACGCTTAATTGTTTGTTAGTATGATTTATTTATTTTATCAGCACATATGCCCTTGCGTTGCTACGGGTAGAATATTTGAATGATTTTTAGGTCATTGAGAATCCCCCTACTGGAAATTAGCTTTTTCTTGACGGGATCGTGGCTACCGACAAGAATTGGGCCTGCTTTCTTGTCAGGTCGTGGCATCGTGCTAGTCAATCCCGGCATCCTGTATATCATGTTCAACAAACCAGTTCGGTCATCCATGTAGCTAGCGACGTGTCACAGGAAAATTCTTTGGCGGGGACGGAAATTTTGGCATGGCACGTCTTGTGTAGGGACGTGGCGTGCATTTCCTGCTTATGCGTCCATCCGTGTTCGCTTCCCGTTAGGGCATCTCCAACGGTGGATTCTCAAATGGACATACCGACATGCCATTTATCCATTTGAGAGTGCACTGTATAATTTGGGAGGTGGACAATTACGGCACCCCCAACCCAAGGGACACCTTCTACGGAATATTTGCCCACATCGCAAACTACTTATTCGACAATACCAATTCAAACATAAATATTTTAACTGCAAGTTATATCAACGATAATTAAATTACGGAGTATTAGATTTACATAGTACAAATTTATATTCATTTATTCCGAGACCTAAATAGAGAAATATCAATATGGGAATGCCTTTATATACAACAACATCAAAATATTTGTATTTTCATTTAATCACCGTATGGCTAGCACCCACGAGCAGCTGCTGCGAGCCGAGGTGAGCGCTGGGCAAGGATCTGCCACTCCAGAGTTTGCTGCGCACGGAGACGGTGCTCTGAAGGAGATTTTTCCAGTGCTACGCGTGGAGGCAAAGCACCGGACCAGAGGCTGAGGCGCTGAGCTGCTGCTCTTAGAGGCGACACACCGGATCGATAACACCGGTGTCACGCTGTCCCTCCATGTTTTCTCCGCTGTGGGAAGATGCGGCGGAGATCACCTGCTCCTCTCCTCATAATTGAGGTGGGCATGGAGGCGGGGGTGATGCTCTCATCTCACTGTGTGGTCAGAAATGGCCGAATCAACCTGTGGTGTCGAGGTGAACTGCATGTGGACTGCCGTGCTGGCGGGTACTCCCCACCAACTGTGGCGGTGTGCGGGTGCAGCATCAAGCTGATTAGGTCGGCTCCTCTCCTGGCAGCCGCTGGCATGACGGCATGTGGTGAGGAGAAAACACTCGGAGACCTGGCCTTTTAAGCACGGAATTATTTCCTCGCCTCGTGCCAAAATTCAAGTATCTATCGGATCGCGACTAATCTCTTTTATAATCGAGATGGATGGAACTCGGCCACGACGTATAAAGGCGTCTGGTTTTCTTTAGGTAGAATCAGGAGGATGGAGCTCGGCCACGACGTACCTATTATTTGACGTAGGAAACGGACAAAACAAAGGAAATACTCCTCCCTTTATTATTAGGCACAGATTGTTGATGACGAGAGTGTCTTTCCTTCTGTGGCTGTTGTATTATGCCAATGTCTAAGGGACTGAGGGTAGAGGTGATTAATTATTGCTGTTGTAGTTGGCGTGCTGCAATACCAGTGCAGTGCTTATTTATAGAAAACACCATTTTCTTGCCACGCATGACACACAAGGTGCTTATGTTTAGCTTGCCTTGCGATGCACCGAAGCTCTATAGTTGCTTTTGCATTTTGACTCCACTCAATATATAATGCAAGTATGCAACAATCAGGCACCTTCAATAATAGAAGAGATGTTTTTTTCAAGAACACGTGGGGGAACACACGCCATCTGCCCCTGGGCAGAGCCAGCCAATTCGTTGAGCCTGGGCAAACTCAAACTAATCCAGACAAGTGGTTGCCCATAGTGCAGCTGAAGGAATTCTCATACCCTCATGTAACATAGACTAATTATTGAGGCAATCAATGCTTCTTGAAAGATCATAAGTGATTTTTTCACACTATTGTTTGCCCAAGGGTAATGATTAGTTGTGTTGACAATTAGGTTGATCGTCGTCTACTATCCTTGTCATCTATTTTCATGTCATACCAATAATCTTGAACAATTGTATGAGCTGTCAAAGTATAGTTTATAACTAGGAATGTAATAGTGTTCAAATAAGGATATAATTTTAGAACATGGGATCTGAGTTCACAAACATTTGTGGATGTTGCAGTACTATTGGATTGATTCCGAAATATTTTTCCTTGCTACTTCTTATAAGTCATGTGGTGATATATTTTCTGCAGAAAGCGAGGATGTCGACTCCTGCAAGGAAGAGACTGATGAGGGATTTCAAACGACTGATGCAGGATCCCCCCGCTGGTATAAGTGGGGCCCCTCAGGACAACAATATTATGTCGTGGAATGCTGTAATTTTTGGGTAAGATGCTACTTCATGACTACCTACTTTTTACCTAGTTTATTTAGATAAGTTTTACTTAATTATCATTTCCTCATGTCTTACTTTGCAGCCCTGATGATACGCCCTGGGATGGAGGTAAGTTGGTTTGAGGCCTTTTGCTTTTGACTTTAGATGTTGTTTTGGTTGGGAGAATAATTACATACACAAGCATGATATGGTGTCATATATCCTACTTTCTTTCCATTTTCTGAGATAATTCTTTCTTGTAATTACATTTCCATTCTGGATGTCTCAGTTGATTTAATTATAGTAAGAGAGTATTTACTTCTTGTGCCATAAGAATGTTACCAACTTACCATGCGAATGCATCATACCCAAACCAAACGTGGTTACGCTTCAGTTTGTTCTTCTTGCTTTTATTATTATAACCTCATAAAATTTGGTTTGGTACTGTCTATGGTGCTTCGTATCGAAGAGGCATGTATATTCTACATCATCTGCATGTTTATGTTCAACCTAGGAACACGTGGTTCGTAGCAAGGCATGTATATTTTACACTTCGAGTGGTTCGATTTGGTACTATCATTTGGGATTCGTCTTGAGTTCACAGTTTGGAGACTAAACTTGGTTGAGGTCTCAGCTTGAGAAGTATTTCATATTTGTAATGTAAATCACATTCTATTCTAATTGATGGATTAATTAATTCATGTTAAACTTACCTGTTAGTTGTGGTTTGTTGTTCATTCACATTATCTTGTCCTTTTGAGTCATATGAGCAACCGGGCACGTGCATTGCACATTTGTTGCAATGTATACTCGAGGGGGAATATAACTGACATGTCATAAAATTATATCTAAAATTTAAATGCATGGTACCTGTCTTCATCAGTCATCTGTATTCTTTCATGCAATTTTGAGTTTTTTTTTAAATGAATCAGTTTTGTTTACTGTTACCATTAAACCAAAATTGTGCTTACTTCAGGTACGTTCAAGCTGACACTTCAGTTTACTGAAGATTATCCTAATAAGCCACCTACAGTGCGATTTGTTTCTCGGATGTTTCATCCTAACAGTAAGTCTTTGGTGCCTTTGTTAATACCTGTTGTATGGGTAATCGGTATCTTCTCTTCTTTTCGTTAAGCCCAGTTCCTTTTGGTAAGTATTGGTGCATAAAAAAAAACGAGACCAACCCAGGCACTAGCACCCGTTGGCATTTTTTTATAGAAGAAAA
This sequence comes from Lolium rigidum, assembly GCF_022539505.1. Taxonomy (NCBI): domain Eukaryota; kingdom Viridiplantae; phylum Streptophyta; class Magnoliopsida; order Poales; family Poaceae; genus Lolium; species Lolium rigidum. The sequence continues at coordinate 179,271,861 of NC_061511.1, read as the reverse complement.
ACTCCGTGAGCACCCCGTCGAATCCAGCATTCGAACCAGGGCGGGCTGCGTGCGCTCCCGCACCTCCAGCCACCAGAGCGACGCTCTGTTCTCGTAAGTATTGGTGCATCATTCCTAAGCTAATATACATTGCTGAGGAAGCATATCAAATGATAACTGGCAAGAAAATAGGATGGGAAGTACCAGCCATTGTAATTTGACTTAATTTGAATCACCCACATTAAATACTAGAAACCACAGCCACTTACCAAAAGTCTCCAAGAATAATCCTGCCTAGCTATACCGTCTCACATCCACCTTGATATACACCATCCAAAGTCAATATAGTGGCTTAGGTTTGAGTTTTCATTATCCTACTTCTAAGGTTTTTTCCTACCTGATATAACCCGTACACGTCTATAAATGTTTAATTCTGGTTCTAGATGCTGAAGCGTGGTTACAGAATATTGAAAGGTTAAGCAAATATACAGGTTCAACAAATACCTGTTAGATTAATACCTTTCCTTTTTTTTTCTAACATTAGGTATTAGTGATGATTACTTTACTTGAATATCAAATTATGTATAGTGAACGACACCTGCGGCCATTACAGCATTTTTTACTATACACAGTACTTACAGTTTTAGCTTTATTTTGTCGTTTATGTAACTATCTTCTCGGTGTAAGAACAATATAATGGCATTGGCATTATGTTTTCGTACTCATTCGTTTTTGTTTTCATGACATATTGTTTTATTATGAGCAGTTTATGCTGATGGAAGCATATGCTTAGATATCCTCCAGAACCAGTGGAGCCCGATATATGATGTAGCAGCTATACTTACGTCCATTCAGGTAGATGGCACTCTATCATTAGTTTACTATTTTTGGTGGATTCTTGTAGGACAATGCTTACTAGTTGAAGTTTTGTTGTGAAATATGCTAAGCGAAACCCACCCAACAAGGACTGTTTAATTTATCTCTTTGATATTCATGTGAACTGTTCCTTGTAGAATAACTACTTCATTTTTCTTTGTTACATGCTCTCTTCCTGTGACATACCAGATGATGTTACCCTTCTCTTTGTTAGAGGCACTGTCACACTCACACTATATATCTACTATGATTTTTTGTGTCTGATTAATTGATTATCAGTATTACTATTAACTGATCCGATGTTAACTAGTTGTTAGGTCTAATATTATATATATTCTGCAGTGAAGACTTCTCAGCATATGATTTTAATCTTGATTATGGAACACTTCTAATCTTTCTCAGCTGTCTGAAGAAAGAAAACAGTTATCAGTAGAAGTGCTACTTTCTATATTTACATAATTTTTTGGTAGTCTTGCTGAGGTGGGTTGCCAACACTAAGTGGAGATGGCGAGAGGATGCATACAAGATTTGATTAGGTCTCCTCTCTGTAGGCTCGGTGTTCAATATACAGTCTTGACTCTTTTTTTTTTGCGGATAGTCTTGACTCTTAAATATGATTATCGAAAAGGGGAGGATAATCCTGTGTACCAATCCTAGTCTTTGCACATCTTGCTTAGTTGTGTGGCAAGCAGACGCTGCAGATTATAAACGGCAAATGAACAAATCACTAGTCATTTTTATTGATTCAGCATATTTATTTTGTTATAATAATGGTGCCAGTCTGACCTAGCATTGAATATTTTCAGTCATTGCTTTGCGATCCAAACCCAAATTCACCTGCCAACTCTGAAGCTGCCCGCCTATTCAGCGAGAACAAGCGGGAATACAACCGAAAAGTTCGTGAGATTGTGGAGCAAAGCTGGACTGCGGACTAAAATCACTGCACCCAGCTGATGTTCCATCAGCGTCTTGCGTACTGAACCGCTTGCAATGTAATTAAAATGTTACAACATGCTTGTTGTTTACTATGTTTTTCCTTTGGAGTGCAGCATTGTTTAGATTCTTCAGCAATGACGATTATATCCAGTCTACATATAACCAACTATGCTGAGTTTTAAGGTTTGAATCAGATTGAGTTCAGTATGGACTTGGTTTATCTCTGTTGCTGACAACAACTGCTAAATTAGCTGCATGAAACCGAATAGTGCTTATATGAGCATAACTTGGGCTTGCATGGAAGCTAATTTTTTGTTGCTCGAAGGAATTTCTTCCTCAATCACACCTTTCATGACAGCAGTTTAACTATAATAGATGATACCACCAGAGACCAGACTGCTCGGTTTTTAGTATCTAGAAGCAGTTTAGCTATTCGCAGGGACATCAGAGTGTTCTTCTAAAATGGTAGCCAAGGACCGTGAACTTCTTTTTTTGTGAAGTAAAGTGTGAACTGTTTGTACAGTTTTCTCAACAGTCAACAGTCCTCTTGCAGAAGGTTTCAAGGAATCATATTTTAGTTAACTATAAACTTGGTTCAAATAAGTTTAGTCTAAAATGCGTTTTTCTGCCCGTTGATGTTAGGTGGATGAAGGCGTCCCCACAAATGCTGGAGGTATTTGACTAAATTTAGATGTGCGCCTTGGCGCACGATCCCGTAGAATTTGCATCGGTTTATATTTTGTATAAAGACAAAAAAATAGGAGTAAAAATAATAATACATTTTTTACATTAAATAAGATAAAATTTGGATAAATCACATATATGATGAATGGAGTAGCAAACTCTTATATACAATCAGGAAAATAGGATAATATATTGTGATAACTAACGCTCAAGGTTCTATCAAAACTCAGGAGCAATAGAACTGTAGAAGGAACATCAACAGAAACATACACCTATGCTGCCTTGGCCATTGTTGCAGCATGTCTATGGAGACTATGACCGAAATCACTAAACTGAAGTACCACTTGGGCATGCAAGGCCAGTAGGTTTCAGTTGATAGTGATGAACAGAAGAAGAATTGGCTGGCACTTGGGCAATTGATGATAAAAACCTGATCTTCTCTGCTTAAATAACAAGCAAAACACATAAGAGAAATAAAATGAATAAGTATACCAAGGCACTTAATTAATCACACACAATAGCAGGCACAAAAAGGCAACCAAACTCAAAAGGTAAACCATAATACAAAGCGTAATGCCATAATGTAGTACTGTGCACATGGTATATGAAATAAATCTTGAATCTTTGGGATATTCAAATTGTAAGAAAATAAAGTGGTCAACTAATATTGTGTAACTTATTTTAGAAGTTACATGGACAGAAAACACAGGTGAAGAGAACATTGTACTTGCTGGACCAACATTTCTATACAGCGAAATAAAATGCTGCAAAGTTGAGAACTTCATACAACCTAAAACTACTTGTTTCTCTTCCGAGTGATTTCATCGCACAATTAAACGGTGAGCTATGTAACCCTGACAAAGCACACATGGCACATGCACTAACCCTTTTGTGCCATCCATCCATGTGCACAAGCCCTAAGCCCAAGCAAGATAACCCGTAATAGAAGGAAAGATATATGACAAAGAGATAAAACCTAAATTTTTCAAGAAAGTACAGTAGAAAACACAACACCCGTAATAGAAGGAAAGATATATGACCAAGAGATAAAACCTAAATTTTTCAAGAAAATACAGTAGAAAACACAACACAGGCTACTTGTCCTCTGAATACAACCTCGGACCTTGGGTAACAATGCTGACCCTCTTCCCGATACCATAGTCCATAGCTCTAAGGTGCGCAAATATATAATGAAGAAAAATAGGAACAAGGTCTAGAAGAAATATCTATGACATTACATTTTATTGCTCTATATCACTAACTAATGTTTGTCCAACTACATAAAATCTTCAAAACTTATGGCACCAACATTCGAACATGCAGCTAGGGGCCTTAGATCATTCAAATATACTGCTTGATTCACCTTACAAACCCCTTCCAGTCTGGAAGGATGCATAAAAACATTATTAGCTAATTAGTTATCAAATATTTTCAACACATCTTGAACTGTCACAATTTTTCTGTCCCTGGATGTGAATGGAGAATCAATAGAAGCGATGAAAATTGTAAACACTCAATATGAAATGCTCCAAAGCTCTCTATTAGGGTACTTAATTCATGTCTTTCATTATGAGGGTCCACATCAAAGAGGGGTCTCATTGTGTTGATAGCTGAACCAGGGAAAGCTTGGAGACACCAATAGTGGCAGAAATGACATCTAGGTAAATCATATGATGGCATAACATAGATCAGCAAAATTAAATGCTAAAAGTAAAGAGCATGGTAAGCAATGGCTCACAGAAAACGATCACATGCCGAACAGAAACTACCATGCAATTAATGTAAGATATCGTACCTCCTTTGAGAAGAAACCACCACGAGATGGTCCAAGTATGACACCAGCCTTCATCTTTTTAATGTGTTCGATATAGGAGCACACCTTGGAGCATGCCCCCGTCTTTTGCACTGGTAGAACGTTTTGTAAAACACTATGTAGTAAGCTGAGAGAACAGAGGGCAAACACGAAATTACACACATATCAGTCTAACCTATCAGACAGTAGGATTGGTACATGATGTGTCAAAAGTGACAAAATGTGATAAATGCAAGCAGCAAAAATATGAAAATACATTACAACAGGCACAAATGGATAGTTCGGAGATAACAGTAGATAAAAGCATAGAGGGGTCCCATTCATTTTCACAATAGAGTTGTTCTTTATCCATCACATATATAGTCTAAGATGAAGTACCCGACAAAAACATCACGATGTTTACCGATATCACTACCCTTAATGGAGCAGTAGAGGTAATGGTACCAATGTGGGTAAGAACAATTATTAATCGATAGGATGTCCATCAGAGTCATAGTCAACAACCTCACAGTTCCAATTGACTGAGTCAACTTGATCTGAATCATAGTACACATGGAACTGCTCCAATAGTAAACATTGCAGAAACTACAGAAGGTTAAAACATCACTTTGGTAAAAAGATATCCTCCGACTGCAAGCCTTTCATACTCGTAGGCACAGAAAATGCACATTTTTAGCATAGCTTCCATCATATTATTCTACTGTATCTAAGCAGATGAAAGAATAATAAATCAAATTTGGAAATTAACCGTTGACAATATTTTTTCTCTATTATTGTACATAGAAGTATAGTCTATATTGTTTCTCTATTCTTGTACATAGAATTCTAGTCTATAATAAATCTTGTGTTCATACATACGAAGAGTGACTGTCTTTACTTGACACGGGGAAAAATAGAAGATCCTTATAGCTTAGTCGTGAACTAATGTGGGTCACCACACATGTCCTCACTCAGAAGGTAGGATACAAATTCCCTGTGATCCTCTAAGCTCTAAAAATAACAGTGAACAACCATAGTAAGTCAGTTACTACACAAGCTTACTAAGAAAATTTGATGACCAAACATGAGGCATCTCCACTTATCAAACCATGTTCACTTAGGTCGGTGTCTTTATATGGGAAAACATTTAAGGACAGTAATCTAAGACATAGCAGTTGCTGACTTTCCAAATTTTCACTAACCTACGAACATCTGAGATTTCACACTTTTTATATGTTCAGGGTCAAATATAAGCACAAGATTACCATAGGACTACCCTGTGTAGGTTCAAGTTCGATATATCTGATTGGAATTTTAAACCAAAGGATTAATAACATCACCTCCTATAGCTCCTATGACAGGCTATGTGACTTTCTCATTAACCACTTCACACATGCTAGCACTGTGCTAAACTATCTATTGAATAAAATGAAGTGATGTTTATCTTACTTGTCAACAGTCTGTCAAAGGCCTCTATTTCACATGGGAAAACATTTAATGACAGTAACCCAAGACATAGCAGTTCTTGACTTCCCAAATTTTCACTAACCTGCGCACATCTCAGATTTCACACTTTTTTTTATATATTTTGAGTCAAATATAAGCACAAGGTTACCTTAGGACTACCCTGTGTAGGTTCAAGTTTGATATATCTGATTGGAATTTTAAACCAAGAATTAATAACAGAAGCTCCTGAAGCTCCTATGACAGGCTATGTGACTTGCTTGTTAACCAATTCACTGTGCTAAACTATCTATCTATTCAATTGTCCGTATGTGTATAACAGAGGAAAGCATCAACACCAAGTTAGATCCTGCATAGGAAGCGTAACTCGCCTATTTATGCAGGAGGGCAACAAAACCAATGCCAGCTGGCAACAACTCTATAACTCATGAAGAAATCTGTCATCTCCTGCGCCAGTCTCGTAAGTACTTATGCACATGAACATACCATGAATGAGGAACATTATCTTTCTGTTTGAATTACAGCAAAAATTGAAAATTTCAGAAGAGAAAATTATCCATTGTGCAAATCAAGGAAAGAAATTCATAAACTTCAAGCACATGTTGAATAGATGCATAATTTTTCTGGTGCAAAAATTTGTTGGCTGAATTCCAAATTCCACGTAAACTGGAGTTGTAGCACACAGAAAAACAAACTATGTACTACTTCAGGCTTCTTTTAAGACCTGTGTTTTTACAAGGTAGCGACACCGAGAATGTGATATATTGTGATGGACGTGAAAAATGATTATGCAGTGCCTACTAAAGAGCATATTTGTGAGGCCATCCTAGTCCCCAACAAGCAAATGCCACATGCCTAGGGAATCATGCAAAGAACCAATATTACAATTCACGAGACCTTACAGCCAAGAGGTAACTAAACGTGAACCTTACTGATCTTTTCGTCATCCTGGTCGTACTCACGTTCCGCACCTGGGCCGCCCACAACGAGGTTCCGTCGTCATGTGGTACCTCTTCTCTCCCGAGCGAGACCCCAAACCTAGGGCTCCACCACCCCGACACCGTCCCTCCGGCCCCAAGCCGATGTTATACCGCCTATGTCAGTCGACTGGGGCCTCTGTTACGGCCATGCATCGTGTCTAGATGATGAAGCTATCGATGCGGAGGCGGACGCCGACGCGAAGCCAAATCCGATGCCGGTTAAGGCAGACAAGGCGTCAACTCTAGAGAAGGACACCGAGTTCCGGTGTATGGCTCACAAGATGGGCTCCGAGATGATCCGCTCCGACCTCTACACCAGATCAAACAAAAGCACGAAGGTTATTCTCATACGGGCTTTATCTGTTGCTAAAATAGTCAAAGAGGAGGGACAAATTAATCCATCATTAAATAGTAAAAACAATGGTGAATAGAGGAGCTAAAGACTATGAACCATCAAATTGATTCAGGCGCATTAGCAAGTAGGGAGGTGGATGGGGACTTACGCAGGAGTCAGGATAGATGGAGATGGGAGGCTGTCCTCGACCAATGAAGTCGAACTGGAGGCGGCGAAATTTTAGATTTGATGGTACAGCCACACGAGGAACTCCTCTTATGTTACATGGCTAGTTGTAAGAAAATGGAAAGGGCACCAACAGTTCTCAAGTCATCGGAGGTAAACAACATACGGCTATGGAACTGTTTTGGATTGTTATTTGAGTTTGAGTAGTTACATCTGCATTAACAGAGTTGAGCATTTCAGCAAACGGGTACGGACTTTTTGTTCATGTTTAAGCATGATTCCAATTCAAATAGCTTGAGATCATATCTACAAGTTCAGTAGATCCCTAACTCTTTTCATTGCATGGATATTTCATTATGCTAAAGAATGGGCTTGCGACGCTGAGAGCATCAGACACCATTCTCATACTTAGAGGAACATGAGCAAGTTAGTTGTTCCAGAAATCCAATGCAGACTGGCCAATCATAAATTCAGCATTGCAATGCTTGATTCCACTCCCAATGTTCACTGGGAGATTGTCACGAACACATGCGCGGGCCGTTAATCTCAACCCCGTTCTGTCACGTTACGCCCTCTGCGATTCAGCGCATGCATTCTCACAAACACCAAGCATGCAACGTGATCCGTATCCCAGGTTCCCAACCCGAGCGATAAGGATGTAGCATCATAATGAAATAGAGGTTATGGGTGTGAGGGGGAAAGACAAGCGGGAGCTGCGGACCTCGAGGTTGTGGAGGAAGTAGTCGCGGACGAGCGTGGTGAGGCCGCGGGCGCAGAGGTCCGCCACGACGGTCGCCAGGCGCGAGCCAACGGAGAGATCGCCGGCACCGCCGACGAGCTCACCGGTCAGCGCGTAGAACCCAGCCCAGCAATCGAGGGCACCGTCTGAGTCGTCCAGCTGCATGGCTGGCAGAGGAGATCCAGCGGCCACCCTTGTCTCCAGGGTTATTCCGGAGGGGGGGGGGAAGGGCGCCAGACGTTAGGGAGAAAGTCCGGTGGGTACGGCGGCGCCGCCGTCTACGCCATCCTCTCTACTCCTGGGCTGTGTGGCGACGGCGCCCCGCTCCTCTATCGTACAGTAGATGGGAGGCGGAGGGGAGGAGGATTGACGAGCTCAGGGCGAGGGTTTCGTTGTTGGGACTTGGGGGGATATTTATAAAATCCCCCGGACTTGGGTCATGTTCCATCAGGACGAGGTAGCTGGGCTTCGGCCCAGTTGAGTCCATGCGGAACGAAATGCTGGACGAAGCGATCAAGTTGACGACGAAAAGATTGGTTGCAGTGTGGCTGGGCAGAATAGGGAACATGTTCCTCCTTTTTAAGTAGTGTATGTAGAAGATAAATGACTAAATGAGGTATTTTCTCTTTCTTAATAGATAACTCCATTTTGCTGATCTCACAGCAAGCCACGTCATCTCATTAAAAATCTTCACCTTCCCCTTATTGTTTCCAGCCATAGGCAACGTTTTTTATGCCATACCGATACGGCACGAGCCGAACGACAGCAGAAGGCGGAAGAAGATCGAGGGCTTCCTCCGTCGCGTGCGTGTGCGCTAGTGGGCCGGCCGGATGGGCTGTCTTTGGCTGTCCGGTCCGTTTCATTTCTTTTTTCCTTTTCTATTTCTCTTTTCCTCGAGTCGACGCTGCAGTCGCTCGCCCTTCCTTCTGCCCGTTCATGTTCCGTGTTGGTGTTCTCCGCCGCCGCCGTGACCTACAACTTAATGACCACAAATTCTCTCGCTGCGACGTATTCCATCTCGCCACAAATGCTTCTGAAACCGCTCCAATCATGCCCAACATTCATCAGCCATGATTGCCCCAAAAATACGCAAGAACTTTGTAGATTGAACTGACCAGGCGGCCTCTCCATGTATAAAAAGCTCCCCATGTTGGCATGGACATCCAGGGCACGCGCCTGCTGGCGTCCATATCTGCCACAGGTCCCCGCTCTGGTAGTTGTCTAATCCCGATTCCGCTTCTCTATTTATCAATCTGTTAAGTTGCTCTATGGCTCAAAAACTGCTTCGATGTTTTGTCTCCATCGATTTGGTTGAATTTTTATTGGATTCTGTGTGCTGCTCACTCAAGTCCACTCCGATTTTACTGGAATCTCGCCAAAAGCAGCTGGCTGATGGAATTTGGCCGGAATTATTCATCTGAATTGGCAAAGACGAAAGGAGTAGAGATAAGGTGCTAAACTAATACTAATATTCCGGTGTTGTACTTACTACTATGTTCTTACATTTGCCATCTCAACAGGTAAAGAGTTTGATTAAAGATTGGAAGTGCATTCCTCTTCTGTTCTCTGCCTTAACGTCTGGTTTATCATGGATTCCATGGCGTTGCATCTTCCTGGAAAATTACGTAATTTATGCATAGTTAAAGGTATGTAATAGATATTTTAGCTTGATTTGCTAATCATGGAAGCTTTCTTATTGTCTTAGTTAGGGGAGTGGTGTTTTGGAACATGGGAGCATATGCTCCCTATATTTTAAAATGCATCTTACACATATTTTAAATTTCAAAAAAATTGAAATAAAAAATTTGCACGTACATATTTATGTGCTACGCGCTCACAAAGTCGTTTAATAAAAAATGAACTTATCATGTGACGTGTGTAAAAAAGACAAAATTTAGTGCTTAAAACAATGCTTTTCACAGGATAAGTTTTCTCTTTTTTACATAGGTCACAAAAAATATTATTTTTTCGTGAAACTTGACGCGCACACATATATTATAGAGATGTACATGTAGAATTTTTTTTCAAAAATTTTCCACACTTTGAAATATGTTTTGTTGGTATAGGGAGCATGTGCACCCGGGAGCCGAATTGAATTTCCGCTTAGTTATAAGTTTGTTTACTCTTTCAGAGATGTTAGTCCATGTATTATCATCTAGCTGCGGATCGTTGCAGGGATAGAGAAATATTATAGTATCTTTTTAGCAATACAAATGTGTTCCATTCTTTCTGAAGAGAAACAACTATAACAGTATGTTTTCAGTTGTTCAACTTCCCAAAAACTTAATTCTATGTCCCACTTTAGATCATGTTTACAAAAAAAATGTTTTCTATCTATGTTGTTCAAGATTGTTTCTAAGTGATTGCTGTTGGTGGTTCATAATCCATTGTGATCAGATTGTATACTTCTTTGTTTCAAATGAGTGTCCTCCAAGTGATCAGCATATGTTGTTTCATAAGTCAGCATCTTTTTCATTTATTGTAGCTAAAGATATGTACTGCCTAGCTCATACACTCAAGATTGCATGATGAGTTACATTCTTCAGTGCAGAGTTCTCATTTATAGGTATAATATTACAAACCGGTTCAGACTTGATTTTGTATGCTTTGTTCCTTACCCATTCTTTAAACACTTATTACTGCCTGATCAATCCTAATCATCTAGCAAACACTGTAGGTTTCATTTTTGGTTTGCGGCTGAGCTTTGGAAGAGTAAATGAAATTTTCTGCCGACGAACCTTTTTAGATGTTTTTGTAACTTAAGTCATTGAACATGCATTCATGCAAGACTTCTATCCTTGCTCAATTAAGTTGAAAAAAATGTTTAGCTTATGTTATTTCCTTCTAATCGTATCCGCTCGAGTTAACTATTCCATATCGGTGTGAGCAACATGGTGAGCATTGCCACCTAATAGAGCAAACAATTGCATCTTATATATTATCCTCTATTTGGGTTTGGACCATTTATGTAGTGTCCTTCAATATATTTCAAGATAATTTCTTGCAAGGTTCTAACTTAAATATTGGATTTAACGAAAAATATTACAAGTCTCCACAGCAACGCGCGGGGTATCATCTAGTATTTATAGAGCTGCGAGCAAAACCATGAAATGCTTCCATAAACCTGCATTTCCGTCTTTACACTAAATTAAGTCAGGTGCAAAATGAGAATTTCTTATAAAATCAGAGTTTCTATTGAGGCAATATAAATAGAGCAGTAGGACAATACAGCTGGGGAAAGGAGCAGCACACAAGACTGGTGTAAAGTTGAGCGACGAGCAATATTAAATTGATTACCTTCGCTTCGACCATGACCTCGCCAACGATTTGCGCAAACCTACACTTTCAATCCCCTTCAGATCTCAAACTTTTATTATGCACATAAAATACCAAGCATGAGACATCTGAATTTTAAATCGTTACCTTACAAATGAGAGAAATGACTAAATGAGATATATTTTCAGAGCTGCGAGCAAAACTATCAGATGCTTCCATAAACCTGCATTTGCATCTTTACACTAAATTAAGTTAGATGCAAAATGTGCATTTCTTATAAAAACTCTTCTGAGCCAACATAAACAGAGCACCAGGACAACATAGAGTGGGAAAGGAGCAGCACACACTACTGGTGTAAATTTGAGCAGCCCAGAAAAGTGAATTGATTACCTGCACTTCAACCATGATCTAGCCAGCGATTTGCGTGAACTGCAGTTCCCTTGCCCCTACCGGCCACAGCTGACCCGCATGTGCTCCACCATCGTCCACACTTCAACCCCCCTGCTGGCCGGTAGTGCTCTGGCCTGCTTCCTATCCTGATTGTGATGAAAATAAATCATAGTGAGTAGTCAGACATAGGTTGGCAAGAAAATATTTTTCACAAAGCAATAGCAACAAACTGGAGACCATTTGTCATGTCACTTTTGCAATTCTAATAGGCGTTATTCATACACCTCTCATCAAAAGACCGACTGATTCTACATTTTCAAATTAGAAAGTAACATTCTCTACATGAGGAGAAAACATTCATATATAAAATAGAGCCTCGCATTTAATCAGTCGAGTACTGCAGACATAAGTTTTTGCACAGTAGATTCAATTGATTTAAGCAAAACACTCAACAAGCATGAGTTTCACATCTCTACCAGCCTCCTTTATCCATCCATGCATTCCGCTATGTCATCATGCTGGTGCCCGCAGTCCCACGGTCAAACAAAATAAAATAAAATAAGAGTCTTAGACCAGCAGCCGATCATCTGCCTGATCAGTGCAACCCTCAGCTCTCACTTGACCATGCCGCCTCGTCGACGTTTATAATTGTCCTCCAAGATCCCCAATCCTATCACATAAATGGATCTAGAAGAGCAATAAGCAACGATATGTATCAATCAAGCGCAATATAGCTGAACAATTAAATAAAATACAACTAAAATATTTGGGGTAAATCATATGTATTAATTGAAGGATGTTATTTTAAGATAAATTAATGATCAAATTAATGTTAACAAACTTCTAAGACAAATATGAAGTAGAGATAGAGAATGGTGGAGCAACCTGGAACTAAGCAAGAAACAAAGCATGCCTTTGAGGGCACGTTCCTAGTATGTGCTAGTGTCCTTAATCTCCATTCTTCCCTGCAAGAAATAGAGGGCAGGTGAAGTGACCTGCATCGACTAAAGCAGAGGAAAAAAAATACTCTGTACGTGAATTGAGCAGTGTGAGATGGCTCTTTACCTACAGTTGCACATGGGCTTGGGGCACAAATTCCTTCATAGAGGGGCCCTAGGATGGTGTCACGAGGTCTTCCGGCGCGTGCTTGATGGAGAGGAGCCATGGATGGAGACATTGGGGCTCGGCACGCCAAGGTTGAGGACGACAACGACGTCACGAACGGATCCTAGCGGGCCGGTCACCCGGGGACGAGGACGTGGGCCTCCTCCTCTGTCCTTGTGCCTCTACGTGCCGATGGATGCCCCGGTCGCCGGGAGACGAGGACGGCGCGGCGACGTCTCCTTCCAGCCCGGTGGCGCACACACCTACTCCTCCGTCGTTCCATACCATGGTGTACTGCTTGTCGAGTGGCGAGGCGGCGGTTGGCCATGACCGCGGCTCGACGAGAAGACCAGGCGGCGGCGACTCGATGGAGGCAGGGGAGGAAGAGAACTGGAGGCTGGAGGAGAGAGACGCAGGGTACTGCGCCCGAGTCATCTTCCTGCTACTGGCAAGGAATAGTGGGGAAGGAGATGGAGCGTCGCCGGCTGACACGCACGTGAGGGAGAGAGATTGTGGAGGGCGCGGCTGGAGGCGTTAGGTCGCCCGGCAGCGGGGATGGTGACGCGAGGGGAAGGGAGGAGAAGGATGGGAGGCTAGGGTTTGGTTGGTCAGCGCTACCTTTTCCCCCTGCTCTGATATTTCTTTCCTCTCTCTCAGCTAAGCCAATCACGTGGCGCCATGTGGCCCAACAGCTGGACGAAAAATGAGGCCAGTGCCCAGCCCTTGCGTGCCTGGTGGCATATCGTGGATGGTCTCGGAGTGCTCCATGAGGTTCCCTCGTTTATACCTTTAGATTTGAAGTGCTTATGAACTAGCCATGCGCCCGGAAATTCAGAATTGATCTCAGGAGCACATGCTCTTGCCTAATGAATTGGGACTTTCAAATGTAAAAAAAATTCTGAAAAATATCATATATACATATCCATGTGATGTCCATATCCATATCCCATGCTTATCATACGATTTCAGGGAAAATTAACATTTTTTTTGAACGTAGGGAAAATTAACATTTTTGTGACATGTGCTAAAAAATATCATGTATACATATACATATCCCATGCTCCAAAAAGGTTTTTTCACATCACAATTTTTTTTTTTGATATTTTTACCTAGAACACAATTCATGTCTTTTCTTCACTAAAGTTTTCAGACATGTAAAAGACAAACATCTGCAACGTCAAAACAATTCAATTTTTTAATTTTTTTTAATGAATTTAATGTTCATCCGGAACATTTGCTCTCGGGAGCCAAAACACCACTTACCGCTGCGCTCCATGCTTTAAGCAACGAGATCGACGATCTTGTAGCCTGAGGAAAAGTGTGTGCGTGCGCCCCTGTGTATTGAAGTTGGATTCTAATTTACTTGCTATGTGGGTTGACATGAATCATCGGAGAATGAAAATAACTTAATGTAACGGTGTAGACCTTCTCATGTGGAGATTATAATGAACCGATGTATTTGTGTACAGACCAGGGAAGCCAAAGGTGAGAGACGAGGAAGATTGCCCGAACTAATCTGTCCAAGGCATAGACCACCGGAACCAAAACTTTGGCGTAAACAGAAGATGGTAACGAGAGATGGATGTTATAGAAGTGAAGGCTGACCATTATTTGTGCAGGTTGTCATGGGTGTAGCAGTTGTGGAAAAGATCGACAACGCCCAATGATTTTGATGAAATTAATATCGATGAACTTTAGATTAAAAAAACAAATTTAAGGGTTACGGTCAAAGAAACTTAGAAACTCCAATGCATTAGAAACACATCCATACACAAAGACTTTCTTCCCGCTTCCCCTCTTCTCTCCACCCATACTCGAGAGTCGCCCGTGAAAAATCGGGCCAATATCGAGCCTCTCCTGGCGGCATAGCCAGCTGATACGTCCCAAACGTATCTATAATTTCTTATGTTACATGCTACTTTTATGATGATACTCACATGTTTTATACACATTATATGTCATTATTATGCGTTTTCCGGAACTAACCTATTGACGAGATGCCGAAGGGCCAGCTGTTTTTGGTTTCATAAATCCTAGTAAGGAAATATTCTCGGAATCGGACGAAATCAACGCCCAGCATCTTAGAATTCCACGAAGCTTCCAGAACACCCGAGAGCCACCAGAGGGGGGCCACAGGGCCACCAGATGATAGGGCGGCGCGGCCCAAGGGGGGGGGCGCCCCCCTATTGTGTCACCGCCTCGTCAGCCCTCCGACTCCGCCTCTTCGCCTATTTAAGCCTCCTCGACCTAAAACCTCGATACGGAAAAGCCACGGTACGAGAAACCTTCCAGAGTCGCCGCCATCGCGAAGCCAAGATCTGGGGGACAGGAGTCTCTCGTTCGGCACGCCGCCGAGACGGGGAAGTGCCCCCGGAAGGCATCTCCATCGACACCACCGCCATCTTCATCAACGCTGCTGTCTCCCATGAGGAGGAAGTAGTTCTCCATCGAAGCTAAGGGCTGTACCGGTAGCTATGTGGTTAATCTCTCTCCTATGTACTTCAATACAATGATCTCATGAGCTGCCTTACATGATTGAGATTCATATGAGTTTTGTATCACTATTCATCTATGTGTTACTCTAGTGATGTTATTAAAGTACTCTATTCCTCCTCCACGGTGTAATGGTGACAGTGTGTGCATCGTGTAGTACTTGGCGTAGGTTATGATTGTAATCTCTTGTAGATTATGAAGTTAATTATTGCTATGATAGTATTGATGCGATTTATTCCCCCTTCATAGTGTGACGGTGACAGTGTGCATGTGATAACCCACAAGTATAGGGGATCGCAGCAGTCTTCGCGGGTAGTAAAACCCAATTTATTGATTCGACACAAGGGGAGACAAAGAATACTTGAAAGCCTTAACAGCGGAGTTGTCAATTCAGCTGCACTCGAAAACGGACTTGCTCGCAAGAGTTTATCGATAGTAACAGCTTTATAGCAGTAGCAGTAGTGAAATAACAAGCAGCAGAGTAACGTAGACGAAGCAGAGTGATTATAGTAAACAACGAGGATTAAAATACCGTAGGCACGGGGACGGATAACGGGCGTTGCATGGATGAGAGAAACTCATGTAACAATCAAGCGAGGCATTTGCGGATAATAATAAAACGGTGTCTAAGTACAAAGCAATCAATAGGCATGTGTTCCAATTATAGTCGTACGTGCTCGCAATGAGAAACTTGCACAACATCTTTTGTCCTACCAACCCGGTGGCAGCCGGGCCTCAAGGGAATCTACTCGGATATTAAGGTACTCCTTTTAATAGAGTACCGGAGCAAAGCATTAACACTCCGTGAACACATGTGATCCTCACATCACTACCATCCCCTCCGGTTGTCCCGATTTCTGTCACTTCGGGGCCATTGGTTCCGGACAGCGACATGTATATACAACTTGCAGGTAAGACCATAAACAATGAATATCATGATGAAACAATAACATGTTTAGATCTGAGATCATGGCACTCGGGCCCTAGTGACAAGCATTAAGCATAACAAGTTGCAACAATATCATCAAAGTACCAATTACGGACACTAGGCACTATGCCCTAACAATCTTACACTATTACATGACCAATCTCATCCAATCCCTACCATCCCCTTCAGCCTACAGCGGGGGAATTACTCACACATGGATGGGGGAAACATGGCTGGTCGATGGAGAGGCGCCGGTGGTGATGGCGGCGATGATCTCCTCCAATTCCCCGTCCCGGCGGAGTGCCGAACGGAGACTTCGGCTCCCGAGACGGAGTTTCGCGATGTGGCGGCGTTCGGAGGGTTTCCGGCGACTTCGACTTCTCCCCGTGCGTTTTTAGGTCGAGGGCGATAAGTAGTCCGAAGGAGGGCGTCGGAGGCCGGCCGAGGGGGCCACACGCTAGGGCCGCGCGCCCCCCTCCTGGGCCGCGCCGCCCTAGGGTGTGGGGCCCTCGGGCCTCCACCTGACTTGCCCTTCTGGCTCCGTGAGTTTTCTCGGGAAAATAAGGCCTTCCGTCAAAATCCCGAGGTTTTTCCCGAAAGTTGGATTTCTGCACAAAAACGAGACACTGAATCAGCTTCTGTCGAAAACAGCGTTAGTCCGTGTTAGTTGCATCCAAAGTACACAAATTAGAGGCAAAACAACAGCAAAAGTGTTCGGGAAAGTAGATACGTTTTGGACGTATCAGCATGCTATGTTAGTACTTGGTGTAATTGCAATGATCTATCATGCACTCTAAGGTTATTTAAATATGAACATTGAATGTTGTGGAGCTTGTTAACACCGGCATTGAGGTGCTCTTGTAGCCCTACGCAATTAGTGGTCTTCATCATCCAACAAGAGAGTGTACAGTGGTTTTATTATGTGATCAATGTTGAGAGTGTCCACTAGTGAAAGTATGATCCCTAGGCCTTGTTTCCAAACATCGAATCTCCGTTTATTTACTGTTCTGTTGCATGTTTACTCGCTGCCATATTTTATTCAGATTGCTACTACTGCTCATATTCATTCATACCACTTGTATTTCACTATCTCTTCGCCGAACTAGTGCACCTATACATCTGACAAGTGTATTAGGTGTGTTGGGGACACAAGAGACTTCTTGTATCGTGATTGCAGTGGTTGCTTGAGAGAGATATCTTTGACCTCTTCCTCCCTGAGTTCGATAAACCTTGGGTGATCCACTTAAGGGAAACTTGCTGTTGTTCTACAAACCTCTGCTCTTGGAGGCCCAACAATTAATAATAAGCATCATGAATCATGTATATAAGCAGGATTGCAATGTTCATAAAAGAGTATGATAGAGTGGTATCTCGCTTGCCCATATTTGATCAAGCAAAACATAAATGCTCGAGCACCTCTGAAGTTCATAGAAAGACTAGAAATAGTGATTGTCAAAGATAAAAGCATCAAAGTTATACCACAATCAATCATATTTTGAGACAAGCATATTACACTAAGAATGACAGTTGTGCTCTCAAGAAAGTGCTCACAGAAAGGATGGAGACACAACATAATAGTAAAAGATTGACCCTTCGCAAAGGGAAGCAGGGATTAACATGCGCTAGAGCTTTTCATTTGTAAAGCAGGAGTAAAATTATTTTGAGAGGTGTTTGTTGTTGTCAACGAATGGTAATGGGTACACTAACTACCTCGCCAACCGGACTTTCAAGAGCGGCTCCCATGAAGGACGTTATCTCTACCAGCAAGGTAGATCATCCCCCTTCTCTTTTGTTTACACATGTATTTTAGTTTCATTATGGGTGACACTCCCCCCAACCTTTGCTTACACAAGCCATGGCTAACCGAATCCTCGGGTGCCTTCCAACAATCACATACCATGGAGGAGTGTCTATTTGCAAAATTAAGTTGCTTACTGATGAATCAGAGCAAAATATGTGAAGAGAATTATTAGTGGAAGTTGATTAATTGGGGCTGGGAACCCCATTGCCAGCTCTTTTTGCAAAATTATTGGATAAGCGGATGTGCCACTAGTCCATATGAAAGTCCGTCAAGAGTAAATGACAAGGTTGAAAGCTAAACACCACATACTTCCTCATGAGCTATGAAACATTAACACAAATTGAGAAACATTTTTGAAGGTTTAAAGGTAGCGCATGAGAATTTACTTGGAATGGTTTGAAATGCCATGCATAGGTATTTATGGTGGACACTCTGGAATAACTTGGTTTTCATGTGTTTGGAAGCACGAGCAGTACAAGTGAAGGCTAGCAAAAGACTAGGGAGCGACAAATCAAGAGAGCAGTAACTGTCATAATCATGCTTGCGGCAAAATAAATTAACTGAGGCATAAAAGTGATACAAGAACTCTGAAGCAATATAAATCATCGAGGCTTAATTGACTTTTGTTCAGTCATATGCATGCGTGAGCATGTGCCAAGTTAATTCAAACGAATTATTCAGAGGAGGATACCACAATGTCATACCTATCTATGAATAAAACAATGCAAGCAAACATCCATGACATGCTACTCATATTAATAAATTGGAGCTAACATGAGAGATCATGAACTACTAGACTTTCTTAAATGACATATACCTCACATGAACCAACTAAGCATGCTCACATGGATGAGTATATGTACAAAAATGAAAACAAATAGAGTTCATACCAGCCTCTCACCACAATCGGATTGTCGTAGATCGTCATTATTGCCTTTTCACTTGTGTAGCTTGGATAATATGAAATGAAAACCACGCTCCAGCCACCGAAGACCATTGAACTCTGAATGAACTTTACAAACCAAAGAAGAACAGTAAATATTTTTGGTGTTTTCGAATTTGAGAACAAGAATAAAAAGAAGCAAGCGAACAAAGCAAAATCTTTTTGGGTTTTCTTATAGCAAACTAGCAATAGCAAATAAAGCGAAACAAATGCAAGAAACCAAGATAAACAAATGATGAAGAGAAACAACAGAAATATTTTTGGTCTTTTTGTGTTTTAAGAAGGAAACAAAGCAAGAACAAGAAAATGAAATCTAAAAGAAACACAGAAAAGCAAGATGGCAGAAATCTGCCAAAACCTGACAACGATAGATGTAAATCGATTTTTACAAAAATCTTCCGTTGCTCAGCTCGAAAAGTGTTCAACTAATGAAAGTTAGATAACAACCTGGGAAACATGCACAAAAAGTGGCAGCTCAAAATAACGCTCTGGCTGTGCGCACGAATTTTTCTAGTAACAGTCCAGAATCTGTTTTCAGGCAGCACTTCCTCAAATATCATCTCCCTCTCATTAGAAAACCACTCAAAGAGACTAAATAAGTATGTACAAGTATCCAGCAACCATAATATGCAAAGAATGAGTGATGCCGGTATACCTCCCCCCAAGCTTAGGCTTTTGGCCTAAGTGGAGATCATCCCCGCCGAGGGTCCGGGTTCCATGCCTGGTGGATCATACATGGAGTAGTCATAATAAGGTACCGATGCAGAAGAAAAGCGTGGAGGCTCCTCATGCCCAACTTGTTGATGCGAAGAACTTGCTGCATCTGATGACGAGTCGAGGTGTTCCTCGACCTCCTCCGTGTTGCCTCTTGCACGATGGCTTCCTCCCTCTATGTATGCATTAACTGCACTTTCCGTGACTGACCAATCCTCCCTGGAATCAAGGTTAAACAGAGAAGGTGCAGGCAATCCTACTAATTTTTCAACTTTCTTAGTTATTGTCCAAGATTTCTTGTAAAATGTTATTCTGTAAGACAGGTTGCTCAAATTAGACGAATCAGAAACAAATTCATGCTTAATCATGGAGACTATGTCAAGTTTCTCTAGGGGTGGCTGAATATCAAGATGGTGAGGTTCTACATTATGCATAGCTAATAAGCGAGAGGCGATGAGACCTCCACAAATTCCTCCCTTCTCACGGTTAGTAGCAAGTCTATTGGCTATCAAAGCTCCCAAGTTATAAGTCCTATTACCTTGTAATGCAGCAGCTAGAAAGGCTAGATCCTGGATAGATATTGTACTTCCATTCTTTCTTGCTAGAACGCACTTGGTAATGAAATAAGCAAAGTAGCGAATAGCTGGGAAATGAATGCTACTGATTTTACCATCATCCTCTGAGAAGCTTCTTCCATGACAAATCATCTTGAAGAGGTCCAAGAACTCTTGCGGCGATCCCTTTATCTTCTCGCATGATCCCCATTGCGGCACTCCGATTCGTTGCACAAAAATCATTGAATGGCAAGTTGACAGTTTTATTATAAATTTTGTACTGAACCATGGGGTTAGATCGTGACCAATTGAATTTAAAATCTTGCACTACTGACATAGTCAGTTTTGCATATTGGCATGGTTCACCACCAACAAAATCATCCAATCATGCACGAGAGATTAGTCTTTGAACATCTTGTAAAATCCCCGCACTTCTCATAAAATCCACGCACGGATAGTAAGTGGGGTATACTCCTTCTTCCCGGTGAACTCTCATGACCTGTTGCACCTCCAATTCTTGTTGGTTAAGTTGGTGCCTACTCCCTTCCATTTTCTGAAATTTTTCAACAAACAATATAAAACTTGATTTGGTGACATATAATTGAGGGAAACTACCATAGGAACTTGCTAGAGTACTAATCATGCATCAAAACCAGTTTCTACCACTTAGAACAAGCATGCAAGCTCACTAAACATGTTACCTACAGCAGCAAAATATGCAAGATATACTCCACCAAACAAAATTCTACTTGGATAATCTAAGGAGTCACATACCGAAGAGCAAATGTGCCAAATTTCGGACGAAATCTGGGCTCGACAAAGAGATCGAGAAATCCGGAGTTCTTGAGCAAAAACACGAGTGAGAGGAAGTCTGGTGTCGATTTTTTTGGGAGAGAGAAGAGTGTGGGAGAAAGAGATGCTAAAGTGGGGTAAAGGGGGCCCACACACCAGGGTGGCGCGCCCCCTTGCCGGCCGCGCCGAGCATGTGGGGTGCCACCCCGGGGTGCCCCACCGGTCATCCCGTCGTTGCCTAATCGACGGTACCTCGGAGGAGGGATCCTCACGAGGGGAGAAGAAGTAGGGGCCATAGGGCGGAGTGCACACGGGACGGTGGTACGCGAGTTACCCAGCTTCGGAACACCCGCACGATGACGGGGCCTACCGCTGCTTGTCCGGAATTATCCGGGCGCTTTCGCGTTGTTACAATGAGTTGTGGTTGTGCCTCTAGGGCTCCCGGGATCCGGCTTATAAAGGCGCACGGATCTAGGGTTTACATGGAGAGTCCTAGCCGGATTACGGATAGCCTAACTACGGTACAATATCTTGCCGTGCACGTCACGGATCCGCCTTCCATATACGTCGTACTTGGATCCGGGTCCCTCATGGGCCTCCATGGATCCGGGTTACTTCTATGTCGGTACGGATCCGGCCTGCTGATCTCGGGCTGGACTTCTCCCTTCATGATCAACAGCAACTGGGCCGCCCGATGGGCCACATGCCTCATCACCGTCTGTGGGCCACCCGGGCTTGCCGGATCTAGGCACTGTCGATGGTACACCTATGAAGTATACCCACAACACATCCCCAGGTGCTCCCAGGTGCCTCGTCGAAAAATAGGACCAACGGTATAATTTTTGTGAATTTTTGAAAACTTTGAAAAATGCACATTTCTGGGTAGTAAGTTTATTATTACTGGCCAGGAAATTTTTTGAAATCTCTAAATAACTAAGGAACTTTGCAAAATAAAAGTGCTACAGCAACTTGAGCAAGTGGAGGTAGAAAGAAATGTTGTTTACCTCCTCTATGCATATAAAAAGTATTTGTTAACAAGGTTGATCAAGTCTTGCCACCAAATAAATTTTACATAGCATATGAAGAAATAAACCTCAAATCAATCATGTTACCTTGAATTGTATTGATATGGATCCAATCACAAGAGTTTGATATTCTTCTTTAGGCTCATATATTGGACAATCGATAGTTCCAACTTTGATAGTTCTCACATTAGAAATAGTATTAACTCCACATGCTTTTTCAATCCTCTTGGGGAAATAGACGGTGTGCTCCCTATTATCAACATTGAAAGTAACATTTCCTTTATTGCAATCAATAACAGCCCCTGCGGTGTTAAGAAAAGGTCTCCCAAAAATAATAGACATATTATCATCTTCGGGCATTTCCAACACAACAAAATCAGTTAATATCAAGCAGTTATTAGTAACTTGAACAGGAACATCCTCACATATACCAACAGGAATAGCAGTAGATTTATCAGCCATTTGCAAAGATATATCAGTAGGTATCAACTTATCTAAGTAAAGTCTCTTATAAAGAGAAAAAGGCATAACACTAACACCGGCTCCCAAGTCACATAGAGCAGTTTTAACATAATTATTCTTAATAGAAAAAGGAATAGTAGGTATACCTGAGTCGCCCAACTTCTTTGGAACTTTGCCATTGAAAGAGTAATTAGCAAGCATAGTGGAAATTTCCTCATTGGGGATTTTCCTTTTGTTAGTAACAATATCTTTCATATACTTTGAATAAGGAGGCAATTTAATAGCATCAGTCAAAGGGATTTACAAGAATAAAGGTTTCATCCAATCACAAAATTTATTATAGTGTTCTTCTTCCTTTGATTTTAGTTTCTTAGCAGGAAAAGGCATTTGCTTTTGCACCCAAGGTTCCCTTTCATTACCATGTTTCTTAGCAATAAAATCTTCTTTAGTATACTTTTTATTTTTATCTTGCTTTTCAGAGTTCATCTTCAACTTTCTCTTTATCGTAAATATCATTCTTATCATTACCATTATTATTATCATGTTCATTACCACTTTCGGTTTCAGCATCGAAATAGAAATACTATTAGGATCATTAACGGGTTCGAGAGGATTCTACAACATTTTTATGTTTCTTTTTCTTTTTCTTAGAAGGAGCTCTAGGTTCAATGCGTTGAGAATCTTGTTCAATTCTTTTGGGATGCCCTTCGGGATATAGAGGATCCCGGGTAGAGACACCACCTCTAGTTGTTACTTCATAAGCATGTTTCTCTTTAGAATTATTTTGTAATAAGTCATTTTGCACTTTAGTGAGTTGATCAATTTGAGTTTGAACCATTTGAAAATGTTTAACAAGCATCCTAACATCATTGGAGGTTCTCTCCACAATATCATGCAAATTGCTAATAGCTTGAGAATTTTCCATTAGATGATTCTCTACTCTCATATTAAAATTTTCTTGCTTAACAATATAATTATCAAACTCATCTAAGCATTGCGCAGAGGTTTTGAATACGGAATATCTTCCCTAGTAAAGCGACTGAAGGGAGTTTACCTCAATCATGGATGAAGGGGGAATTATCTCACATATATCTTCTATGGGAGGTAGATTCTTCACATCTTCGATTTAATACCTTTCTCCTTGAGAGACTTCTTGGCTTCCCTCATATCTTCATCATTCAATTTAATTAAACCCCTCTTCTTCAATATTGGCGTTGGAGTTGGTTCGTGTGTAGTCCAATCATCATGATTCCGGCCTATTTTAGCCAATAATTCTTCGACTTTCGTCCGGAGTTCTTTTCCTGAAAACACAACCAAGCACAACTATCCGGGTATGCCCTAGACTCAATGGTTAGTCCACTATAAAATATATCAAGTAAATCATTCTTTTCTAAATCATGTCCGGGTCGAGCTCTGATAAGAGAACAAAATCTTGCCCAAGCCTCAGGCAATTTCTCTTCATCTCCCTGGTCAAATCTATAAATTCTCTGTAAAGCAACATGTTGAGCACTAGCAGGAAAGTATTTTCGAAATAAAACATCACGCAGATCAGTTGGATTTTTAATAGAACCAGGAGGCAAATTATTATACCAAGTTTTAGCATCATCCTTTAATGAGAAAGGAAAAATTTTAACGACAAAATAAGTACGCATCTTGATATCATCAGAAAACAAACTACTCATAGAAGAAAGTTCAATCATGTGTTCCACAAAGACTTTCTTTTTCAGTACCACAAAAGGGTGCTTTCTCTACAATAGCTATATGGGATAGATCAAGAGAAAAATCATAATCTTTATCCTTAATGCATATAGGAGATGTGGCAAATTTAGGATCGGGAGATAACTTATGTCTAACAAGTATATTGTGTGAGAAACTTTTTAATTTTACTTGTATCGAGCAGTAGCATTGCATCTATTAATAAGATCATCATTAAGTTCCACATAATCTTCATCAGGATCATCACTATAATAATCAAGTTCAGGTGAACTAACAGGTGTAGTAGCATCAGGAGTTTCAGCATTTTCAATTTGTCTAGACCTAGCAATTGTAGCATCTAGAAAGGATCCCAACGAACCACTATCATCAAGCACATCAGAAATATTATCAATATTATAAGAGTTTTCAGATTCAGCAGAAGTATCAGCAAGTGAAGCATGTGGTGGTGAAACAAGTTTATCAATCACAGATGGTGAATCAAGAGCATCAGAGGTACTCGCAGTTGTACCTTTTTTTGTAGTGGATGGTAATATGGCGACTTTAGGATCGCGAGTTTTACCCATGATGGAGAATTTGCAGATGAAAAATATCAATCCAAGTGAACTTCCAAATAAAGCTATGCTCCCAGGCAACGGCGCCGTAAAAACGGTCTTGATAACCCACAAGTATAGGAGATCGCAGATAGTCTTCGCGGGTAGTAAAACCCAATTTATTGATTCGACACAAGGGGAGACAAAGAATACTTGAAAGCCTTAATAGCGGAGTTGTCAATTCAGTCCGCACTGAAACAGTACTTGCTCGCAAGATTTTATCGTAGTAACAGCTTTATAGCAAGTAGCAGTAGTGAAATAACAAGGAGCAGAGTAACAGAGACAGCAGTAGTGATTATAGTAAACAGCAGGATTAAAATATTGTAGGCACGGGGACGGATAACGAGCGTTGCATGGATGAGAGAAACTCATGTAACAATCAAGCATGGCATTTGCAGATAATAATAAAACGGTGTCTAAGTACAAAGCAATCAATAGGCATGTGTTCCAATTATAGTCGTACGTGCTCGCAATGAGAAACTTGCACAACATCTTTTGTCCTACCAGCAGGTGGCGAGCCAGGCCTCAAGGGAATCTATCGGATATTAAGGTACTCCTTTTAATAGAGTACCGGAGCAAAGCATTAACACTCCGTGAACACATGTGATCCTCACATCACTACCATCCCCTCTGGTTGTCCCGATTTCGTCACTTCGGGGCCATTGGTTCCGGACGACGACATGTATATACAACTTGCGGGTAAGACCATAAACAATGAATATCATGATGAAACAATAACATGTTTAGATCTGAGATCATGGCACTCGGGCCCTAGTGACAAGCATTAAGCATAACAAGTTGCAACAATATCATCAAAGTACCAATTACGGACACTAGGCACTATGCCCTAACAATCTTACACTATTACATGACCAATCTCATCCAATCCCTACCATCCCCTTCAGCCTACAGCGGGGAATTACTCACACATGGATGGGGGAAACATGGCTGGTCGATGGAGAGGCGTCGGTGGTGATGGCGGCGATGATCTCCTCCAATTCCCCGTCCCGGCGGAGTGCCGAACGGAGACTTCGGCTCCCGAGACGGAGTTTCGCGATGTGGCGGCGTTCTGGAGGGTTTCTGGCGACTTCGACTTCTCCCCGTGCGTTTTTAGGTCGAGGGCGATAAGTAGTCCGAAGGAGGGCGTCGGAGGCCGGCCGAGGGGGCCACACGCTAGGGCCGCGCGCCCCCCTCCTGGGCCGCGCTGCCCTAGGGTGTGGGGCCCTCGGGCCTCCACCTGACTTGCCCTTCTGGCTCCGTGAGTTTTCTGGGAAAATAAGGCCTTCTGTCAAAATCCCGAGGTTTTTCCTGAAAGTTGGATTTCCGCACAAAAACGAGACACCGGAACAGTTCTGCCGAAAACAGCGTTAGTCCGTGTTAGTTGCATCCAAAGTACACAAATTAGAGGCAAAACAACAAGCAAAAGTGTTCGGGAAAGTAGATACGTTTTGGACGTATCGGCGATGCTATGTTAGTACTTGGTGTAATTGCAATGATCTATCATGCACTCTAAGGTTATTTAAATATGAACATTGAATGTTGTGGAGCTTGTTAACACCGGCATTGAGGTGCTCTTGTAGCCCTACGCAATTAGTGGTGTTCATCATCCAACAAGAGAGTGTAGAGTGGTTTTATTATGTGATCAATGTTGAGAGTGTCCACTAGTGAAAGTATGATCCCTAGGCCTTGTTTCCAAACATCGAATCTCCGTTTATTTATCGTTCGTTGCATGTTTACTCGCTGCCATATTTTATTCAGATTGCTACTACTGCTCATATTCATTCATACCACTTGTATTTCACTATCTCTTCGCCGAACTAGTGCACCTATACATCTGACAAGTGTATTAGGTGTGTTGGGGACACAAGAGACTTCTTGTATCGTGATTGCAGGGTTGCTTGAGAGGGATATCTTTGACCTCTTCCTCCCCGAGTTCGATAAACCTTGGGTGATCCACTTAAGGGAAACTTGCTGCTGTTCTACAAACCTCTGCTCTTGGAGGCCCAACACTGTCTACAAGAATAGAAGCACCCGTAGACACCACCAGCCGCGGCGGTGGAGGAAAGGTGCCCGAGCATCCAATCTATATAGTAGTTCTAGGGTTATGCTTGTGATATTTGGCATTATGCTAGTGCTTAGGAGTAGTGTGTTGGATCTCTTGGCGGTTCTCCATCCGCCATCCTCCATCGGAGCTCCAACGGCTGGAGTCAAAGGTGGGGATGAAGGTCATCACCAGCATCTCCTTAAATAAGGTCCGTGCTTTGGGCTGCGACTTGGTTCATCTTTACAGCTCGGGATCATCCTCTTATCCATATCAGCGTTGTCTTGGCGGGAGTAGGGGTGAGCTTGACCCTGGAGATGAGTTGGATGGCGGCGGGGTATTGCTTAAGGTGCTGCATCTCGGCGAACAATCTCGGTGGCCCAAGTTTGGTCGCCGACCCTGATGGTCATCTGGTGGCTCCAATTGACGCCGGCATCAGCCGGTATCTACTTAACCTCCAAGTGGAGGCCTTTCCTAGGGTTGGCGGTGGAGTTCCCCTTCTTCCCGGTTCCAAGTGGTGCCTTCCCCGAAACTGGAGAAGGAGGCCACGACGGGAATCCTCTTTGCTTTGGCGGTGACGGAGGTCTGGATTGCTTTTTACATAATCTATTTGGGGCCCTTTCTGCAAAATATAGGGGTTGTTTTGTATCTATATCTCTTATAAAGCAAAACCCCACTAGAGGATCATTTAAGTTGTATATCTCAACATGCAAGCTATTCACATCATTCATTCTATTAGCCATCTAATTGTCCATCTCATCCCCCACTAACATTCATTAATACTCTACATGCAAGACACATCATCTATTTTTAAGCCATCCAATTATCTACATCATCCACTTTTAGCCGCCAACTACATAACCATTTCAAGTCAGTATTTTTAAGTTAGCCTCTTGACTATTTACGCCAATTGAATTATGCATGTTCCTACAAATAACATCCTATTCCAATCAACTTATATCCTTTTGTTTTTTACAAAATAGAGTTATCGAAGAAATTCCCGCTGCAACAGGCGGGGTATCCTTCTAGTTTTCTTTACTTGTTAAGGCTCCCTCTGTAACTTGTAACCTCACTGCAGACCATTAATGCGGCTTCCTAGCCCTTCAAGGCGTTTATTTGTTCAAAAAAATATAGAATCACCTCGTTGATGCAGAATCTATAATATCTAAATAGAAGCAACCCACTAAAAGTATTTCTCTCAACATGCAAGCATGCCACATCACTTTATCAGTTTCAGATTCATACACCCCACAAAACTTGCCACGTCAGCGTATTTCAGTTCTGATAGACTCCACCCTCCCCTTTCTGTTCGCCTCAGGTTTTTAGGCTTTTCTGTTCGTCCCAGTTATTATGTTCCAGCCCAACGGAATTTCAGGCCAACATCCAGCCCAGTCCTTTATCGGCCCACTTCTCTCCCTATTCCATGAACCGGTCAGATCTAAAAAAAGGAAAGCATGATGAACCAGCCCAACACTATTCGTCTTCATCGACGCACCGAACGGATTCCTCCAACACTGCCTGCCGCCATTAACGCCTCCCGCTCTATCTTCACCATCAATCCCACGATGCCGCCTTCTCTTCCTCTTCCCCATGATCTCCATGAAAAACGGAAACTAATGGCGGCAGACCACGAGTTCGCATAGATTTCCCCCTTTAAACTCTCACCTCCACCTTCTCATCGTTCTCCAGTTCAGGCGGGTATGGGCACCGTCGCTGGTGAGAAACTCTCTTTCGTTTCCTCCATTGCCCCTAGAAAAAGGATGACTGACGGATTTTTACTTGCAGGTGCGCAATGAGTTGAAAGTCTAACCTGTTGTTCTAGGTCCTTCGGTGCTGCATATCATACACTGATAGCTCCATCTGGAAAAGTTTTACCATGATTCATCGAGAGACGATTTGCACAAGCCGCTAAAATCAATCAGCTGTGGCAAGATCTATCACTCCCTTTGCATATTGCTGCCTCTTAGGTTTATACTCTGCAGATTCTGGAAACAATTCTTCAATTATGAGGGAACAGTTATGTAGATAAATTCATTGGCCTTTTAGTAGCCTGACGAATGCTAGCTTACTACCTACTTTCCGAAATGACAATCATAGCATTTTCTGAAGAACATCTACAATAAATAGCATACTACTAGATACTGTACTATTTTCTCTAATCATAGCCGTTGTTTCCTTTTTGCATGTTAGTGGCAAATATGCGAAGAAGAAAAAAGAGACAGCGTCTTTTAAAATGTTGTAAAATGAAGGTGACTGGAAGCTAATCAATGATTTTGTGCACTGTCTCGTACCATTTTTCCTACCAATTGATCCGTTTGTTATATGCAAAAGTTTTCTTTGATGTTATTCTTGAAGTGGTCTGAGAAAAATATACCGCTGACAGTTTAAAAAATCGTATTCCATGCTGAAATCATTTCTAATCATACTAATGAGAAATTTAATTAACCACATTTTATTACACTTATATCCTACATTTTATTTACTAGAATATTTTTCTACTACTTCCCGCTGCAACGCGCGGGGAGTCATCTAG
>NC_061511.1:179121897-179242429 GCF_022539505.1 Lolium rigidum | reverse complement strand
GTACACAAGAGCGTCTGCCTTGGAGTTGTTGTGGACCCTAGTCTTTTGCTGGAAGGATGTTCCTTGTTTTAGGTTATTTTAGTTACAATGTGATCCTCTCCGCCCTATATCTCTCTCAGTTGGTGTGCCTAGTGTCAACGAAGGGCGTGTGGAATTAGGTGTCGGTGTGCAAAACAAGGATTCAGCAATACACACAGAGCAGGCACCAGCTGCACGCTCGTTGCTCATTCTTGAGGTGATGACTGTTTGTCCTTATCGCATGCCGCCTTCTCTCCAGCTGTCTTGTTTTGGGTGTTGTTTGCCCCTTCTTCGACCAGAGATCCAGAGCGCATTAGTTCCTTGACCTTCCGGAATTCATCGTAGTGAGCACGGCGATGATCGTTAAAACTCACAGATCCTTTGTCACCTTCTGAGTCTGCATGAACACCAACACATCACTTGTTCAAAATAGCGCCCTGGACTTTGGTTATAAGCTTATTATACCCAGTATAATGATAAAATATATCTTAGAAAAGCGCTGTGAAAGCTTTAGGAAAGCTAGGAAACTGAGAACAGCTATATGAGTGGTCATTAGTTGGATCACTTATGGACTTCATTGCAGAAAGTTTGATACCATAACAGTCCCTGTACCATAACATGGAGTTACATAACTCAACTTGTAAAATAGATTGCACAGTGGCAAATGCTGATTTACTCTAGAAACTAACCATCAAACAGGTAACACCTCATGTAGTAACAGCTATATACATTCTTGATTTGTCATCACAATCTTGAACTAACACGTGGCATAACCTTTGAAGACTAATCATCCATGCAGTCACTCGAAAAACAACTTAGTATTTTCACTATAAAGCAAGTGACAAAAATTTCTCTCGTTTAAATCAACTCAAATGGAGCAGAACAATGTAATAGAAAATTACTGTAAGCAGAATAACCACATCAAAATGGCAACTGAGCAAGAAGCTACCAACCATCATCGTGTTCCATGGTATCTGCATCATCATCTGAGGTTGCCCAATCATCATCCTTTGAATCATTTTTACTCGAAGAAGCCACACCATTTAAAGCAGTTAAAATAGCTTCAGCATTAGCAGTCTCCTCTAGACACTTGTCGAACGGGCGTGTTGGTGATAGTGACCCTAGACAGCAAGTAGTAGAAGAAATGTTCAGCTCTTGCACATTATGAACAATAACGGTGGTCAGGTTAGATAAGATAAAGGCAACAAGATATATACCATCATCATCTATCATAGGGTGATAGGGTGTCTTGGGCTCAGTTATCTTCTGCCTCGCTGGCTTGTTTGATTCAATCTCATACAGATTGTCCTCATTCCATTTCACACGATTAGAGCTGGAAACAAAAAAAGGTCGAATTAATGGAAGCAAAATCAAGCAACTTGAGTTCTAGCTCACACTTATGCAGTCAGTTCAATCGTTTCTTTACCTCTGTATCGTAGCGCAGCAATTTGTGCCAAAAAACATGGTTTCATGCGTATATGCAAAACCATAAATAATGCAAATGGGTCTACAAAATCAAATTCATTTTTTCCAAGGGCCATATCCCTGTAGATGTCAATAGCTAGTCCGTATCCGGTTTAAGCATGCAACAGAGCAATGATGTTTTCCAAGTCTTCATAGTACCATCACATGCAAGAGCCAAATTGGGAATTTTGTATTCCCCTTAGACAGATAGCTCTACAGTTTACCATTTAACGTAAACTGGGACAGAGGGGGTAAACCAGTTCCCTATAGGAACTTTAGTTTACCACGAGATGCTGCAACTAAAAAATGAATTTTATATTCCTCAGCACTTATCAAACACATTAACTGATCACTTGTTTACAAGATGATACACAAAAAATGAGATTATGCTCTATCGTTGTGCTAGTCCAGAGATAATATTTGAAACAAGTCCAGTTAAGTAATGTAGTAACTAAGAGTCTGAAACCGAATAGATAAACCGCGCATATCTGAACAAGTCAGTATGCACCATATCTTTCAAACAGGTTCTTATTGATTCAAAGGAGGAACTAAGACTACTAACCTCATGCTTTAAGATTGCTGCACAATTTTGACAAAGCAACTCTGTTGAAGGCTTGATACCAGATAACACCACACCAACTATTTTAGAGCATCTCCAGTCGCGTCCCCCAAACCGTCCCCCAAAGGGATTTGGGGCGCGCCGGACAAAAAAAGCGTTCCAGCCGCGTCCGCCAAAGCCCTTTTTTGTCCGGCGCGCCCCTATACGGTGTCCGGCGCCCCGAGCCCGTCCCCGTCCCACAGGGGACGCACCGGGGACGCCGGACACAACGAAAAGCGAGGCGGGGAGTGGCGGGGCCGACCCGTCGGCCGGCACAATTAATTTAAACCTAACCGGTCGCCTACCTCGCGACGGAAGTTATTGGCGCGCAGCCGACGGTGCGCTTCCCGCGAGAGGGCGCAGCCGACGCGTCCCGTCGCGTCTAGCTCGCGTGTCGGCGTTAATGAGCGCCACCGCTCCTCCGCCCCCCTCCGGCCTATAAAAAGGGGCGCCTCTCATCGTCCCTCTCACACACAAACCCTAGCGCCTCTCTCCCAAACCCTAGCCGCCACCATCTCTCAACAAGACTCGACGCTATGTCTGGTAGAGGCGGAGGCCGACCTCGCGGCCGCGGCCGTGGTCGTGGTCGTGGCCGCGGCATAGCTGAACGCTCGCCGGTCGCCTCCCACGCCGTCGTCTTCATCGTCGGAGATGGACGTGGAGCCGGACGTCCCGTTCGAGTTCGTCCACGTCCTCAAGGGCGACCCGCGCGGCATCCAGCAGGCTGCCGGACTCCTTCGCCGAGTACGTCGGCGGCGTACGCCCGCGCACGATGCATCTGCGGGAGCATTCGTGCGGCTACCGCCGGTGGATCGTCAAGGCGATCTACGACGCGCGCGGCAAGATGTACCTCAACATCGGGCTGGGAGAAGTTCGCGCGCCACCACAGCCTCGAAGCCGGCTTCATCCTCGTGTTCTCCTACTTCGGCAACAGGGACATGAGCGTCAAGGTCTTCGACGAGAGGCGCCGCCTCCGGGACTACCACGTCGACGGGACGACGACAGCACCGACGAGGAGGACGACCGAATGAGTGTTGTTTCTTCGCAGCGAATACGTGCACGGAGGTTTCCGCCTGTTCGCCTCATCGGTAGAACCAACAAGGGCACCATCCTCCCGCTGGATTTTCCAGCTTAGGTGACTGGGTGTGCCCTCGAGTGTTCTTTCTTAGCAGCGAACACACGAAACCTTCGATGCACGGCCTAGTTAGGTTTAGTTTCTTTGCAATATTTTATATTTGTGTCCACCATGGTTCAAACTATGTATTAGTTTGTGGAAAACCATGTTCCAAACTGTGTTTTCGTGTAAACCACGTTCCAAATTATGTATTAGTTTGTGGAAATTGAAATAAAAATGCCAGAAAAATTATTTTAAATGTTTGGGGGCGGCGTTTGGGGGACGCGGCTGGGGAGCGACGTCCCCCAAACGCGGCACGAACGAAACACGTCCCCCAAACGCTCGATCCGGCGCGGTTTGGGGGACGGTTTGGGGGACGCGACTGGAGATGCTCTTAGCTTTCATGCAGAAAGAGAACTGTCAGACAGTCAGAGTAAATCGGACAAAGATGACATGTTTAGGAATGACTATCAGAAAACTACACATTTGAGCTTGCATTTGACAAAAGTACACATACTCTGCAAGAATATTTCAATAACGCAAACATTCACTGATCCGTATTATATGAGATCGAATCTAGCCATCTCATAGTATAATTGACATGTGTGAGGAGAGAGACAACAAATGACCAGACGGCAGGCGGCAGCCAGAGGCTATGCTTTTCTTAATCAAAACAAATGTGCAGTTTTCACTGAATCATACTTGTTCTATTACAAATACACAAAACGTGGCACAGTAGATAAGCAACTTTGCTACATGGCATTGTAAAATGAGAGCGATTGCGCATGACACGGAAATGGTGGAAATCGGTTACAGCTACTATACTAGTATTGCAATGGCCAGCAAGAGGTGTGCACAAACTGCCTAATTTAATTTTCCTTTCATCCTCCTAGCACAGCTGCTGAAGAACAAGCAGTCCTCGATCGGCATCGCACCAGCACACATTGCTGCATAATTGCTCTTCGCTGGACTGGTCGCCTTGCCTTCCTACAAGCAGCCCTCGGCGAAGGCCAAACATGAGATCGCCAGGCGTGATGATGCTCAATAAAGGCAGTCTTAGTTCGCTGCTGGGCGTGCTCCAATCTGGCTTGATGGCGGAGAGGAGAAGTCGCCAAGCCAAGGAGAGGGATTTTTTTTTTTTTGACGTGCGGAGAGAGGGATTTTGACCAGGCAGAAAAATCTGATGGATTTTGACTCGAGACACTGATTAGAGATTTGATTTTGTGTATAAAAGTATTACAGTACTGATTTAATATATTACTAGGATTTTTACTCAGAAACTAGTCGATATGTTTCTGCAAACGTGCACATCTGGTTAAGACGCCAAGGTAAAAAAAAAAAAAGGTTTCGGTCTCTTTCAGAACAGAGATTCTCAACAGATACTGTCAAAATAAGGCAGATTATCTTGATTGTCAGCTCACTGCAAATGAAGATTAACTCTAGCAACTTTACCTGACACAGGCAGGCAGTTTTTATCATTCCTGTATATAGCAAAGTGGCATCCCAAGTTTTACAACTCAAGGTTGTCACTCCGCATGTGCCAAAGAATTAACTTACATCAATATAGCGTCCAACGTTCTACACCTCAAGTTTCTCTAACATCGCGCCCAACAATTAATTTACTCCAATAAAATTATCAAGTTATTACAGAATACATAGAGCTCCTTGGCACTGAACGTTAGTCACAGTAAGGCACATCATCTGAAAATGGCTTGTCCTTGGCCAAGGCCTAAGCTGGTCAGGAGATCAGCTTAGCGTGGCTGGTGCAATGGCTGGAGATGTCGGAGTTGAAGTTGGATTATCAACCGGAGAGCCTGGGTATACGAAGAAACATGTATCATAACTTGGTCGCATGATAAAGCTAGACGCATAACCACGGTGCAAGTCCTTACCACCGCATTTTCTCTAACTGGTTCTTACACAACACAGTTGCCCTTACAAGGTACTTACTGCCGGGCATCACCAGCAGTCCTTTTTGATTTGTGCTTCGGCTTCTTTTCCTTCTTCTTGTGCCTGAAGAAATTTCCATGTAGCAAGCATGAGTACACAAGGGTAAAAAATAATGGAGGACATGCAGGCCCGTAGAGATGAGAGAGAGCTTACTCATCCAAGCAATGTCTCAGCTTGCGATCAGCATGTTTCATGTCTTCTTGAGTAAGTATTTGAAGCCGGTCAACCTGCAGAAATACACAAATAGTACAGCACATTGATGATTAGATGTCGGAAAATCCATCAATCTGACAGCTCTGGGTGTTCCAGAATGTGGGGTAAACCTCTGCTGTATAAAAATAGACCCTCATCAAGTATCATCCACATACGAACTGTCACATATGTATAAAAATAAACCCTCAAGCATCATCCATGATGTCTATGCGATCGAAGATGCAAGCAAACAAGAACGGATGGTACTCTCTGTCAGGTCAATAGATAACCAATACCCTCCGGAACAGACACATATGTTAAACAAAGCACGGAAGCACCACCTTATCTAATCCTTTTCTGCTAACACAACGTGTTTGTGCAGACCGGTGAAATGAAACACGCAGTTAAAGAACAATTCTTGGTGGGAGTTTACATAATTATGTCAAACTGTATTTGTACCAAGCCAGGTAAAAGTCCTCACCAAGTAATTAATCATATTCATTATCTGAACAAATTGTTCGATTGGACAATCAAGGCGTTGCCTTGAAAAAACACTTTCCAAGTATCTGCAAACAATCAATGAATTTAGCAAGATCAACAATGAATAAATGGAAAATTGAACAATAGCATCATGAAACACAAAGTTCCAACACACTAAGGATAAACACTGATAAGAAGCTTACGACCTTTCAAAATCAAGGACCTTGAGTGCGTCATTGGACTTGTACAGAGCAGCTAATGCCAACTGTAAAAATAGGAACACTATTTAATCAGGTCATATATGATATGGGTAGAAACTGAGGTTTGAACACATCAAGCTTGACACATAGGATAAAGCTTTCTTAATTAGACACAAATTAACCAAGTAATTTATGAAAATGGCAGTCATCTAGCAGATTTTTTTATTTTAGACAAAAAAAGATTAACTGAAGATTATCTATATTATTGATAGCTCAAGATTACCTGTCCAGGAGTATAGAGAAGAGGCGCGTCGGTCAACATCATTCTGTCAACATGAGAATTCGCAGTTTGATACAAATCCTACAATACAAGCATCTGATGCATAAGCAGGGCAGCCATACAACTTTTCATGCTTTTTTTTTAATTTCCAACTTGCATTTTTGTTATTTGTACTATTTATCTTTCGTTCCATATAAGGAACAAGCTGAAAGAGCATTTTTTACATCGAGCCAAATTTCCACATTCGGACTATTTTCCATGTAATGGATGGTTGAATTATTGTTTGAGCAAGTGACACAAAAAGTTACAATATTTATTTGCCTCTTAGCCTATGTGGCTAATTGATTGGTCGTACTACTTATATGATGTATCTTACTGTCGACTAGAAACAAGTGATAAAAGTTAATGTTCAACACAAGCCAGCATGACGTAGTAAAATTGATAGACTTTTATGTTTTCGGTATCCTTTTGTTGATGCAATCCCAAAATCAATTCTGACACCAACTCAATTTTCACAGCTAACATTCATCCGTTATCCAAACAAAGGGGATCCAGAGGTTGTAGATAAAATAATTCAATCTTTGCGCTATTCTTATATGACAGTATTTAACTAATGATCCTCAGAAGTTAATGCTACGATCTTGGTACTAGCAATTAGTAAAACCATTAGTGTACTCAATTACCTTCACCTACAAGTTTAGGCCTTCAGGGTTAACCAAACAAGACATGCCTCATTAAATCATATTATTTCTCAATGATTAGGATTACATATAATGTGTAACTTCCATTCATAGCATACTAGGATGGAAATATTAAGTAAAATATAGAACATATTTTTTCTACACATGTCAGGTAAAGAGTAACACAGTAAACATTAAATTATTGTGCTTGAACAGTATGGCAAAAGGGTTGAAGAAATGTATGACCTTCAACCGTTGGTGTGCACCATTACCTGCCCTACAAAAATCCTTTGTAGAAAGAAAAAAAAAGACTTGCATTAGCCAAAGGAGCCATACGATAAGCTCAAATATGATGAATTTATAATGCTGACTATCATGAAATGTTCAGAAGGAACTTACATCCATGTCATCAATAAACCCTTCGATAGATCGATATGGAGCAAAAACGATCAAATCAAAATCTAAAGACTGGAAGAAACGAAGAAATTTAGTGTCACATTATGTTTGCTTGGAAACGTTAAAAACTCCATATGGAAATGGCTTACTTTCAGAACAATCATTTCGTTATTTAGAATAATCTGGTGGTCCTGGTTAATTCCTTTGCCAAGTTCCTCAGCAGAAACATGATTTTCTTCCACTTTGCAAGAAGAATATACACAAGTTAACCTGTCAAATTAAAATCGATTAACTTGGTCCCTGGCAACATACTAACAGGGTCAAAGACATTGACTGATAGGGATATAAGACACTACAAACACCCATACTTATATCTTCAATTAGAACACATACATCATTGCCTTTAATAGACGTATAAATGGTTCCATTTGTTTGCATGGTTGTTTAGTTATGGTTGAGCGACAAATAATCTCAGCTGAGTATTTGATACACCAGGATCTTGTCTATTCTAAACCACAAAACTATTCATTTTACCATTGTTGCTTACATAATATGCTTTGGGTGATGCTCCATTACAGACCACTGTAGATAGAATCTCTTGAAATATATTATTGCTGTAGCCTGCAAGGCAACAACTGACTGTTAGCACATGATCATTAAGCTACCAAAGACACTGTGTACAGGAAGAGGAGTGCTTTACCTGAATCTTATGGGGGAACTTGAATGCTTTACACACTTCTTGAATCTTCTGCTCGTAAAATCTCCGCATCATTTGCTCCTCTTCGCAGGATAGAGGCTTCACACTCGAGCTCCCGACAACTGAATTCAAAACAGCGATTTAGCACTTTTACATCCGAATGCGACGCCATTGTACACACTTGGCACAAACTTACATTACAGTGAACATTGGCCAAGCGCAAGGGTAAGTATGAAAGAAGAAAACTTTGAACTGAAAGTGGCACAAAATATTGCTTTCGATGCTCATGTGTACCAATCAAAACACATACCGTGATCGGGCGCGGGTTCGGGGTTCGATATCGACCCATCGACAGGGTCCACCTTCAACCGCGTCGTTCCATACTTGACAAAGAAAATTAAAGTAAAAATGAGCAGCCATTACTCATCCATAAACAAGTAAACAAGTGAATTAAATGTAATGAGGCCAGGAGAAGCCAACCTGCGCGAGGGTCTCCGCGGAACGCCGGTTCACCCACGTCCACTTATCTATCTGCAAGCATAATTACAGGCATCAGCATACCAGTCAGGAGTCTGTAGGCTATAGGTTAGCCGTCCCAGGGCAAAGCAACCCTGGGGCACCGAGCGCAGAAACAGAAACAATGGATCGGGAAGGGTCACCAGGTCTTGGGGCTGGAAGATCCACCGCTCCCGGTGCGTGGAGGTCTGGAAATCCGACATCTTCGCGCGGCCTAAGCGCTCCTACCCCCACCGCTCTCACGAGCTGAATCGAGCTCGCCCCCCGGTGAACACTTGGAGATGCCAACCCACCTGATCGAAGGGAGTGGGAACGAGATGGCGCGTCCTTCGGAGGAGCGCGGCGACGGGGCGGTGGCGGCAGCGGTAGCCGGCCGTCGGGAAGGGAGCCGGCCAAAGAAGGGGGCTTATTTTGCCCTGTTCGTGCCACGAACAGGGGGGTTATAATCAATTCGGAAATAAAAGCAGTACTTGATTGGAAAATAAAAGCAGAGTATTACAGTACTTGATTGGAAAATAAAAGCAGAGTACAGGCGTGTTTCGGGGAGCGGCGGGGTAGGCTCCGGGGGAGCGCGGCGGCGGCGGCGAGGTCCGGTACGGCGGCGCAGGTGGAATCCGGAAAGCTGCGGGGCGGACGCCGGAGACGATGGGCGATTTTCGCCGGAGATAGCTCGGGGCGCCGAGCCTAGGGCTGCGCCAAGGTGGGGAGTCGGGATGTCGTGGGTGGCCGGGCCGGTTTGACAGGCGATATATCCAGTGGCAGTGGCATTGCTGCCTAATTCCCACCAACTCCAGGGCTAGGATTGTTATTACGGACTGAGGGGACCTGAAGGCTGGAAGCACCAATTTCAGAGCGTGTTTGTTTGGTTCTTAACCACAAGCAAAATTTAGCAACCATAGTTTATTTGATATGTGTTTGATTTTTGCCACATTTTATTGTATGTATGGTTCGTTTATCGCAGACTCAACCAAGTTTTGGCTTCTATATTTTAATGGTTTTTGCCACTCTTTTGGGGCTAACCATACTTAGGCTTGGTAAATTGTGGCTAGGAACCAAATAGGCCCTCGCCATCGTGGGCCCCTTTCGAACCCAATCATGTTCTCCTTGCGGCCGTGGCGCGTAGTCGAAGCCTCCAAGGAATGGAAGCCGTCGCGCGATCCTCGTCCTAGGTCCACTGTGCGAAGCGGACAGGCACCACCGCCGGTCAGATCGATGTCCCGCCAGTAGGAACTGAAGCCGCGGCCGAGAAGGGTTCAGCGTCGCATATTCGTCACAGCGGGAGAGACTGGGCTAATATTGATGATGGGCCGGCAATGCTCCTCGCACATGATGTTGCTGACTACGTGTGTTTCCGTGTTGTCTGCCGCGTTCCTCCGAACCGCGCACCCATAGCGGCATGGACCGCCGGTTCCATCCGTGGAGGTGGATCATGCTCTGGGGCGTACTTGCCGTGCCGCACCACCGCTGCTTGCTGAACACATCCACCGGTGAGGGCGTCAAGGTTGATATCTCGGAGCTCCATGCATGGCTACGAGCTTCTTGCCCTTACGCCTGAGGGCCTCCTTGTTTTGGCCCGCAAGCCGCCATGCACCACCACCATTTGCATGCTCAACCTGCTCACCCACCACCTCATCTAGCTCCCGCCGCTCAGCACGTTGGTGCCCTCCGAGGATCATGATGACATGCTTCCTGAGTGTGGGTGTGGTGGCCTTTCTTTACAATCATACTTCACATCGTGGGGGATCTGGCATTGCCAATGATGATTCAACAATAGTGCCCTGCTTCCACAATCTCAATATGCTTGGGCTGGCCAAGCTCGGTGATGACCACTAGACGTTGCACCCATAATGTTTGAAGGCCGCTTCTACTATGTTAACCACAGTGGTGTCATGGTGCTAGAAATGGGGCCGCGACGGCTTGAGGTGGTTACCAAGCTGAATATGCATTTTCGAGTGGATGGGGGATAGTTTCCACCTTGTCAACAATTATGGGGAGTTGATGTTGGCTCATTGTCGCTTGAGAGGGGGGAATGAATTGGGTCGTTGCTACAACACATCCCGTGTGGATTTTGACACCGGGGCACTACTCCCGGTCAAGAGCTTGGGCGGCACAGGGTGCGTTGTTCTTGGGCATGCTTTGCTCTCTCTGGGTGTCTAGAGGTTTTCCCCTCTAGCTCCATGAGTGCTGACACAATCTACTTGAGCTTTCAAGATAAACGGTTGATGAATGTCAAAGCATTTCATCCTGCAGATGCAAGCGTCGAACTCCCCAATAGCTTCTTGCCACAACCGCATAGTCTCGCTGAATGTCTATCTCTTGTAGCCAATAATATTAGATGAATGAACCTAGGTAGAGCTATGGTGCTTAATTTGCATGTTCAATCCACCAACCATACATACAAACGTGTAAGCGTCTACCTAGCATGCAAATGAGTTTGGCTATGGAAGACATGCACTTTCTATTGTGGTGGTGGGATGGTATTCCTCAAAGGGATTTAGGGCGTGTTGGACACTTAAGCTTCCCCAGTCACGCGCTCTAAAGACCGCTTCGATCCGAGCGTGCTCCAAATATTATCCGGTATGCCCACTCCGTCCCCTTATACATAAGGGCTCTACCATAAATGCCAGACACAAGTTTTACACTTGACTTTTGTTTGAGGTCGCGTTGGAGGATGCACCCCCTAAATAGCCTAGTTACTGTTCACCACTACCATGTGAACAGTAACTCTACAGTGTAAAGTTTTTCACAGTAATTTTTTGTAGTAATTCATTGGTAGAAATGTTCATCTTTCGTAGCTATATTTTTTTCCTTGTGACGTTTTTTTAGCTGACGAAAATGTTTACAACCTTTATTATGTTTTTGGTACAAACGTAGTTGGTCAACCTTATCTTTAGCGGTAATTTGAAAAGGAAAAAAATGCTAGATCGTATGACTTCCTTTTATCTGGCAAAAGATATTACTAACCACTCCGATAAAAAATATTGTCAAGGACACGGATGCCGCCTAGAGGGGGGAGAATAGGCGGTTTAAAACTTTTACGATTATGACTTAACAAATGTAAAATAAAACTAGTGTTTAATTTGCCAAGCACAAAACCTATATAACTAGGGTTCACCTATGTGCACCAATAACTTATGCTAAGCAATACAAACAACTATGTGATAGCAAGATATATAACTTCAAACACGAATGCTGTCACAAAGTAAAGTGCACAAGTAAAAATCTCGGGTATAGGAATTACCGAGGTGACACGGAGACGACGATGTATCCCGAAGTTCACTCTTGCGAGTGCTACTCTCCGTTGGAGCGGTGTGGAGGACAAAGCACTCCAAACGCCACGAAGGGCTCACCGTATTTTCCTCGAGAATTCCCACCAAAAGGGATGTCCTCGATCCCCTATGGGGCCTTGAGGGTGGTCACTGAACCCGCACAAAGCTTGGGTCTAACTCCACAACTTAATTGGAGGCTCCCAATATTCCACCACAAAGGCATTGCACTTGAGGAATCTCCACAACTTAATTAGAGGCCCCAAGAACACCACTAAGCCACAAAGCTACAAACTTGAGGCAATCTCCACAACTTAATTAGATACCTTAAGAACACCACAAAGACCACTAAGCCGTCTAGGATTCCAAGAACCCAAGAGGAAAAAACTTCTCACTTTCACTTCGGGAAGAAGGGGCCTTTTATAGGTCTCCCCTTGAAATATGACCGTTTTAGCCATTTTTTATCGGAGACTCCGGCCTAGAGGGCCGGAGACTCCGCCCCCCATACTGGGTGCAAGGCATGCTTCGAAGATGAGAAAAACTGAGTTCGGACCGGAGTCTCCGGGCCCCCATACTGCGAGCAAGGTAGAAAGAGCTGAAATTGAAACAACCCCTTGAGCATCCGGATTCCGATTTTGATGATCTTAGGCTCGTTAGAATCACAACAAAGATCTCTATAAGATCATGTAGAGAAACATCATAGTTCAACAAGGGAGCATAAGATAAAATGGGGAAAGGTTTAACCTATCTATAAGAGACAAACCGGTAACACCTCCAAAATGGAAAATGCAACAACTTGAGTTAGGAAACTCGGGTTTAGGTGAAACCAATTTTGATGGAACGATGATGACAAGTGCTACCCCACAAAGAGTGAAAATCTTAAGAACAAGTGGGTAGATTTTTCAAGAATGTAGAGGTGAAAACTCTCAACACAGAGAACCGAGAAAAACTCCAACATCAAAAACGCAACAAGTGATTCATGCGGAATCTGTTTTCAATGAACTAGAGCTTGTTATGTGAATAAGCACAAGCTCTAAATCATCACATGGATAAGATCCAAATAACAACCAAGAAAGATGGTGCAAGGATGCAAAGGTTTGAGCTCTTTCTGAATGATACGA
This sequence comes from Lolium rigidum, assembly GCF_022539505.1. Classification (NCBI taxonomy): domain Eukaryota; kingdom Viridiplantae; phylum Streptophyta; class Magnoliopsida; order Poales; family Poaceae; genus Lolium; species Lolium rigidum. The sequence continues at coordinate 179,229,457 of NC_061511.1, read as the reverse complement.
TCGAGTTACTCACTTGAGAAACCTCTTGATAGTACGACAACTAACCTATAAACCGTTCTTCCAACTAAACCACGAGACCGGTAAGAGAGAAACCCTACCAAGAGAAAACCTTAACCTTGTGCATTCCACTTAAGCTAGATGATGAAGATCTTGACCGCAACAAGATGGAACGCCTGTCTTGATTGTGCTTGCTTGATAAAGTCTTGCTAATTGCTCCCCCATAATCCACTATGAGGAAGCTTCTTATTCGGCGTATCTTCACATATCCATGAACACCATATGGATGGCAAGCTTCAAAAGGCGTTGACCAACGGGGGAATGATCCCTCCCTTGGCTATACGTTGTTAGGTAGGATGAGACTCTCCCCGCGGATGGACGCTAGGATAATAACCCAGTTTAAAGTTCGCCCCTCCCTGCGAAATTACCGCGAGATGGGGATTTGAACCCGGGTGGGTTGGCTGCGCACTCGCTAGCCTTACCACTGAGCTAATACTCAGTTCTCGGATGGCAAGCTTCAAGCATATGATCTCTTAGAGTTGGCTCATCTTGAAGTTGCACTTCATTTCTTCATTCTTCATCATGTTGATGTCTTGAAGTTAAACTTGAGGGCTCACTTCATCTTCATCTTCAAGACATATTTGGCACTTGATATTCTTCATCAACTTCTTCTTATTGCAACCTTGAAGCCAACCTATGGATCAAGCATTGCCTATGGATAACTTCTACAAATATAACTCAATGCTAACATTAGTCTCTAGGGATTGTCATCAATTACCAAAACCACACATGGGGGCTCCATGCACTTTCAATGTTCTACTTTAAGAAAATGCTCAATGATTTATCGATTCTTTTATTCATGAAACATATCAAATTGTTGGATCGTTTATGGCTTCTTTTATCCGATTAAAGTACTACTTCATACTTTCAAAGTTTCACCCATTATGTTGTTTTTTGGTACAAACATTGCTAGTCAACCTTAGCTTCAACGGTAATTTGGAAAACAATATACTAGATTCTGTGTCATCCTTTTATCCGCAAAAAAGTATTGGCTGCTCTGATAAAACTACCTACCTCAAAAAATGCTCAACGGTTTGTCAAAATTTTCATGTCAGAAACATATCACATTTTTTGATAGTTCAATCGCATCTTTTATCCGATAAAAGTACCACTTCATACTTTCAAACAAATCTTCAGAAAAAATTGTTGGATTGTTTGTTACCTATTTTGTCACACAAAGATATTATTAGGTACTTTTAAAAAAAAATACTGCACGTTGCATCTTTATTCAGAAAACATACTATTGTCTTCTCCAAAAATATATTGTTGGATTGTTCGTCGTCTCTTTTATTCGTCAAAAATACTACTACCTACTTAAGATCCTCTTTTATCACGCAAAAAAAAAGTCTACAGAAAAACTACCGCCTTATTTGCCGCCTCTTTTATTTGGAAAACATATTATTTCTTCTTCTACAATAATAACTTCAGATAAAAATACTTCATCATTTGTCCTCTTTTTTATTTATAAAAAATATTGCTACTTCATATAAGCACGGAGACCTTACGCTTAACTCTGAAGAGGCCGAAATCCTAGACCCTATCAACATACAACATATAAGCAAACCAAGGCACAGCGTAACTCAACTCACAGCTAGAACATGTTGGAGATCAAGGAAAACACCAGCAGTAAGCCAGTAAGCAGACGACAAATGAGCCAAATAGCAGGCCAAAAAGCCCGAACAGAAAGCAGAAAGGGCAAAGACGAACCAGTAAACAGCTTGTTGCGGAACCTTTTGCCAGCAAAATGGAACATCAGTGCAGAATACATCTAGGAGTGTACCCTCAGATACATGTCACTGCTGGTTACTATCTACAGTTGATCATTTCTCCATTTAGAAAAAAAAAACTATACATAAAACAGCTCGTCCAACAACTAGCTTGTTACTTGTTAGTTACAAGTTGCAACATTTGGTTCGGAAGCTGCATGTAGGTGCTCGAGTTAGGCCGGCACCCTCCAACAATCATCCGACCATAGGCAGCAAATGCGTTATCAGTGCTGCCAGAAACACTGTATCCCCCTATCAGGGCATTGTATGTGAAAACATTGGGCTTCCAGCCTCTCGCCAGCAGTTCTTCGTACATTTTGCCGGCTTCAGCAGCCTTCCCTGCTTGTCCCAGGTAGAGAATCAGTGAGTTGTACGTGTACAGGTTCGGGGTGATTCCTTTCTTCTCCATGTCGTCGTAGAGGGAGACGGCTTCCTCTAACCTTCCGGATTTACCAAGACTGTGAATCAGCAGGTTATAGGTGATGAGATCAGGCTCAATTCCCATATCTGTCAGCTGTTCAAAGTAAGATAAACCATCATTCAACCGCCCAGCCGCGCAGAGGGTGTCGATGAGAACTGTGTATGTTTTTATATCCAGGCTTATTCCCTGCTCGACCATATTCTCAAAGAGCTCACAGACTTTTTCTGTGTCACCTGCTATTCGGTAACCATTTAGCAGAATATTGTAGATGGCGCAATTAGGTTTGCATCCACACTCTAGCATCTCCTCAAAAAGATCTTCTGCATATTCTATGTTTCCATCTTTTAACAGCCCATCAAGAAGAGGACCGTATGTACATGGTGTGGGAGAGAAGCCTTCGCTCATTAGCTGGTAGTATAAGTTTATAGCCTCGTCCAGCATGTTTGACTTTACAAGACCAGAAATGATCGTGTTATAGGTCACATAAGTTGATTTGTATCCCTTGTTATGCATCTCTTCTTGGACTTTCAACATGTCCTCAATCCGCATTGACTTCGCCATGGCATCGAGAATCAAATTGTAAGTAAACTCATCAGGGTCACATCCGAGACTCTTCATCTCAGCAAACAAACCTTCAGCGATCTCAATCAGGTCTTCATCCACAAGGCCACAAATAAGAGCATTATATGACCCAGTTTTTAGCGACACAGCAAGATTTTCAAACTTCTTGACGAGTTCAAGTGCCGTCAGAGCCTCCTTATGCTTGCAGAGATGCCTAATTATTGGGCACAGAAAGAAATCATCCAGGTGAATACCACTTGATGCTATGTTTTCGGCAAAATCAATTGACTTTTCTGTGCCAGCCCTATTCAGTATCGCTTCCATCAGTGCACTGAGCGAAGATCTATCCACTTTAGCATCAGGTTGAAGAATATACTCTTTAACAATATGCAGAGCTTCCTTCATCAGTCCATCTCTTACAAAACTCGGGAGGATAGTACACACTGTTGCATAATCCGGAGCAAGGACCTTTTTCATCTGACAAAACATCCTGAATGCCTCATTCAATCTGTCCTCTTTAATAAGGCCATACATAGCAGTGTTGTAAGATGAAAGGTCGGGCATGCAACCTTTCATTGACATACTGTATAGCATGTCCAGTGCATAGTTCACCTCCCCATTTTTGCATAGACAATCAAGAACTGTGTTGTACGTTATTAAATTAGGTGGAAAGCTTTTAGATTTCATTTCTTCAAGCAGATGCATTACCTCCTTGACTTTACCTTCCCTTCCTAATCCTGCCAAAAGTGTGTTGTAAGTATAGTCGGTGGGATCAAGATCCATTCCTTTCAATTCATAGAAGACTCTCCAGGCTTCATTTCCCCTGCCTGCCTTGTAGAGCATATCAATCAACGAATTCATTGCAATAACATCAGGAATACATCTGTTTTCAATCATTTCAGAGAAGATCTTCATGGCCTCATCAGCATTGGATGCCTTGCTGCAACACTTGATCATCATAGTGTAGGTGATGATGTCTGGACTAATCCCCATAGCTTTTAATTCATCGAAGACCCTTTTTGCCATTCCAAGCCTACCAGATTTAGCAAGACTATACAAAACGGCATTACCAGCAACAACATCAGGAACAATCCCTTTGCTCTTCATAAGCTCATACCTCTTAACTGCTTTCAGAGATTCGCCAGATTTTCCATGGTAATTTATGAAAAGAACATATGTATAGCCATTTGGAGTAGGGCCGTGAACATTCATATGGTTGAACAGCTCCAGAGCATGTTTAAACCTATCGGCTTTCAGAAACCCAGATATCAAGGAGTTGTATGAGTACTGCTGAGGTACTATACCCTTGTGTTTCATCTCATCGAAAACATCTGAAGCTTCATCGACCCTCCCAACCTGGCACAATGCATCCACAGCTGCGGTATAAGCAACAACATTGTCATTGTAGCCATCAGCTTTCATTGCGTTCCATATTTCACTTACTGACCGCGAGTCACCACAGTCACCACACTTGTCCAGGAGAGTAATATAGGTCACTCGATCAGGTTTCTGATCGCTCGCTTTCATCTTCCAAAACACATCATTGGCATCAGTCAGTCGGCCGGCATCACAGAGAATCTGTATCAGCACAGTGTTGGTGATGACATCCGGCTTGCACCCCTCTTCCTCCATCTTCCGGAAAACCTTATGCGCCTCCTCAAACCTTCCAGCTTGTCCAAGAACCCGGATACAGATGGTGTAGCTATACACATTTGGCTTCACTCCACGAGCCTCCATGTCGCCCAGCAACCCAACAACCGTCTCGACGTCCCTCCTCTTCCCGAACGCCAGCATCAGCACGGAGTACGTCCTGACAGTCGGCAGGACACCGTCTGCCGCCATCGCCCCGTACACCTCCATCGCCTCCCTCTCGCACCCGCACTTGACGAGGAAATAGATGAGGCCATTGTAGCTGTAGGCGTTCAACACGATCCCGGCCTCTTTCATCACCGGCAAGGCTACCGGCGCGCTCCGGAGGCCCCCTTGGACGCCGAGCGCGCCGAAGATGGTGGTGAAGGTGGTCACATTGGCCTTGACGATCTGCCTCTGCATTAGGTCGAACACCTGGGCCACGTCCCCGACCTGGCCGTGGGCGCGCATCAGCTCGAGCGTGTAGTTGCACGACGCCGTGGTGTGGACGACCCTGGGCTGCCGCGCGACGGACCTGAACAGCTCGAGCGCCTCCGCTGGGTCGGCGGCCGACCGGAGCATGTGGACGACGTCCTCCGCGCCGGGCCGGCCCACCACCCGTTCGTCGCAGGGCGGCGGCGCGAGCTGGCGGCTGCCGGCGCGGCTGCTTGGCCGCCTCTTGGGCGGGGCAACCACGAACCCAGGAGAGCTCCTGGGCTTCTGGGACCGGGGTGTACCGGCACCGGCGCCGCCGCCGCTGCTCACGACTCCCGAGCAGGAGCAGCATAGCTCCATGGTGGCTAAGGGTGTCAAGTGGGATTCCACTTTTGTCCCACTTATAGTATAATTTGACTTTTTTAGTACAAATTTTGACATCAAAATTTGAACTACATAGTACAAAATGACATCCCACTGGGATCCCACCTTGACACCCTAATGGTGGCCGCCCGCGCCCACCTGAAAATTGAGAAGCAGAGTGTGAGGAGTTGAGTAATGAATCCATTGGGAAATTGCAGCGCGGTTCTTGAGCCCCGTGAAATTACCTGCAGCTGGTGCTGGAAATGGAGGATGGGGAGGCGGGAGGCGGGAGGCGGGAGACGAAGGAGAAACCTCACCGCACAGGGAACGGGAAGCCACAGAGGAGAAAATTGCAGGCAACACCAACTGTTGAGGAAGATTTTGCACAAAACCACAACAATGGTTTGTTGTTGCACGAAACATCACATTTTGTTATAATCAGTTGCACAGAACACATAACAGATGATTAACAGCGTGGATAGCCATTTACTCAATTTGGGCCCACTCTTAGAGAGCGCGTGGCCGATTAGCATCCTCCAGCAGAGGTTGGGGGCGAAGCTCATACTCAGTGTACGTCGGGCTGGGCTGGGCGGGATCTCATCGGACCTACAACGCCGGTCTGCATTCTCACTGCGCGGTGGTGCCCGCGACAATGGTCCTCGGCCGATCTGCACTGGTGCGGTGAAACATGCGCCATCAACAACAGCCATGGTGCGGAACACGCAGAGGCCCGTGACCCCAACGATACTTCTCCTGACCTGTAGGTAGCGGCGGCTGCTGCGCTCTCCGCCCAAGCACCCACTACTCCTCGTCGACATTGGCGTTGAGCGTATACGCCATTGCTGCCACTAAGACTGTTGCACGTACTCCCCACCCTCGAGTCGATCTACCTCATGACTAACTCCCTCTCCGACGCCTCCCTACTCGGGCTCGTTAACGTGCTACTGCTCTCGGAGCTCGACCTTGCCGGCAGCGCCCTCCATCTGGAGCCTCTGCATCCTACTCATCGAGCTTCACCTACATGGCAACGCTCCCATCGGAGATGGAGTGCATAGTGGCGTTGAGGTGGCTCGGTCAAAGAACACCAACGGCCACTGTGGACGCCACGTTGCTCCTCACTGTGGGCCTGATGCCTAATTGTAGGTCTTTAGTGTTAATCACCTGTTGTGTGTTCTATGCAATTTATTACAACAAAATGTGGTGTTTTGTGCAACAACAAATCATTATTGTGGTTATATGCAAAATCTTCCCCAACAGTTGGTGTTGAGTGCAATTTCCTCGCCACAGAAGGAGGTTATTTTTCCTCCTCGAGAACCGTATCCTCCCTGGTAGTGCCAACTATTCGCTCTTGGTTAAGCAACTACTCCGTCTATCCATAAAAAAATAACTTAGATTTTTGTTTAAAGGTATTATTTGGTACTACATGGTCATATACTACTTAATTTGAAGTAAACTTTTGAGGGTATCATGGTATCGTTTAATCTCAGCAATTCTATCTCTAACCCCGAACATGATGTACCGTTTAATCTTTGTGTTTCATTAGGAAAACGTTTTAGTCTTGCCATATATAGAAGTTATGGCGTTTTGGAGGCCGAGCTACATGTGTCCCTTTATTTTCAAACAGTTAAAATTCGTATTTCAAATTTATTTTAAAAAGTAAAACAAAATTATAGAGGTTGCTATTGATGTATGCTACAATACAATGGTGTAAAATTTCAATGCAAACAAATTTATATTCTATGCTACACAAAATTGATAAAGTCTAACAAATTTTATAGTCTTGAAATGTGCCTATAAAATTTGTTATTTTTGTGTAGCTTATAATATAAAATAGTTTCTATTGAGATTTTACACACCATTGTAGTATACACAGTTGACTATCTCTAAAATTTGTTTCAAATTTTTTGAAACTTTGATATATAAATTATGAGTGTTTAAAAATAAAGGGGCAAGTGTAGCTTAGCCTCTGTTTTAAGTTTTCCCACAAGTATTGGTATATTATTACCTATATAAAAGTTACAGGGTTTTGCTGAAACCACATTGTTTTAATTTTTGATTTAACCATATATTTCATTAGACAATTTATTTATGGATGGAATTGCAACACCATGGGCATTATTTTTACATATATGGTCACCACAGAAGCCAAACATACATGTTAAGTAACTTTGCACAAGAAAACCCACAAGAAGTAAAGCTACAATTCCACCCTTGGAAAAATCTGTGTTTCACCGAAACGCCATCCATCGACCTCCACCACCACCATCTTAGCGTCGGAAAAAGAGTCGAACAACCACCTAGATTTGGGAGAACACCATCACATTCAAGGATGCCTTTTGAGCCGATGAACCAGGTCGCTTGTGTCCAAGACTTTGTGGCACGTCGGCTGAAGATCTTCGTCTTGGTCACCAGATCCCAAAGCCATCATCTTCTCCTGACACAGTTGAAGAACAGAAACGTCGCCGCCTACTGTTATCCCCGCGCCCAACTGCAAGACGCTACGCATAACTGCAGTAGTCAACGCAGCCGTCACCCCGAGAATGCCGAACGCCTACCACCAGACATGAATCTCACCATATCCAGAGATCGACAAGAAGAACAGGCCATCCCTGCCCCTCGATTCCACTGGTTGGAGCGACGCCGAGGATGAAGAAAGAACATAGGTAAATTATTCCAACGCGGCGTGATCTCCTCCATAGAACATCTTCCCAAAGAAACACTTTCCTCAAGGGTTGACCACATTGTTTTGGGTATTGTAGTATGTAGATGTCTTCCTTTCCTCAAATTGAGAGTTGGCACGTCATTTTTTTATCACTGTAGATGGTATTCTGGCTTTGTAGATCAAGTTTGCTTTTCCGTTTCCCTTTCCATGCGAAATCCTAGATTACCGCATCCTCCCGGTCGCTTCTAGTTTGTTTACCCGGTCGCTACACCTTCTGCATGTTTGTTTTTTTCTTTCTCTCTCAGTGGCCGGTCTTCCGGTGTATCGTACCTGGAAAGTTGCCACGTATACTTCTCTAGCAGTTTTGGTTAAAGCGGTGCCCAATCTTTCACTAACCTAGGGAAATGTCCATGCTTCGCTACGGTTTCCTACCGTATGCCTAGTGTCACAATATTATATGGCTCCCTACTTTATATGTAGTGTCACAAATATTATACGTGCAGATAATGCGCGTAAAAATTTAAGTACATAAAAATAACCACATACTATTTAAAATATCTTAAGATCACTTCACATAATTTGGTATAATGAGTATAAAATGCAATGATTGAGACATTATTCCTTATATTATTTATTACAAACATGCTCCCTTGGGGCGACTAAGATATGCTCAGACAACATTACAAATGTTGGCTTCAACTTCATTAGCAAGGTACTTGAGTATGTGTGTCAAAAACTTCTTCCTCAACTCGTAGCCATCCTGCACAAGCAATCTATCGAGTAAATACTATTAAACCATAAAAGTAAATACTAAGTAACCAGACAAATTTCTGCAAGTGAATACGATAAAAAAATAAATGTCTTGTAATGATAACCACAGAAAATCACCCGTCGAGACTTGTTGGTATTGGAATACTGTGAGGGTATTTCCGCGGCCAAAAGTAAATCTGGGAATTCCATCTAGATTGTGCTATTTCAAGAGTTAATTTACATAGAACAAGCACCTCTGTAATTTTAATTTGTACTTCTCTTCTGATAGAGGTTCATAAAAGGGGTACAAAATAGACGCACGACGTGCATGTTTGTCCATGGTGAACAAGATGAAATCTCCAAGTAATGTGTGTGGCAAATAAATCTGCAAATGGTGACTATTAAAACACATAAATCATGGTAAGCATGGATAAGAGATCTATCTTACTATGTGACACGATGAGATATTGTTGTCTATCCTAGGTCAGCATGAAAAAGTGTTGCCAACTCATTAGTATTTGGTTTTACACACCAACTTAGATGTTGTGTCCATCGAGCATCGCCGACTGAGGTATAAGAAATAAAATTTAGAACCAATAGAGTGACAATAACCATGTGATTATAGTAACTTACACAAATCTTACGCCCATGTTATGCACAGAGGCGCTATTAAAAATTGTATCTCATCGCATACCACTATACACACAACCATGTTAAAGCAATCCTTGTCCATAGGCTGGTCCACCCTGAGTATGTCTTGAAATTGCTTCAGAGTTAACCCTAGTGGATAAGGTTTGAAGCTTCACACTCATTCTTTCCTATGAAACAATTGATAAGAATAATGATATCATAATAATATGTATCAATATTTGATGATTATCTAAACATGAGGCTTACCCCAAACATGTTGCCTAGTCAATGGACATGATGTATTTGCAAATCTCGTTAACTAACTCATTGTCCATGCATGACCCGCAAAAGCGCAATATTTTAGAAATAAATTGCAAGGATTGTCATATGGTAACATCCTTTAAAAATACAATCACCTCCATTGCTTGTATAAAACTTGGTGAATTATTTGTCTCTTCCACCAATCGTTGTATCCGAGCTTATGTAAATAGATTCTTTCGAAGAATCTGCAATATATGTCTCTGGAGCATCCATGATCTACAATAATAAATATACACGTTAAAATTAAAATGTTGAGATTTATATTTACGATCTCAGAACAACCAAAACATAATTATTGACACAATTTTGTAGGTGCGGTCAAACGTTGGACACGATTGCTTATTAGAAGTTAGAGCTGCACAGTTTTCTTGTCAACTCGGTAAACATATATTAGTGCTAAGAAAAAAAGAAATTAAGAAAAGTTGGATTGTCCTGCTTTCGTCCTCACCCAACTTTCCCCAATTTCATATTCTCCCGACACCACCGCGCGGGTCACTCACGCCACCTGGGTCACTCATGCAGACGGGTGCCCGTCCTCGGCCAGCTCTCTCACGGCCGCCCCGTCCTCCGGCGCCGAGCCACTCACCATCGGCCTCCCCACCCTCCGTCGCATGGTTCCTGCTGCCGGCCTCCCCGCCATCTAGCGCGCTGGTCCGGCTATCGGCCTCCACACCCTCCAGCACTGAACCACCCCTCCGCACGGTCGCTACTCCGCCCCATCCCCCGCCACATGCACGGCAGGCGGCATTCGTGCTATGTTTTCGCGGACTTTCTTGGACTTTCCCAGCTTCTCCCCTATATTAGCTTTTCTGGGTTGAGTTGTACGGCACAGTGTTGGTCCTTTCTTGGACTTGTATATATAACCTTCTTGTTTTATCAATTCATCGAAACGCAAGGCTTTTGCGTTTTCGCGAAAAAAAGGATCATGTTTGAAACCATTCTAGCTGTACACACTTGGATTTAAATTGTGAAGATGGAAAGGATCGATAAAGGAATTCAGCCTTTTTTTTTTGACAAACATACTACTTTTTAAGATGATTCTGCACAGACTTTGATCTAGAAGACCATGTTTGAAACCATTCCAGGTTCACACACTTGGATTTAAATTGTGAAGATGGCGAGGATCCATAAAGGAATTCAATTTTTTAAAGGAACCTGGCTGTATAAGATGGCAACCGAGGCGGGGAAGGTCTCCTTGCTCGATGAAGACGATGTCCAGCCAGCAGCGACTTTGGTCAGGGCGATGAAGACGATGACCAGCTGCGACTTTTGTCAGGGCGATGAAGACAATGACCGTCAGCGACGGCTCCTGATGCGAGGCAGTGGCCAGGAAGGACTTTGCGGTGACCCAGCATACCACTGCATGGTGTAGTACGCAAGTCGTTGACATAACACAAGTGAAACACCGTTCCACTCATATTACATCCCTCAGAGTGGTACAACAGAAACATTTGCGAGTCCAAGGCATGTATATAGAAGCATACACAAACTGTTTACAGAAGATCAACATAGCCTCCTACTTTACAGTGAGGTAAAACTTCAAATAAAGCTTCAGAAGAACAACTCGTAATCTAACTTATTGCTGCCTCTAGTTCTAGAGCTACTTGGCTTGCTATAGAACTCTAGCTACTTAGGTACTAGGATTAGACAAATAGTTCCCTTCTATTACTAGTCTAGATTTCCACTCTAGCTGATACAGAAGCTGACTCCATTGACTTCATGGATTGAGTTCTCCATCTTGTTGCAGTTGACTCCTTTGTCTTCGAGGTCCACGGTAGTTTCTCCTCCGGTGACTTTGATCTAAGAAGGGGGTTCAAATGGGAGGGAATGAGTACGAGCGTACTCAGCAAGTTCATTATAGGAAATAGGTGTATCATGCACTAGCTACAACCATAGAAAAGAAAGTCATATGAAAATGCAAGTTTTCATAATCATTTCTTCAAAAGGTTTATTTTATTCTGAAAACTATGCCCGTCAGCCTTCACAGGTTGACTAGAACTTCACGGAGTTCCTTTCCTGCCGCGTTCGTAGTTCCCTTCCCGGAACAGGGAGTGACAGCCACAATTTGATACACTCTGCAGAGGTGCTGTCGTTGCCTATTCAACGGTACCTCGGAGGAGGGATCCTCCCGAGGGGGATAAGAAGTAGGGGCCATAGGGCGGAGAGTCCTCGGGACGGTGGTACGCGATTTACCCAGCTTCGGAACACCTGCTCGAAGACAGGGCCTACTGCTGCTTGTCTGGAATTATATGGGCGCTTTCGCGTTGTTACAATGAATTGTGGTTGTCTCGTCTCTACTTCGAGATCTTCCTCTAGGGCTCCCAGGATCTGGCTTATATAGGCGCCTGGATATAGGGTTTCTATGGAGAGTCCTACCCGGAATACAAGTTTCCCAACTACGGAATATTACATTGCCGTGTACGTCAAGGATCCACCTATGCCTAACTTGTCGTCATGGGTCCGGCTTCCTTCATGGGCCTTCACGGATCTGACTCCTGGCATAGACCTCCAAGGATTCAGGTACCTCCATGGGCCTCCATGGATCCGGCTACCTCAGTAGGTCGGTTCGGATCCGGCTACCTCAGTAGGTCGGTTCAGATCCGGCTACCTCAGTAGGTCGGTTCGGATCCGGCTACCTCAGTAGGTCGGTTCGGTTCCGGCTACCTTCGTAGGCCGGTTGGGATCCAGCTCCTTGTTCCTGGGCTGGACATCTTCCATCTTGATCAACAGCAATTGGGCCGCCCGATGGGCCACATGCCACATCACCGTCTGTGGGCCACCCGGGCTTGCCGGAATCGGACCATGTCGATGGTATACCTATGAAGTATATCCACAACAGTAGCCCCCGGAGTTCTCCGAGATTCACCGTTCTTCCGTCCAGCTCAGCTTGCGTATGTATCTTCATTCTTTGGTCGGAACGAATAACAGAGAATCTTGAAGGACTCCAAACTTCATATCTCCAACCAAGTATTGGTCGGAAACTTCATGATCCAATGGTCAGATTCTTCGGAGATACCATCCAATGTAATCTTCGGTATGGATCCGACTAGCCAAATGTAGGTTCGGATCTGACTAGCCAAAATGTAGGTGCGGATCCGGCTACCAAAATATAGGTGCGGATCCGGCTACCAAAATATAAGTGCGGATCCGGCTACCAAAAATTGAGGTGCGGATCCGGCTACCAAAATTCAGGTGCGGATCCGGCTACCAAAAATTGAGGTGCGGATCCAGCTACAAAAAATTGAGGTGTGGATCCGGCTACCAAAAATTGAGGTGCGGATCCGGCTACCAAAAATTGAGGTGCGGATCCGGCTACCAAAAATTGAGGTGCGGATCCGGTTACCAAAATTCAGGTGCGAATCCGGCTAGTTAGCCGGATTTTCGCCATCTTCTAAATTTTCTTGACATAACCATATGTAGCCTCCGAGCGTTGAGTCGGCTTGCTTTAAGGAGACTCGATGCTCAGAAACTTAGCCCCCAAGCGTCAAGGTGGAAATTTTTCGGCTTGTTGCTCCAAAGAGAACTTCATCGATGTAGCCCCCGAGCGCCAAGGTGATTTTACTTGAAAATCCGGCTTGGAGCTCTTAGAGTAGCTTTATCTTTATATGTGACTTAGGAATAGCGTAAATCCCAAGCATCTAGGCGGAAATTTCCAGCACTAGTACTCGAAAGGAAACACACTTTTCACTTAAGATCAAAATCGCAGCCCCGAGGGTTGGTTCCGGCTAAGCATAGCGGAATCAAGACTCAAGTTGCTTTTCCAGCTGTGCACGCCGCGGATCCGCCTAACCGTCTCTCATATGGATCCGGCTAGCTTCCCCTGGGCTTCGCGTGAGTGCTAGTCCTGCTTGAAAACACCTTAAATCAAGGAATGATGTACGTCCAAGTGTCATGTACCTGATACATAAACATAAAAACATATTTGTATTAAATTGTTTCTTTGATCATGTTCAACGAACAAATGTAAGGCGGAACAAAAACGGCCTTTGAACAAATGTTTTAAAGCTGAAACTATGCAGCAGTTGAATAACATAAAACTGTCAAGGCGGAAACAACTCGACTATCTTGAACGGTTAATGTAATTTATATGTTTTAAGCAAGTGCTGGTTTATCCGTTCTTCTGGTTTATATGCTTGAATTTTCGCGAGACGACGAACTTTAAACACAGAACATCTGCTGAGGCGATAGCGCTTAATAGCGAAACAATCAAGAACCTCAGAAACAGAGGCCGGCTTTAAGTACCGAAATGTCATTACTAAGGAATCCACATATAAACAACAGAAAATGTGTAGGCCAGAAAACTTAAGCTAACGCCCGAAGGCGGAATTTTTTGCAGCGTACTGGAGCCTTAAGCAGCAAAAACAGTACAAAGTTTTTCACGAGCGCGAGGCAAATCGTGGAAAAGATATGATCAATAGCGAAAGCGGTAAAAGACTCGGGATATGAGTGAACCAATCTTAATCTCATGATCATAAAATTTTAAAATATTAAATATAAATAGGGACTTAGCTGTTTGGAGCGGAGTCAACATCGGTCGTGGCGGTTTTTCTTTGGCGTTCCGTCGAGCTGGTGCGAGATTGATTATCGCGGTGGTCCTGTAGGTGCGGATCTGATCACCAGAATATAGGTGCGGATCTGGCTACCAACAATTAGGCCCGGGACGTGGTGCATCACGAATTCTCGGGTTCGCCGGCCGAGTCAACGCAAATCCGCACCGCCCAGGGATGTAGGGCCCAGATGGCAGTCTCTCTAGCATTGTTTTTTTATCGATCGCGCCATCTCGTTCAACGCTCTCCGATCGAGCCGTTTACGATGCAGGATCATGGGTCCCGCATGTCATCCTCTATGAACGAAAATTCTTTCTTTTCTTGGATTTTTTGACCCTCTGATTTCTGGCTACTTCATTTTTCTTTTGATCCCATGCCGCCTTGGAAACATTGAGACCGCTGCTGCTAAATGGGACCCGTATGTCATCCTCTATGTGCAATCAAGTTTCTTTTCTTGGAGTTATTTTTGGCACCTCATATTTGGTCACTTGCCTTTTTCTTTCGGTCCCGTGCCGCCTCTCAAGCGGTGATACCGCTGCTGCTAAATGGGACCCGCATATCATCCTCTATGTACTATAAAACTTTCTTTTCTTGGAGTTTATTTTTGACCCCCTATTTCTGGCTACTTTCTTTTTCTTTTGATCTCAAGCCGCATTTGAAACGTTGGGACCGTGGCGTGTAGTTGACGTGGGAGTTAGAAATCTTTGTGGTGTAGGTTTTCTTCAGTTCCCCGGCAATGGTGCCAGAAAATATGCTTGATACGCGTACAACACGCGTCCGTTGGGAACCCCAAGAGGAAGGTGTGATGCGTACAGCGGCAAGTTTTCCCTCAGAAAGAAACCAAGGTTTATCGAACCAGGAGGATCCAAGAAGCACGTCGAAGGTTGATGGCGGCGGGATGTAGTGCGGCGCAACACCGAGGATTCGGCGCCAACGTGGAACCTGCACAACACAACCAAAGTACTTTGCCCCAACGAAACGAGTGAGGTTGTCAATCTCACCGGCTTGCTCGTAACAAAGGATTAGATGTATAGTGTGGATGATGATTGTTTGCGAGAAAACGAGTAAAGAACAATAGCGACAGATTTGTATTTCAGATGTAAAGAATGGACCGGGGTCCACGAGTTCACTAGAGGTGTCTCTCCCATAAGATAAATAGCATGTTGGGTGAACAAATTACGGTCGAGCAATTGACAAATAGAGAGGGCATGACCATGCACATACATGATATGATGAGTATTGTGAGATTTAATTGGGCATTACGACAAAGTACATAGACCGCTATCCGAGCATGCATCTATGCCTAAAAGTCCACCTTCGAGGTTATCATCCGAACCCCTTCCGGTATTAAGTTGCAAACAACAGACAATTGCATTAAGTATGGTGCGTAATGTAATCAATAACTACATCCTCGGACATAGCATCAATGTTTTATCCCTAGTGGCAACAACACATCCATACCTTAGAACTTTCTGTCACTGTCCCAGATTTAATGGAGGCATGAACCCACTATCGAGCATAAATACTCCCTCTTGGAGTTAAGAGTAAAAACTTGGCCAGAGCATCTACTAATAACGGAGAGCATGCAAGATCATAAACAACACATAGGTAATAGATTGATAATCAACATAACATAGTATTCTCTATCCATCGGATCCCGACAAACACAACATATAGAATTACAGATAGATGATCTTGATCATGTTAGGCAGCTCACAAGATCCGACAATGAAGCACATGAGGAGAAGACGACCATCTAGCTACTGCTATGGACCCATAGTCTAGGGGTGAACTACTCACTCATCACTCCGGAGGCGACCATGGCGGTGAAGAGTCCTCCGGGAGATGATTCCCCTCTCCGGCAGGGTGCCGGAGGCGATCTCCGAGAATCCCCCGAGATGGGATTGGCGGTGGCGGCGTCTCGGTAAGGTTTTCCGTATCGTGGCTCTCGGTACTGGGGTTTCGCGACGGAGGCTTTAAGTAGGCGGAAGGGCAGGTCAAGAGGCGCCACGGGGGCCCCACACAGCAGGGCCGCGCGGGCCCCTGCCGGCCGCGCCGCCCGTTGTGGCGGCGCCTCTTGGCCCCACTTCGTGACTCCTTCGGTCTTCCGGAAGCTTCGTGCAAAAATAGGACCCCGGGCGTTGATTTCGTCCAATTCGAGAATATTTCCTTACTAGGATTTCTGAAACCAAAAACAGCAGAAAACAACAAGCGGCTCTTCGGCATCTCGTTAATAGGTTAGTGCCGGAAAATGCATAAATACGACATAAAGTATGCATAAAACATGTAGATATCATCAATAATGTGGCATGGAACATAAGA
The DNA here is from genome assembly GCF_022539505.1 of Lolium rigidum. Lineage (NCBI taxonomy): Eukaryota > Viridiplantae > Streptophyta > Magnoliopsida > Poales > Poaceae > Lolium > Lolium rigidum. The sequence continues at coordinate 179,212,993 of NC_061511.1, read as the reverse complement.
AATTATCGATACGTCGGAGACGTATCAGCATCCCCAAGCTTAGTTCTGCTCGTCCCGAGCAGGTAAACGATAACAAAGATAATTTCTGGAGTGACATGCCATCATAACCTTGATCATACTATTGTAAGCATATGTAATGAATGCAGCGATCAAAACAATGGTAATGACATGAGTAAACAAATGAATCATAAAGCAAAGACTTTTCATGAATAGTACTTTCAAAACAAGCATCAATAAGTCTTGCATAAGGGTTAACTCATAAAGCAATAAATTCATAGTAAAGGTATTGAAGCAACACAAAGGAAGATTAAGTTTCAGCGGTTGCTTTCAACTTATAACAGGTATATCTCATGGATATTGTCAATGTAAAGTAATATAACAAGTGCAATATGCAAGTATGTAGGAATCAATGCACAGTTCACACAAATGTTTTCTTCTTGAGGTGGAGAAAATAGGTGAACTGACTCAACATAAAAGTAAAAGAAAGGTCCTTCAAAGAGGAAAGCATCGATTGCTATATTTGTGCTAGAGCTTTGGTTTTGAAAACAAGAAACAATTTTGTCAACGGTAGTAATAAAGCATATGTATCATGTAAATTATATCTTACAAGTTGCAAGCCTCATGCATAGTATACTAATAGTGCCCGCACCTTGTCCTAATTAGCTCGGATTACCGGGATTATCGCAATACACATGTTTTAACCAAGTGTCACAAAGGGGTACCTCCATGCCACCTGTACAAAGGTCTAAGGAGAAAGCTCGCATTTGGATTTCTCGCTTTTGATTATTCTCAACTTAGACATCCATACCGGGACAACATAGACAACAGATAATGGACTCCTCTTTAATGCATAAGCATGTAGCAACAATTAATGTTCTCATATGAGATTGAGGATATATGTCCAAAGCTGAAACTTCCACCATGATTCATGGCTTTAGTTAGCGGCCCAATGTTCTTCTCTAACAATATGCATGCTCTAACCAATAAATGAGTGGTAAATCTCCCTTACTTCGGACAAGACGGACATGCATAGCAACTCACATGATATTCAACAAAGAGTAGTTGATGGCGTCCCCAGGAACATGGTTATCGCACAACAAGCAACTTAATAAGAGATAAAGTGCATAAGTACATATTCAATGCCACAATAGTTTTTAGGCTATTTGTCCCATGAGCTATATATTGCAAAGGTAAAGAATGGAAATTTTAAAGGTAGCACTCAAGCAATTTACTTTGGAATGGCGGAGAAATACTATGTAGTAGGTAGGTATGGTGGACACAAATGGCATAGTGGTTGGCTCAAGGATTTTGGATGCATGAGAAGTATTCCCTCTCGATACAAGGTTTAGGCTAGCAAGGTTATTTGAAACAAACACAAGGATGAACCGGTGCAGCAAAACTCACATAAAAGACATATTGTAAACATTATAAGACTCTACACCGTCTTCCTTGTTGTTCAAACTCAATACTAGAAATTATCTAGACTTTAGAGAGACCAAATATGCAAACCAAATTTAGCAAGCTCTAGGTGTTTCTTCCTTAATGGGTGCAAAGTATATGATGCAAGAGCTTAAACATGAGCACAACAATTTCCAAGTATCAAATTATTCAAGACATTTTAGAATTACTACATGTAGCATTTCCCAATTCCAACCATATAACAATTTAACGAAGAAGATTCAACCTTCGCCATGAATACTATGAGTAAAGCCTAAGGACATATTTGTCCATATGCAACGACGGAGCGTGTCTCTCTCCCACACAATGAATGCTAGGATCCATTTTATTCAAACAAAAACAAAAACAAAAACAAACCGACGCTCCAAGCAAACCACATAAGATGTGATGGAATAAAAATATAGTTTCAGGGGAGGAACCTGATAATATTGTCGATGAAGAAGGGGATGCCTTGGGCATCCCCAAGCTTAGACGCTTGAGTCTTCTTAAAATATGCGAGGGTGAACCACCGGGGCATCCCCAAGCTTAGAGCTTTCACTCTCCTTGATCATATTGTATCATCTCCCTCTCTTGATCCTTGAAAACTTCCTCCACACCAAACTCGAAACAACTCATTAGAGGGTTAGTGCATAATAAAAATTCACATGTTCAGAGGTGACACAATCATTCTTAACACTTCTGGACATTGCACAAAGCTACTGGACATTAATGGAACAAAGAAATTCATCCATCGTAGCAAAAGAGGCAATGCGAAATAAAAGGCAGAATCTGTCAAAACAGAACAGTCCGTAAATATGGATTTTATCGAGGCACCAGACTTGCTCCAATGAAAATGCCCAAATTGAATGAAAGTTGCGTACATATCTGGGGATCACGCACGTAAATTGGCATAATTTTCTGAGTTACCTACAGAGAATTAGGCCCAGATTCGTGACAGCAAAGAAATCTGTTTCCAGCGCAGTAATCCAAATCTAGTATGAACCTTACTATCAACGACTTTACTTGGCACAACAATGCACAAAACTAAGATAAGGAGAGGTTGCTACAGTAGTAAACAACTTCCAAGACTCAAATATAAAACAAAAATACTGTAGTAAAAACATGGGTTGTCTCCCATAAACGCTTTTCTTTAACGCCTTTCAGCTAGGCGCAGAAAGTGTACATCAAGTGTTGTCAAGAGACGAAGTATCAACATCATAATTTGTTCTAATAATAGAATCAAAAGGTAACTTCATTCTCTTTCTAGGGAAGTGTTCCATACCTTTCTTGAGAGGAAATTGATATTTAATATTACCTTCCTTCATATCAATGATAGCTCCAACAGTTCGAAGAAAATGTCTTCCCAATATAATGGGGCAAGATGCATTGCATTCAATATCCAAGACAACAAAATCGACGGGGACAAGGTTATTGTTAACGGTAATGCGAACATTATCAACTCTCCCCAAAGTTTTCTTTATAGCATTATCAACAAGATTAACATCCAAATAACAATTTTTCAATGGTGGCAAATCAAGCATATCATAGATTTTCTTAGGCATAACGGAAATACTTGCACCAAGATCACATAAAGCATTACAATCAAAGTCATTTACCTTCATCTTAATGATGGGCTCCCAACCATCCTCTAACTTTCTAGGAATAGAAGCTTCACGTTCTAGTTTCTCTTCTCTAGCTTTTATGAGAGCATTTGTAATATGTTTTGTGAAAGCCAAGTTTATAGCACTAGCATTGGGACTCTTAGCAAGTTTTTGTAAGAACTTTATAACTTCAGAGATGTGGCAATCATCAAAATCCAAACCATTATAATCTAAAGCAATGGGATCATCATCCCCAATGTTGGAAAAAATTTCAGCGAGTTTTATCACGAGCGGTTTCAGCAGTTTTAGCAGTTTCCGACAGTTTTGCAGGCTTTGCATTAGAAGTGGTAACATTGCCAACACCAATTCTTTCACCATTATTAGTAGGAGGTGCAGCAACATGTGAATCATTAACATTACTAGTGGTGGTAATAGTCCAAACTTTAGCTACATTATTCTCTTTAGCAAGTTTTTCATTTTCTTCTCTTTCCCACCTAGCATGCAATTCGGCCATCAATCTTATATTCTCATTAATTCTAACTTGGATTGCATGTGCTGTAGTAAAAATTTTATTTTCAATATCCTTATTAGGCATAACTTTCGATTTCAAAAGATCAACATCAGAGGCAAGACTATCAACCTTATAAGCGAGAATATCAATTTTATTGAGCTTTTCTTCAACAGATTTGTTAAAAGCAGTTTGTGTACTAATAAATTCTTTAAGCATAGCTTCAAGTCCAGGGTGTGTGTTCCTATTATTGTTGTAAGAATTCCCATAAGAATTACCATAACCGTTACCATTATTATAAGGATATGGCCTATAGTTATTACTAGAATTGTTCCGATAAGCATTGTTGTTGAAATTATTATTTTTAATGAAGTTTACATCAACATGTTCTTCTTGGGCAACCAATGAAGCTAACGGAACATTATTAGGATCAACATTAGTCCTATCATTCACAAGCATAGACATAATAGCATCAATCTTATCACTCAAGGAAGAGGTTTCTTCGACAGAATTTACCTTCTTACCTTGTGGAGCTCTTTCCGTGTGCCATTCAGAGTAATTAATCATCATATTATCAAGGAGCTTTGTTGCTTCACCAAGAGTGATGGACATAAAGGTACCTCCAGAAGCAATAGGTTCCGCGAAGAAAAGTTCAGTCCTGCATAAAAGGTTTGGATGATCATCCAAGTAGTCAGTCCATGGGTTGGGCAATTTTTAACCAAAGATTTCATTCTTTCCCAAGCTTGTGCAACATGCTCATTATCCATTTGTTTAAAATTCATTATGCTACTCCTCAAAGATATAATTTTAGCAGGGGGATAATATCTACCAATAAAAGCATCCTTGCATTTAGTCCATGAATCAATACTATTCTTAGGCAGAGATAGCAACCAATCTTTAGCTCTTCCTCTTAATGAGAAAGGGAACAATTTTAATTTTATAATGTCACCATCTACATCTTTATACTTTTGCATTTCACACAATTCAACAAAATTATTGAGATGGGCAGCAGCATCATCGGAACTAACACCGAGAAAATTGCTCTCGCATAACAAGATTCGATGAGAGCGAGGTTTAATTTCAAAGAATTCTGCTGTAGTAGCAGGTGGAGCAATAGGTGTGCATAAGAAATCATTATTATTTGTGGTTGTGAAGTCACACAACTTAGTATTTTCAGGAGTGGCCATTTTAGCAGTAGTAAATAAAGCAAACTAGATAAAATAAATGCAAGTAACTAATTTTTTTGTGTTTTTGATACAGAGTGCAAGACAGTAAATAAAGTAAAGCTAGCAACTAATTTTTTTGTATTTTGATATAATGCAGCAAACAAAGTAGTAAATAAAATAAAGCAAGACAAAAACAAAGTAAAGAGATTGGATTGTGGAGACTCCCCTTGCAGCGTGTCTTGATCTCCCCGGCAACGGCGCCAGAAAAAATGTTGGCGTGTAGTTGACGTGGGAGTTAGAAATCTTTGTGGTGTAGCTTTTCTTCAGTTCCCCGGCAACGGCGCTAGAAAATATGCTTGATACGCGTACAACACGCGTCCGTTGGGAACCCCAAGAGGAAGGTGTGATGCGTACGGCGACAAGTTTTCCCTCAGAAAGAAACCAAGGTTTATCGAACCAGGAGGAGCCAAGAAGCACGTCGAAGGTTGATGGCGGCGGGATGTAGTGCGGCGCAACACCGGGGATTCCGGCGCCAACGTGGAACCTGCACAACACAACCAAAGTACTTTGCCCTAACGAAACAGTGAGGTTGTCAATCTCACCGGCTTGCTGTAACAAAGGATTAGATGTATAGTGTGGATGATGATTGTCTGCAGAAAACAGTAAAGAACAATAGCAGCAGATTTGTATTTCAGATGTAAAGAATGGACCGGGGTCCACAGTTCACTAGAGGTGTCTCTCCCATAAGATAAATAGCATGTTGGGTGAACAAATTACGGTCGAGCAATTGACAAATAGAGAGAGCATGACCATGCACATACATGATATGATGAGTATTGTGAGATTTAATTGGGCATTACGACAAAGTACATAGACCGCTATCCGAGCATGCATCTATGCCTAAAAAGTCCACCTTCGAGGTTATCATCCGAACCCCTTCCAGTATTAAGTTGCAAACAACGAGACAATTGCATTAAGTATGGTGCGTAATGTAATCAATAACTACATCCTCGGACATAGCATCAATGTTTTATCCCTAGTGGCAACAAGCAATCCACAACCTTAGAACTTTACGTCACTGTCCCAGATTTAATGGAGGCCGAGCCTCTACTAATAACGGAGAGCATGCAAGATCATAAACAACACATAGGTAATAGATTGATAATCAACATAACATAGTATTCTCTATCCATCGGATCCCGACAAACACAACATATAGAATTACGGATAGATGATCTTGATCATGTTAGGCAGCTCACAAGATCCGACAATGAAGCACATGAGGAGAAGACGACCATCTAGCTACTGCTATGGACCCATAGTCCGGGGGTGAACTACTCACTCATCACTCCGGAGGCGACCATGGCGGTGAAGAGTCCCCGGGAGATGATTCCCCTCTCCGGCGGGGTGCCGGAGGCGATCTCCGAATCCCCGAGATGGGATTGGCGGCGGCGGCGTCTCAGTAAGGTTTTCCGTATCGTGGCTCTCGGTACTGGGGGTTTCGCGACGGAGGCTTTAAGTAGGCGGAAGGGCAGGTCAAGAGGCGCCACGGGGGCCCCACACAACAGGGCCGCGCGAGCCCCTTGCTGGCCGCGCCGCCCTATTGTGGCGGCGCCTCGTGGCCCCACTTCGTGACTCCTTCGGTCTTCTGGAAGCTTCGTGCAAAAATAGGACCCTGGGCGTTGATTTCGTCCAATTCCGAGAATATTTCCTTACTAGGATTTCTAAACCAAAAACAGCGAAAACAACGAATCGGCTCTTCGGCATCTCGTTAATAGGTTAGTGCCGGAAAATGCATAAATACGACATAAAGTATGCATAAAACATGTAGATATCATCAATAATGTGGCATGGAACATAAGAAATTATCGATACGTCGGAGACGTATCAGACCGCTGTTGCAAAATGGGACCCGCATGTCATCCTCTATGTACTATAAAACTTTCTTTTCTTGGATTGTTTTTAGCACCTGATATTTGGTCACTTGCCTTTTTCTTTCGATCCCCTGCCACCTCTCAAATGGTGATACCGCTGCTGCTAAATGGGACCCGCATGTCATCCTCTATGTACTATAAAACTTTCTTTTCTTGGATTTTTTTGGCACCTCATATTTGGTCACTAGCCTTTTTCTTTTGATCCCGTGCCGCCTCTCAAACGGTGATACCGATGTGGCTAAATGGGACCCGCATGTCATCCTCTATGTACAATCAACTTTCTTTTCTTGGATTTTTTGGCACCTGATATTTGGTCACTTGCCTTTTTCTTTCGATCCCATGCTGCCTCTCAAACGGTGATACCGCTGCTGCTAAATGGGACCCGCATGTCATCCTCTATGTACAATCAAGTTTCTTTTCTTGGATTATTTTTGGCTCCTGATATTTGGTCACTTTCCTTTTTCTTTCGATCTCATGCCACGTTTGATACGTTGAGGAACCTGCTGGCTCATGGGACCCGCATGTCATCCTCTATGTACTATAATAGTTTATTTTCTTGGGTTTTTTTTCACCTTCTGATTTTTGGCTATTTCTTTTTTCTTTTGATCCCCTGCCGCCTTGGAAACGTTGAGTAAGCTGCTAACTCATGGGACATGCATGTCATCCTCTATGTACAATCAACTTTCTTTTCTTGGAGTTTATTTTTGACCCCCTATTTCTGGCTACTTTCTTTTTCTTTTGATCTCAAGCCGCATTTGAAACGTTGGGACCGCTGCTGCAAAATGGGACCCGCATGTCATCCTCTATGTACAATAAAAGTTTCTTTTCTTGGATTATTTTTCACCCTCTAATTTTTGGTCATTTGCCTTTTCTCTTTCGATCTCATGTCGCCTTTGAAAACGTTGAGGAACCTGCTGGCTCATGAGACCCGCATGTCATCCTCTATGTACTATAAAAGTTTTTTTCTTGGATTTTTTCACCATCTGATTTTTGGTGATTTCCTTTTTTCTTTTGATCCCTGCCGCCTTAGAAACGTTGAGTAAGATGCTGACTCATGGGACCCGCATGTCATCCTCTATGTACAATTAACTTTCCTTTTTTGGAGTTTTTTTGACCCCCTAATTTCTGGCTACTTTCTTTTTCTTTTGATCTCAAGCCGCATTTGAAACATTGAGATCGCTGCTGCAAAATGGGACCCGCATGTCTTCCTCTATGTACAATAAAGTTTCTTTTCTTGGATTATTTTTGGCTCCTGATATTTGGTCACTTGCCTTTTTCTTTCGATCTTATGCCGTCTTTGAAACATTGAGTAAGCTGCTGGCTCATGGGTCCCGCATGTCATCCACTACGAACAATAAAAGTTTCCTTTCTTGGAGTTATTTTTGACCCCTAATTTCTGGCTACTTCCTTTTTCTTTTGATCCCCTGCCGCCTTTGAAACGTTGAGGATGATGTTGCCTCATGGTCCCGCATGTCAGCCTCTTAGAACGATAAATGTTTCTTTTCATGGATTTTTTTACCAACTGATTTTTGGTTTATTTTTTATTTCGATCCCCTGCCGCCTTTAAAACGTTGACGACCCTGCTGTCTCATGGGTCCCTGATGTCAGCCTCCCCGTACAAGAAACATGTGATATCTTGATTATTTTACAGACAATAAACAGTGTATTTTGCTCTGAGCTAGCAAACGGATAAATAAAATCTTTATTTTTACATAAACAAACTCATATGTTGAATCTCCTTGTTTTTTGTTTTTGTAAATCATAGGACTTTCCTGTTTTGTAGTGGGCTGAAATCGTACGAGTCAAAAGGCGTCCAGCAGGATAGTGAGAAGGCCCATATGGCCAGATGCAGCCCAATTAAAATATTTTTTTTCTTGGATGTTTTTTGACCCCATGATTTCTGGCTACTTCATTTTTCTTTTGGTCTTGTGCCGCCTTGGAAACGTTGAGACCGCTGCTGCAAAATGGGATCCGCATGTCATCCTCTATGTACAATAAAAGTTTCTTTCGTGGATTATTTTTGGCTCCTGATATTTGTCACTCGCCTTTTTCTTTCGATCTCATGCCAACTTTGAAACGTTGAGAACGCTGCTGCAAAATGGGACCCGCATGTCATCCTCTATGTACAATAAACATTTTTTCTTGGATTTTTTTGGCACCTGATATTTGTCACTTGCCTTTTTCTTTCGATATCATGCCGCCTCTGAAACGTTGAGGAAGCTGCTGGCTCGTGGGTCCCACAAGTCATCCTCTATGTAGAATAAAAGTTTCCTTTCTTGGAATTATTTTTTACCCCTGATTTCTGGCTACTTCCTTTTTCTTTTGATCTCGTGCCGCCTTGGAAACGTTGAGACTGCTGCTGCAAATTGGGACCCACATGTCATCCTGTATGTACAATAAAGTTTCTTTTCTTGGAGTTATTTTTGGCTCCTGATATTTGGTCACTTCCTTTTTCTTTCGATCCCGTGCCCCCTTGGAAACATTAAGACCACTCTTTGCAAAATGGAACCCGCGTGTCATCCTCTATGTACAATCAACTTTCTTTTTTTGGAGTTTTTTTTACCCCCTAATTTTTGGCTACTTTCTTTTTCTTTTGATCTCAAGCCACATTTGAAATGTTGAGACCGCTACTGCAAAATGGGACCCACATGTCATCCTCTATGTACAATAAAGTTTCTTTTCTTGGATTATTTTTGGCTCCTGATATTTGGTCACTTGCTTTTTTCTTTCGATCTCATGCCGCCTCTGAAACGTTGAGTGAGGTGCTGGCTCATGGGACCCGCATGTCATCCTCTATGTACAATAAAGTTTCTTTTCTTGGATTTTTTTACCCCCTGATTTTTGGTCACTTGCCTTTTTGTTTCGATCCTATGCCGCCTTTGAAATTGAGGAGGCTGCTGGCTCATGGGTCCCACATGTCAACCTCTATGAGCAATAAACCTTTCCTTTGTTGGATTTATTTTTTACCCCTAATTTCTGGCTATTTGCCTTTTTCTTTTGATCCCCTGCGGCCTTTGAAACGATGAGGACGATGCTGGCAGGTCGGTCCCACATGTCATCTTCTATGAAGAATAAAAGTTTCCTTTGTTGGATTTACTTTTGACCCCTAATTTCTGGCTATTTGCCTTTTTTCTATTGGTCCTCTGCTGACTTTGAAATGATGAGGATGCTGCTGGCAGATCTGCCCTAGATGCTAGCCTCTCTGAACTATAAATATTTTCTTTCTATGATTTATTTTTGACCCATATTTTCGGGATACTTGCCTTTTTTTTTTGGATCTCCTACCGCCTTTGAAATGTTGAGGACGCTGCTGGCTCAAGGCAAGAACAATGTTGCAAGAGTGAACAAGAAGCGTAAGGAGATGTTGTTCAAGCCTGGTGATCTGGTCTGGGTACATTTTCGTAAGGATAGGTTTCCGAAGCTGCGGAAGTCCAAGTTACTTCCTCGTGGTGCTGGTCCTTACAAAGTGCTTGCCAAGATCAATGATAATGCATACTCTATAGATCTTCCAATTGATGAGTTTGGTGTCAGTAGTTCTTTCAATGTGGATGATTTGACACCATATGACGGAGAAGACCTTGGAGCATCGAGGTCGACACCTTTTGAAGGGGGGAGATGACGAGGACATCCCTACTACACTACTACCTCCGTCATTGCAAGATGAAGGCGATGCTGCCGTGAAGGTCAAGTCCAATGAAGTTAGGATTGGACCTATGACAAGAGCTCGTGCGAAGCTACTCAAACAACTGGTGAACTTGTTCCTAAATGATACCTTGATCGATGAGAACTTTATACTGCCTAAGTCCTTTTACTTATGTATGATCAGGTACGAAGATGGAGCAAGCATCGCACGAGGAGAAGAGGAGCAGTTGGACGTGAAGCTGGACGTGAAGCTGGACATGGAGTTGATCATGAAGCTGGACAAGAAGACATCCCAAGGAAGCACGAGGGAGGAGAGGGAGGCATGCGTGAGGGAGGAAGATCAAGTCCAGGCCGGTGCACAGCCCGGTTAGACCGGCTGCCACGCGGTCCCAGGCCCGGTCCAACCGGACCCCATGCCGGAAGCGCCCGGCGCCCGCGGGGTCCAGCGCTGATGACATCTGGGCGGGTATACTGAGCCACCCGTCCCACGCCCAGTCACCACCCGGTCCCTGGCCCCGTTGAAACCGGACCACCCGGTCCCTGGCCCGGTCGACCGGCCTCCTGACCGGCCGAGTCCGAGTGAGTCTCGACCAGATCCTGATCTGGGTCGGTTTTTAATGTATTTTCTCGACCCCTGGTCGTCCTGAACCTCTATATAAGTGCCCAGGACGACCCCAATTTAGGTTTAGACCACGTTTACAATAAACCCTAGTTCATAGTTGATTGCTTTGCAACTCTATTGAATCTCTACACCAATCCAATCTATTTGGTGTTTTGCTACTGAAAGTCTTGTGTGATATGCTGTTCCATTGGGAATTAGACGGTAGCAACTTACCGCTTCGTGGTCAGTGGCTACGTGCGCAAGTGTGTGGAGTTGCGAATATCTTGCAGGGTTGAGAGCTGTTGCATTGGCGACAGGGACCAATCGAGAGACTTGTTGCATCATACAAGTTATCATCCACTTCATCATCGTGTTATCTTCGCTGTGTTCGTCGTGTGTTCATCACCATCCACCGTGCTTACTGAGAAGATCGGCAACCCCTTATCAACTATATAATATTGATCTGATAGATACTCGGGTTAGTGGATTGATCGTCTGGAATATTCAATGAATATCATCTTATGTAATATTGACCCGATGCACTCCCATCGGGAGCGCTGGAATTACTCGAGGGCTTGCTGCGTGTAGTTGACACGTCCGTTGGGAACCCCAAGAGGAAGGTGTGATGCGCACAGCAGTAAGTTTTCCCTCAGTAAAAAACCAAGGTTATCGAACCAGTAGGAGTCAAGAAGCACGTTGAAGGTTGATGGCGGCGGAGTGTAGTGCGGCGCAACACCAGGGATTCCGGCGCCAACGTGGAACCTGCACAACACAATCAAAGTACTTTGCCCCAACGTAACGAGTGAGGTTGTCAATCTCACCGGCTTGTCGTAAACAAAGGATTAGATGTATAGTGTGGATGATGATGATTGTTTGCGAAGAACGAGTAAAGAACAATTGCGAGTAGATTGTATTTCGGATGTAAAGAATAGGACCGGGGTCCACGAGTTCACTAGTGGTGTCTCCGCCATAAGATAAACGAGATGTTGGGTGAACAAATTACGGTTGGGCAATTGACAAATAAAGAAGGCATAACAATGCACATACATATATCATGATGAGTACTATGAGATTTAATCGGGGCATTACGACAAAGTACATAGACCGCTATCCAACATGCATCTATGGCTAAAAAGTCCACCTTCGAGGTTATCATCCGAACCCCCTCCGGTATTAAGTTGCAAACAACAGACAATTGCATTAAGTATGGTGCGTAATGTAATCAACACAAATATCCTTAGACAAAGCATCGATGTTTTATCCCTAGTGGCAACGAGCACATCCACAACCTTAGAACTTTCGTCACTCGTCCCAGATTTAATGGAGGCATGAACCCACTATCGAGCATAAATACTCCCTCTTGGAGTCACAAGTATCAACTTGGCTAGAGCCTCTACTAGCAACGGAGAGCATGCAAGAACATAAATAACATATATGATAGATTGATAATCAACTTGACATAGTATTCAATATTCATCGGATCCCAACAAACACAACATGTAGCATTACAAATAGATGATCTTGATCATGATAGGTAGCTCACAAGATCTAACATGATAGCACAATGAGGAGAAGACAACCATCTAGCTACTGCTATGGACCCATAGTCCAGGGGTGGACTACTCACACATCGATCCGGAGGCGATCATGGCGATGAAGAGACCTCCGGGAGATGATTCCCCTCTCCGGCAGGGTGCCGGAGGCAATCTCCTGAATCCCCCGAGATGGGATTGGCGGTGGCGGCGTCTCTGGAAGGTTTTCCGTATCGTGGCTCTCGGTACTGGGGGTTTCGCGACGAAGGCTTTAAGTAGGCGGAAGGGTAGGTCAGGAGGCGTCACGAGGGGCCCACACAGTAGGCCGGCTCGGCCAGGGCTTGGGCTGCGCCGCCCTATTGTGTCGCCACCTCGTGGCCCCACTTCGTTTCCTCTTCGGACTTCTGGAAGCTTCGTGGAAAAATAGGACCCTGGGCGTTGATTTCGTCCAATTCCGAGAATATTTCCTTACTAGGATTTCTGAAACCAAAAACAGCGAGAAAACAGACAAGCGGCTCTTCGGCATCTCGTCAATAGGTTAGTGCCGGAAAATGCATAATAATGACATATAATGTGTATAAAACATGTGAGTATCATCAATAAAATAGCATGGAACATAAGAAATTATAGATACGTTTGGGACGTATCAAGCATCCCCAAGCTTAGTTCCTACTCGCCCTCGAGTAGGTAAACGATAACAAAGATAATTTCTGAAGTGACATGCTATCATAATCTTGATCATACTATTGTAAGCATATGAGATGAATGCAGCGATTCGAAGCAATGATGAAGATGATGAGTAAACAAATGAATCATATAGCAAAGACTTTTCATGAATAATACTTTCAAGACAAGCATCAATAAGACTTGCATAAGAGTTACTCATAAAGCAATAAATTCAAAGTAAGGCATTGAAGCAACACAAAGGAAGATATAAGTTTCAGCGGTTGCTTTCAACTTCAACATATATATCTCATGGATAATTGTCAACACAAAGCAATATAACAAGTGCAATAGGTAAACATGTAAGAATCAATGCACACAGTTGACACAAGTGTTTGCTTCTGGGATAGAAAGAATAGGTAAACCTGACTCAACAATAAAGTAAAAGATAGGCCCTTCGCGAGAGGAAGCATGGATTACTATATTTGTGCTAGAGCTTTTCATTTTGAAAACATAGAAACAATTTTGTCAACGGTAGTAATAAAACATATGTGTTATGTATAAGATATCCTATAAGTTGCAAGCCTCATGCATAGTATACCAATAGTGCTCGCACCTTGTCCTAATTAGCTTGGATTAACATGGATTATCATTGCATAGCATATGTTTCAACCAAGTGTCACAAAGGGTACCTCTATGCCGCCTGTACAAAGGTCTAAGGAGAAAGCTCGCATTGGATTTCTCGCTTTTGATTATTCTCAACTTAGACATCCATACCGGGACAACATAGACAATAGATAATGGACTCCTCTTTAATGCATAAGCATTCAACAACGAGTTAATTTTCTCATAAGAGATTGAGGATTAGTCTGTCCAAGCCGAAACTTCCACCATGAATCATGGCTTTAGTTAGCGGCCCAATGTTCTTCTCTAACAGTATGCATACTCAAACCATTTGATCATGAAAATCGCCCTTACTTCAGAGAAGACGAACATGCATAGCAACTCACATGATATTCAACAAAGGTAAAAGAGTTGATGGCGTCGCCAGAAACATGGTTACCGCGCAACAAGCAACTTATTAAGAAATAAAACACATAAGTACATATTCTTCACCACAATACTTTTTAAGGCTATTTTTCCCATGAGCTATATATTGCAAAGACAAAGAATAGAATTTTAAAGGTAGCACTCAAGTAATGTACTTTGGAATGGCAGAGAAATACCATGTAGTAGGTAGGTATGGTGGACACAAATGGCATAGTTTTTGGCTGAAGGATTTGGATGCACGAGAAGAATTCCTCTCAATACAAGGCTAGGCTAGCAAGGTTGTTTGAAGCAAACTCAAGTATAAAGGTGCAGCAAAGCTCACATATGAACATATTGTAGCTATTATAAGACTTTATATTGTCTCCTTGTTGTTCAAACACCTTAACCAGAAAATATCTAGACTCTAGAGATCAATCATGCAAACCAAATTTTAACAAGCTCTATGTAGTTATTCATTAATGGGTACAAGGTACATGATGCAAGAGCTTAAACATGATCTATATGAGCACAACAATTGCCAAGTATCACATTATTCAAGACATTATACCATTTACCACATGCGGCATTTTCCGTTTCCAACCATATAGCAATGAATGAAATAGTCCAACCTTCGCAATGAACATTAAAGATAAAGCTAAGAACACATGTGTTCATACGAAACATCGGAGCGTGTCTCTCTCCCAAACAAAGAATGCTAGGATCCGATTTTATTCAAACAAAAACAAAAATAAAAACAAACAGACGCTCCAAGTAAAGCACATAAGATGTGACGGAATAAAAATATAGTTTCACTAGAGGTGACCTGATAAGTTGTCGATGAAGAAGGGATGTCTTGGGCATCCCCAAGCTTAGACGTTTGGGTCTTCTTAAAATATGCAGGGATGAACCACGGGGGCATCCCCAAGCTTAGACTTTTCACTCTTCTTGATCATATTGTATCATCCTCCTCTCTTGACCCTTGAAAACTTCCTCCACACCAAACTCAAAACAAACTCATTAGAGGGTCAGTGCATAATTCATATATTCAGAGGTGACATAATCATTCTTAACACTTCTGGACATTGCACAAAGCAACTGAAAGTTAATGGAACAAAGAAATCCATCAAACATAGCAAAACAGGCAATGCGAAATAAAAGGCAGAATCTGTCAAAACAGAACAGTCCGTAAAGACGAATTTTTTTAAGGCACCAAACTTGCTCAGATGAAAATGCCCAAATTTAATGAAAGTTGCGTACATATCTGAGGATCACGCACGTAAATTGGCAGATTTTTATAAATTTTCTATAGCAGGGGCGGCTCAATTTCGTGACAGCAAGAAATCTGTTCCTGCGCAGTAATCCAAATCTAGTATTGACTTTACTATCAAAGACTTTACTTGGCACAACAATGCAATAAAATGAAGATAAGGAGAGGTTGCTACAGTAGTAACTGATACGTCTCCGACGTATCGATAATTTCTTATGTTCCATGCTACATTATTGATGATATCTATATGTTTTATTCACATTATATGTCGTATTTATGCATTTTCCGGCACTAACCTATTAATAAGATGCCGAAGAGCCAGTTGCTGTTTTCTGCTGTTTTTGGTTTCAGAAATCCTACAAAGGAAATATTCTCGGAATTGGACGAAATCAACGCCCAGGGTCCTATTTTTGCACGAAGCTTCCAGAAGACCGAGGGGAAAGGAAGTGGGGCCACGAGGCGCCGACACGCTAGGGCGGCGCGGCCTGGCCCTTGGCCGCGCCAGCCCGGCGTGTGGGGCCCTCGTGTGGCCCCCCGCGTTGCCCTTCCGCCTACTTAAAGCCTTCGTCGCGAAACCCTCTGTACCGAGAGCCACGATACGGAAAACCTTACTGAGACGCCGCCACCGTCAATCCCATCTCGGGGGATTACGGAGATCACCTCCGGCACCTCGCCGGAGAGGGGATTCATCTCCCGGAGGACTCTTCATCGCCATGATCGCCTCCGGAGTGATGAGTGAGTAGTTCACCCCTGGACTATGGGTCCATAGCAGTAGCTAGATGGTTGTCTTCTCCTTATGTGCTTCATTGTTGGATCTTGTGAGCTGCCTAACATGATCAAGATCATCTATCCGTAATACTATATGTTGTGTTTGTCGGGATCCGATGGATAGAGAATACTATGTTATGTTAATTATCAATCTATTACCTATGTGTTGTTTATGATCTTGCATGCTCTCCGTTATTAGTAGAGGCTCGGCCAAGTTTTTGCTCTTAACTCCAAGAGGGGTATTTATGCTCGATAGTGGGTTCATGCCTCCATTAAATGCGGGACGAGTGACGAGAAAGTTCTAAGGTTGTGGATGTGTTGTTGCCACTAGGGATAAAACATTGATGCTATGTCTAAGGATGTAGTTATTGATTACATTACGCACCATACTTAATGCAATTGTCCGTTGTTTTGCAACTTAATACTGGAAGGGGTTCGGATGATAACCTCGAAGGTGGACTTTTTAGGCATAGATGCATGTCTGGATAGCGGTCTATGTACTTTGTCGTAATGCCCAATTAAATCTCACTATATTTATCATATCATGTATGTGCATTGTTATGCCCTCTCTATTTGTCAATTGCCCGACTGTAATTTGTTCACCCAACATGCTTTTATCTTATGGGCGAGACACCTCTAGTGAACTGTGGACCCCGGTCCATTCTTTTACATCAAATACAATCTACTGCAATACTTGTTTACTGTTTTCTGCAAACAATCATCTTCCACACAATACGGTTAATCCTTTGTTACAGCAAGCCGGTGAGATTGACAACCTCACTGTTTCGTTGGGGCAAAGTACTTTGGTTGTGTTGTGCAGGTTCCACGTTGGCGCCGGAATCCCTGGTGTTGCGCCGCATTACATTCCGCCACCATCAACCTTCAACGTGCTTGTTGGATCCTCCTGGTTCGATAAACCTTGGTTCCTTTCTGAGGGAAAACTTGCTACTGTCTGCATCACACCTTCCTCTTGGGATTCCCAACGGACGTGTGTCAACTGCACGCATCAAGACTGTTTTCTGGCGCCGTTGCCGGGGAGATCAAGATACGCTGCAAGGGGAGTCTCCACAATCCAATCTCTTTACTTTGTTTTTGTCTTGCTTTATTTTATTTACTACTTTGTTTGCTGCACTTAAACAAAACAAAAAAAATATTAATTAGTTGCTAGCTTTACTTTATTTACTGTCTTGATTTCTATATCAAAAACACAAAAAAAATTAGTTACTTGCATTTACTTTACTTGATTTATCATGTTTCCTTTTAATTTTACCACAAAAGACATACCGGTAGGACGTGGGTCCATAGTTGGGAGAAATAATATAGAAGAATTTTTCAATCATGTTAGTACCGTTGAAGATTTTGAAGATAGACACTTGGTAGAACTTGCTCCTAATTATGAAATTGCTGCTGCTCGCTTTAGTTCGCATGTTGGAAACTAAATTTGTTAATCTCAATCCTATAATCCAACACATGTTTCTTACACTCGGTGATATGGAAGAAGGGGAAAAGAAAGATTTTGTTTTAGAAACCCTTCTTAGAGAATTTGGTGGTATAGCAAGAGAGGCTAGAAAGGTCTTTATTAAATATAAGATGCTTGGTTCTTATACCAATTTTGCTAGTATCCTTGAAAAGATGGACATGGAGAGAGTAAGGTACACTAATAATATTAATGATGGTGGGGAGATCAAAGCACCAATACCATGTAAGCTCCTAGCGATGAATGAAGCGCTAGAAAATAACTATGCTTGGCTTGTTCCCGAGAATTTGTTTGATGAGAGTAGCAAGCCCAAGACTAATGAAAAGGAGCCGCTGAAACTTATGTATCCAATATACTATGCATGGTTGAGAAAACTCCAAACCCCGCTGAAGATTCATCATCTCTCGATAATACTTGATTTACACTTTCCGCGCCTAGGCTGAAAGGCGTTAAAGAAAAGCGCTTATGGGAGACAACCCATGTTTTTACTACGAGTATTTTTGTTTTATATTTGAGTCTTGGAAGTTGTTTACTACTGTAGCAACCTCTCCTTATCTTAGTTTTATGTTTTGTTGTGCCAAGTAAAGTCTTTGATAGTAAAGTGAATACTAGATTTGGATTACTGCGCAGATTCATGATTTCTTTATCGTCACGAATTTCGACCTACCTCCCCGTAGGTAGCTCGGAAAAATATGCCAATTTACGTGCGTGATCCTCGGATATGTACGCAACTTTCATTCAATTTGGGAATTTTCATTTGAGCAAGTCTGGTGCCTCAATAAAATCCATCTTTACGGACTGTTCTGTTTTGACAGATTCTGCCTTTTATTTCGCATTGCCTCTTTTGCTATGTTGGATGAATTTCTTTGATCCATTAATGTCCGAGTAGCTTTATGCAATGTCCAGAAGTGTTAAGAATGATTATGTCACCTCTGAACATGTTAATTTTTATTGTGCACTAACCCTCTAATGAGTTGTTTCGAGTTTGGTGTGGAGGAAGTTTTCAAGGATCAAGAGAGGAGAATGATGCAATATGATCAAGGAGAGTGAAAGCTCTAAGCTTGGGGATGCCCCGTGGTTCACCCCTACATATTTTAAGAAGACTCAAGCGTCTAAGCTTGGGGATGCCCAAGGCATCCCCTTCTTCATCGACAACATTATCAGGTTCCTCCCCTGAAACTATATTTTTATTCCATCACATCTTATGTACTTTACTTGGAGCGTCGGTTTGTTTTTGTTTTTGTTTGAATAAATGGATCCTAGCATTCATTGTGTGGGAGAGAGACACGCTCCACTGTTGCATATGGACAAATATGTCCTTAGGCTTTACTCATAGTATTCATGGCGAAGGTTGAATCTTCTTCGTTAAATTGTTATATGGTTGGAATCGGGAAATGCTACATGTAGTAATTCTAAAAATGTCTTGAATAATTTGATACTTGGCAATTGTTGTGCTCATGTTTAAGCTCTTGCATCATATACTTTGCACCCATTAATGAAGAAACACCTAGAGCTTGCTAATTTGGTTTGCATATTTGGTCTCTCTAAAGTCTAGATAATATCTAGTATTGAGTTTTGAACAACAAGGAAGACGGTGTAGAGTCTTATAATGTTTACAATATGTCTTTTATGTGAGTTTTGCTGCACCGTTCATCCTTGTGTTTGTTTCAAATAATCTTGCTAGCCTAAACCTTGTATCGAGAGGGAATACTTCTCATGCATCCAAAATCCTTGAGCCAACCACTATGCCATTTGTGTCCACTATACCTACCTACTACATGGTATTTCTCCGCCATTCCAAAGTAAATTGCTTGAGTGCTACCTTTAAAATTTCCATCATTCGCCTTTACAATATATAGCTCATGGGACAAATAGCTTAAAAACTATTGTGGTATTGAATATGTACTTATGCACTTTATCTCTTATTAAGTTGCTTGTTGTGCGATAACCATGTTCCCGGGGACGCCATCAACTCTTTGTTGAATATCATGTGAGTTGTTATGCATGTCCGTCTTGTCCGAAGTAAGAGAGATCTACCACCTTAATGGTTGGAGCATGCATATTGTTAGAGAAGAACATTGGGCCGCTAACTAAAGCCATGAATCATGGTGGAAGTTTCAGTTTTGGACATATATCCTCAATCTCATATGAGAACACTAATTGTTGCCACATGCTTATGCATTAAAGAGGATTCCATTATCTGTTGTCCATGTTGTCCCGGTATGGATGTCTAAGTTGAGAATAATCAAAAGCGAGAAATCCAAAATGCGAGCTTTCTCCTTAGACCTTTGTACAGGCGGCATGGAGGTACCCCTTTGTGACACTTGGTTAAAACATGTGTATTGCGATGATCCGGTAGTCAAAGATAATTAGGACAGGGTGCGGGCACTATTAGTATACTATGCATGAGGCTTGCAACTTGTAAGATATAATTTACATAACTCATATGCTTTATTACTACCGTTGACAAAATTGTTTCATGTTTTGAAAATAAAAGCTCTAGCACAAATATAGCAATCGATGCTTTCCTCTTTGAAGGACCATTCTTTTTTACTTTTATGTTGAGTCAGTTCACCTATTTCTCTCCACCTCAAGAAGCAAACACTTGTGTGAACTGTGCATTGATTCCTACATACTTGCATATTGCACTTATTATATTACTCTATGTTGACAATTATCCATGAGATATACATGTTACAAGTTGAAAGCAACCGCTGAAACTTAATCTTCCTTTGTGTTGCTTCAATACCTTTACTTTGATTTATTGCTTTATGAGTTAACTCTTATGCAAGACTTATTGATGCTTGTCTTTAAGTACTATTCATGAAAAGTCTTTGCTTTATGATTCAGATTGTTTACTCATGTCATTACCATTGTTTTGATCGCTGCATTCATTACATATGCTTACAATAGTATGATCAAGGTTATGATGGCATGTCACTCCGTAAATTATCTTTGTTATCATTTACCTGCTCGGGACGAGCAGAACTAAGCTTGGGGATGCTGATACGTCTCCGACGTATCGATAATTTCTTATGTTCCATGCTACATTATTGATGATATCTACATGTTTTATACACACTATATGTCGTATTTATGCATTTTACGGCACTAACCTATTAACAAGATGCCGAAGAGCCGATTCTGTCGTTTTCTGCTGTTTTTGGTTTCGTAAATCCTACAAAGGAAATATTCTCGGAATTGGACGAAATCAACGCCCAGGGTCCTATTTTTGCACGAAGCTTCCAGAAGACCGAGGGGAAAGGAAGTGGGGCCACGAGGCGCCGACACGCTAGGGCGGCGCGGCCTGGCCCTTGGCCGCGCCAGCCTGGCGTGTGGGGCCCTCGTGTGGCCCCCCGCGTTGCCCTTCCGCCTACTTAAAGCCTCCGTCGCGAAACCCCCAGTACCGAGAGCCACGATACGGAAAACCTTACTGGACGCCGCCGCCGCCAATCCCATCTCGGGGATTCTGGAGATCACCTCCGGCACCCTGCCGGAGAGGGGATTCATCTCCCGGAGGACTCTTCATCGCCATGATCGCCTCCGGAGTGATGAGTGAGTAGTTCACCCCTGGACTATGGGTCCATAGCGGTAGCTAGATGGTTGTCTTCTCCTTATGTGCTTCATTGTTGGATCTTGTGAGCTGCCTAACATGATCAAGATCATCTATCCGTAATACTATATGTTGTGTTTGTCGGGATCCGATGGATAGAGAATACTATGTTATGTTAATTATCAATCTATTACCTATGTGTTGTTTATGATCTTGCATGCTCTCCGTTATTAGTAGAGGCTCGGCCAAGTTTTTGCTCTTAACTCCAAGAGGGGGTATTTATGCTCGATAGTGGGTTCATGCCTCCATTAAATCTGGGACGATGTGACGAAAGTTCTAAGGTTGTGGATGTCTTGTTGCCACTAGGGATAAAACATTGATGCTGTGTCTAAGGATGTAGTTATTGATTACATTACGCACCATACTTAATGCAATTGTCTGTTGTTTTGCAACTTAATACTGGAAGGGGTTCGGATGATAACTCGAAGGTGGACTTTTTAGGCATAGATGCATGATGGATAGCGGTCTATGTACTTTGTCGTAATGCCCAATTAAATCTCACTATATTTATCATATCATGTATGTGCGTTGTTATGCCCTCTCTATTTGTCAATTGCCCGACTGTAATTTGTTCACCCAACATGCTTTTATCTTATGGGAGAGACACCTCTAGTGAACTGTGGACCCCGGTCCATTCTTTTACATCAAATACAATCTACTGCAATACTTGTTTACTGTTTTCTGCAAACAATCATCTTCCACACAATACGGTTAATCCTTTGATACAGCAAGCCGGTGAGATTGACAACCTCACTGTTTCGTTGGGGCAAAGTACTTTGGTTGTGTTGTGCAGGTTCCACGTTGGCGCCGGAATCCCTGGTGTTGCGCCGCATTACATTCCGCCACCATCAACCTTCAACGTGCTTCTTGGCTCCTCCTGGTTCGATAAACCTTGGTTTCTTTCTGAGGGAAAACTTGCTACTGTCTGCATCACACCTTCCTCTTGGGGTTCCCAACGGACGTGTGTCAACTGCACGCATCAGTAACAACTTCCAAGACTCAAATATAAAACAAAAGTGCAGAAGTAAAATAATGGGTTGTCTCCCATAAGCGCTTTTCTTTAACGCCTTTCAGCTAGGCGCAGAAAGTGTGAATCAAGTATCATCAACATTACCTCGGGCTTTACGACTACCCTTCTTATTCTTTTTCTTACTCTTTGGTTTAGGGAATACATGTCTACCTCCCGGTGTAGAGGTGAATTTTAGGGTGCCTTCTCCCACATCTATGATTGCTCCCAATAGTTTCAGCAGGGATCTTCCAAGCGTGATTTGTCCTGTTCCTACACATTCAATAACAAGATAATCGGTGGATACTCGTTCTTCCAAGAATGGTTGTATGCACACCCTCGGCTATTCCCTTAGGAATTATAACGAAGTTATCAATAAGGGTTATTCCTTCTCCCCCTTCAACGAGTCCCCAAAGTGTCAAAGATTCATAAATACTCTTAGGCATAAGGCAAAATTCAGACATAATATCACAATGGGCATGAAAAGTTTCACCACCAATAACAACATTAATAGTAGGGTCCCATATTGAAGGTTCAGAGTTCACTAAAACTTGATCAAGACGGTTACGAACATAACTATAATTTTCTTTGAAGCAAGATGAACTTGTCTCAAGAGTGTTTAATCTATTATAAATGCTAATAAGAGCTGAATCAAAGTTATTAGCTGAACTATGTGATGCAACCAATTTTTCATGGCATTAAAAGCTTGATCCCCATTGCAATGAAGGAAATCTCCTCCTACTATAGCATCAAAGGCATATCTATAGCGAATCATAAGCCCAAAATAAAAATTACTAAGGAGCAGACTTAGAGTCATTTGAGGTTCAGCTTTACGATAAGAATAAAAAATTCTAGACCAAGCATCTTTAAAACTCTCCTCATTCCCTTGTTTAAAAGTAAAGACTAATTCCTCAGGTGAAGAAGTAACAGGTACAGAGCTAGACATGATAACAAAGTAAACTAAATGCAAGTAGCTAATTTTTTTGTGTTTTTAATATAGAGAGCAAGACAGTAAATAAAGTAAAACTAGCAACTAATTTTTTTGTGTTTTTGATATAGGAGCAAACAAAGCAGTAAATAAAGTAAAACAAAGCAAGACAAAAACAAAGTAAAGAGATTGGAAGTGGGAGACTCCCCTTGCAGCGTGTCTTGATCTCCCCGGCAACGGCGCCAGAAAATCTACTTGCTGCGTGTAGTTGACACGTCCGTTGGGAACCCCAAGAGGAAGGTGTGATGCGCACAGCAGTAAGTTTTCCCTCAGTAAGAAACCAAGGTTATCGAACCGAGTAGGAGTCAAGAAGCACGTTGAAGGTTGATGGCGGCGGAGTGTAGTGCGGCGCAACACCAGGGATTCCGGCGCCAACGTGGAACCCGCACAACACAATCAAAGTACTTTGCCCCAACGTAACGAGTGAGGTTGTCAATCTCACCGGCTTGTTGTAAACAAAGGATTAGATGTATAGTGTGGATGATGATGATTGTTTGCGAAGAACAGTAAAGAACAATTGAAGTAGATTGTATTTCAGATGTAAAGAATAGGACCGGGGTCCACAGTTCACTAGTGGTGTCTCTCCCATAAGATAAACATATGTTGGGTGAACAAATTACAGTTGGGCAATTGACAAATAAAGAAGGCATAACAATGCACATACATATATCATGATGAGTACTATGAGATTTAATCGGGGCATTACGACAAAGTACATAGACCGCTATCCAGGCATGCATCTATGCCTAAAAATTCCACCTTCGAGGTTATCATCCGAACCCCTCCGAGTATTAAGTTGCAAACAACGGACAATTGCATTAAGTATGGTGCGTAATGTAATCAACACAAATATCCTTAGACAAAGCATCGATGTTTTATCCCTAGTGGCAACAGACACATCCACAACCTTAGAACTTTACGTCACTCTGTCCCAGATTTAATGGAGGCATGAACCCACTATCGAGCATAAATACTCCCTCTTGGAGTCACAAGTATCAACTTGGCCAGAGCCTCTACTAGCAACGGAGAGCCTGCAAGAACATAAATAACATATATGATAGATTGATAATCAACTTGACATAGTATTCAATATTCATCGGATCCCAACAAACATAACATGTAGCATTACAAATAGATGATCTTGATCATGATAGGCAGCTCACAAGATCTAACATGATAGCACAATGAGGAGAAGACAACCATCTAGCTACTGCTATGGACCCATAGTCCGAGGGTGGACTACTCACACATCGATCCGGAGGCGATCATGGTGATGAAGAGACCTCCGGGAGATGATTCCCCTATCCGGCGAGGTGCCGGAGGCGATCTCCTGAATCCCCCGAGATGGGATTGGCGGCGGCGGCGTCTCTGGAAGGTTTTCCGTATCGTGGCTCTCGGTACTGGGGGTTTCGCGACGAAGGCTTTAAGTAGGCGGAAGGGTAGGTCAGGAGGCGTCACGAGGGGCCCACATAGTAGGCCGGCGCGGCCAGGGCTTGGGCCGCGCCGCCCTATTGTGTCGCCACCTCGTGGCCCCACTTCGTTTCCTCTTCGGACTTCTGGAAGCTTCGTGGAAAAATAGGACCCTGGGCGTTGATTTCGTCCAATTCCGAGAATATTTCCTTACTAGGATTTCGAAACCAAAAACAACGAATCGACTCTTCGGCATCTCGTCAATAGGTTAGTGCCGGAAAATGCATAATAATGACATATAATGTGTATAAAACATGTGAGTATCATCAATAAAGTAGCATGGAACATAAGAAATTATAGATACGTTTGGGACATATCAGGGCTCTTGGAAGATCTTCAATTATTGCGGTTACTCTCATCGGGAGCGCTGGAATTCAAGAAAACATGAAGAAACCTTGTACTATCAATGATTTCACCAAAAGCCTCAGGGAACATGTGAGTGCTGCAATTGGTGGAAGCAATAAAACTTATGAAAGGCTCATGCCGGTACTCCCATCGGGAGCGCTGGTTCACTGGAATTCAAGCAAACATGAAGACTCTTTATACCTTAGTTATCATCTAAAGCCTCGGGAAAAATACAAGTGCTGCAATAGATGGTAATCAACGGGACTTACAACAATATACAATTATCCTCTGCTGAAGCCTGAAGAATAAGAGGGTGCTACTGATGGCAAGGATAAAAACTACTTACAAAAAGACCCATGTCGGTACTTCAAAATAAGGAGGTACTAAAGAGCGATGGAGTCGACGGCATGCATAGTTCCCTCGAGTTGTTCGGGGGCTGTTGCCAAAACATACATCGTCGGTTGTAGCAAAGTTGCGATTACTACGGGTTCATTGAACCTGCAACATGAGCTGATCACTCAAAGAAATTGCTCCCGATAACTTTCATACAAAAGCATCATAATACCGATGCCAAAAATAAGAGCATCAAGATTTGCTCAACAAATATTTGCCACCGGCATCTCAAGAAAACTATAACATCGGGTTGCTCGACTTGAGTCTACACATGGTTGCAAGCATCTATGCATAGACTCGGGGGCTACTCCCATCAGGAGCGCTGGACGCGCACCCGATAAAAATTATCGACTCCTCCGAAACATCATCAAAATCATCGACTCCTCCGGGACATCATCCAAATCATCGACTCCTCCGGGACATCATCAAAACCATCGAATCCTCCGGGACATCATCAAAATCACTTTTCTGTGACATCATCCAAATCATCAACTCCTCTATATATGACATCATCAAAGTCATCGACATCATCAAAAGCGTCCAAATGTTCTCAGAACTCGAAGAGGTCTACGGTATTCAACTCAACAATTTTTACACCCTATACATGACTATTTCATATTCATCTAGAGGCTCAGATGCTACTCCCATCGGGAGCGCTGGTCGCGCAACCGATAAAAAGATGACAACTTCGTCGACAAAGAAGAATAAACCCAAAGACGTCGGCATCAACATCAAGATCTCTGAGTAGTACAACTTGAGTCTATGCACGGCTGCAAGCACCCGTCCATAGACTCGGGGGCTACTCCCATCAGGAGCGCTTCGCGCACCTAACAAAAAGAAACTTCGACTCTACATCAAGCACAAGATTCAACAGAAGATGAAGACATTCGAACGATGACAACTTTAGTCCCTGCCCGAAGCTTCACTTCGGCCAGACACTCGGGGTCTACTGATGTGGGCATAACCCTTCGGGTACCCGACATTACCATACTCAGTGCAGATTATCAAGATGGACCAGCACAAGGACTCAACAAGCTGGACGTACACGCGTTATCAACTTGGACTACAAGGAAAGAAGACTCCAATACAAATCCTACTAGGACTCTTGTAAACCCTAGCTTGGCTGATATATAAAGCCAGCCAGGGGCACCCCTTGGGACACGTATTCAGAAAAAACATAAATCATAGAGGCGACACGCCTAGATGTCGCAACCCGCAGATTAGAACTAGACTAGATACAATAACTCCGCCTATGGCGGCCCCTTGTACACATATATTCATATAGTGGATTGCTAGCAGGACGTAGCGATCCTCCACCGTGGGGACATGAACCTGGGTACGTCGTGTACCGTCTCGCTCCCGAAACCTCCATCGTTGCCTTTCTCTAAACCCAAGCCCCTCATGTTGGGCATTGCCGAGGAGCCGCATCGTCAATAGTGTTAAGCCTTCTAAGGCATATATTGTATAAGTTAAGTAGGGTTCACCTAGAACCTCAGAGTTATCCTCTATGGATCCAGGAGGAGCTCCAATGTGATGTATATATATGGTTTGTAATCTTAAGTGACTGAAATAAAGACCAGCTATGCTTCTGTTGTACTACTCTGAGGGATATAATATTTACGAATTGGTACTTCACACATGTTATGTCAACGACTAGCATACTACAACATGCAGTGGTATGCAGAGTCACCACAGTTGGTATCAGAGCAAAAGCTTTGAACTTAGGTTGGAACCTAGTTAATGGGATAACCTGTAGGAGTCAAATAGGAGTAGTAAAGGACTCTTTAAAAATATGGTGTCTATTAACTTAAGAATAATACATTCATATCTTTTAGTGCGATAATTCTTTATTATAACTATTATGATGCATTATTACTAATATTATATTCCTTCTTATCTACAGCCAACTATGGCCAGTTCACGTTCCGGACGCAACGTTAAGGTGAAGGAATCCACTTTGGATGATTATGACGGAGGACTTGCGGACATACTTTGTGCTATGTTACTCGAATTTGGGTGTGATCCCAAGATCCGAGTGATGAAGTACATGTACTACGATGGTACTGTACTGGCAAAGTGGAGAGTAGGACTCCAACTACCTGAAGCCTTAGGTATGAGCCCAGTTATACCTGCAGGGGAGGCAAGAACAATTAGGACAACCTATCACATAGCTATCCTAAAAGCCATCACTGAGATACGCGAGCATAAGACGAAAGATCTTATTGGCTCCGAGTTTCCCATTCCACATATGGAGGAGGATGATGATCCTACCCTAAACCATTTCAAGTTTGCCAAGAAGAAACGTGCAGAAGCTGCAAAATACATGGACAGCTGTAGGAACCTTCTAACTTTGTTCTTTCAGTTGAATCGCGACTCGGCGGGAGCAATTGATACAATGTTAGATGAGTTCGCAGAGCCTAAAGAAGAGTCAAAGGGTAAGGAGTCTATGGAGAGCGAGCCACATACGCCAGGACATTAGATGAGTTCACGGAGCCTAAAGAAGAGTCAAAGGGTAAGGAGCCTATGGAGAGCGAGCCACATACACAAGGACATTCTACTGGTGATTACATAGACATAGATGCCCCTGAATCACAAACAACACCACTAACCCCTAGGTACTTTCCTAGTAGCTCCTATGGAGGCTATGGGGGGAGAATAATCCGGGAATACACGTCGCTCAGTTACCCCGATAGAGAACTCCACTGGATGGCGTACTGAGCCATTCATGGGTACTTATGCAGATCCGGTGAGATGTGACCCGGAGATAGATCAAGATACTATAGATCAATACCAGAACTTTCACTATGGTATGGGAGATTACCAGGAGAACCCCATAGTAATCGAGTCAGACTCCGAAGGAGGGAAGGCACGTAAGGTGGCCAAGGGGGAGTGTTCCGGGAGTAGAGGAAGGCAAGGACCTTTCGACATGAACACTTCCGAGTACACCGGAAGTGTGTCTGTTGGAGGGGAGGAGTATACCCCAGGGGAGGCTTATGCATCGTTAAATAATCATTTCATGATGACAGATTTTTTTCCTGGGATATTCCTCAGACTCGGACTACCAGCCTATTGGGAAGCCATATGTTCCAGACACTATCAGGAGGACGACATGTTCGACCAGATGGATGCCTGGAATGTATACGACGGCGGCTCGATGGGGGAGCGGCGGCGGCAAGGCTAGGTCATGGAAGAGCCAGCTCTGATACCATGTCAAACTATACGGGTAACATATCGTGGAGCTAGGGTACGGTTGCGTGTTATATAGTGGGGCACTAAGGCCAATGTATTTGTACATGAGGAGGTATCCATATACAACTCATACGGTATAGACACATATTACATTTAACAATTTATTCTACTACCAAATTTATTGGCTAGCTAATATTTTGGTTGAGCTACTGTACATGATGACCAAAATTAGCTTAAAAATAAAGTTTAGCTGGTAGTGCAGTATTACCAAGCCAAAAAACAAAATTTAGCAACTATCTAAACGAGAACCAATCTCTTAGCTATGGCTAAAAAATTGGTAGGATATACTTTGGTATCAATCCAACCACGCCCTTGGTTAACGCTAGCAATCTCTAGAGGTATAATTTGGATATCAGGTGATTCTAGCAGCCACAAAGGATATCCATGTTCTAAATACACAAAGAACCGTGCTAAGTTATGAGCATGAGTATGTGAACATCTACTCTCGTGGCTAAAGCTCAATCTCCTGCAGAATAGAGAAATTCCAGTCATCTAAACGTAGGTGGCCAAACTGTGCGGTTCTGGCGTGGCTATGGGCCTATAAAGGCCGGACACAAGAGCAGAAAGAAGAGCTTTTCTTTGTACAGTATAATAATCATTCGGGCTTGCACCAACGTGTGATCCCACCAACCGATCGGCCTAGTATGTTCGATGCGCGGATTATCCCCAGCATGAGCGGTCGGACCCGATGGACCAGCCCGTTAACGCGACTGTCCGGCTAGTTTTCTTCAGTTTCTTTTTGTTTTCTCTTATTCGTGTTGGTTTCTACTGTTTTTATTCGGTTCTTGCTGGTTTTTTCCTTTATCTATTCGCTGGTTTTTTCCCGAATTTTTCAAAACTAAACAAATTTTAATTGAACATTTCAAATTTGGATTTCTTCCGGGCCTAACTTTTTTTTTAAATTTAACTATTCCAAAATTAGAACGTTTTTCAAACCTAGACAATTTTAAAGTTTGAGATATTTTTCGAATTTGAACAATTTCAAAATTGGAACATTTTTTATATTTGAATAATGTTTAAATTTGAAAATTATTTTAAAAACAAATTTAAAACTACTCCCTTGATTTACCAATGTAAGATATTTCAAATATTTCAAAGTTGATTATATATGGATAAAAATGAGTGAAACTACACACTAAAACACGGTCTAGATACAAATAAATTCACTGAACCTACAGTAAAACTTAAATATCTTATTTTTACTGAAACCTAAACGTCTTACATTAGGGCATTTCCAACGGAGCGACGCATTTCAGATGCCTAAATTGTCCACGGGCGTCCGTTTGCGTCGCCTGGCGGACGCGAAAATGTCCGTTTGCGTCGGGGGCCACCCCCAGCGGTCCGACGCATTTTGGACATGTTATGTTTTCTTATTTTTGTTGAAGGACTCACCAATTTGTATGAATGACCAAATTTAAACGCGAAAATGCTGCCATAAACAGTTCGCCGGATAGATTACTCGAATCGAAAAAAGTTCAAATTTAACATACAAACAATAACAAATTTAAAAATGAATAAACCAAAAACTATTTTTTGGCCTTCTTGTTAGAAGGCCCTGCCTCCTCGTCCTGACTCCTGCGCCTCTTTCTTGTCACCTCCTCGTTGGAAGAGGAGCTGGCGGACGATGCATCCGTGGAGGTGTTGGAGTCAGACGTAGTGTCGTCTTCGTTGTTGTCGACACTACGTCTGACTACAAATGATCGTGCGAGAAGAAGAAGAAGAAGCAAGGGTTACGTTCTCCGGGGATTAATGGCGGCGCGTATAACGAAGAGGCCTGCGGTTGCTCTTCCGCGGCGGTTTGGCGCTCCATTCCGGCGGTTGGCGGGTTGATCGGCATGGTTGCCACTCCGGCGGTTGACATTGGCGCACTTTGCTGTTCTTTGATTCGAAGCCGATTGAACCAGGGTCGCTGCCAGGCGGACCCGTGGGGAAAGCGAGCGGACGCTAAGCGCAACCGCGCAGCATCCGCGGAGACGCAAACGTGCTGTATATTTGCGTCGCGTTTGCGTCGATGCATCGCCCCGCTGGAGCAGGATGCAGACGCATTTTGTGTGACCGTTTGCGCCCGCCTGTTGGAGATACCCTTAGTGTGCAGGGGAGTACCTTTTCATCTGTGCGCGGCATTAGGAGCGGCCGATGAAGGAAATTACACAGGCGGGAGCTATTCCATCCTGCACAACATGGATAATACGTGCAGTTACTATTTTAAAAAATGTTTAAATCTTAAAACTACTTATATTCAAAGTTTTCAAAATTTGAAAAATAGTCATTTTAAAAATTGTTCATATTTAAATAATGTTTCATTGGTCTGATCATTTGTATGCGAGGGCGTGTAGTGGGCCATATACTCGCACGATGTTTCCAGTGGTGTGGATGCAAGGTAGAGGGGCAAGCCGAATGGACGTCGCGTTGAGGCGCGCACGGGTGGTGCTATACACCGACCTGATCGGCACGAAAGAGTTGCCGCACACCCACCACCTTCCCGGCTGTTAAGTAAACCTCTTTTTCTTTTTTCTTTTTTCGTTTTCGTTTTCGTTTTCTTATTCTTATTCTTTTTTCTGTTTAGTGTTTTGTTTTTAAAACTAACATTTTACATGTCTTTTTATGTTTTCAAAATTTGTTCAAAATTTTCTGTCTACATATTTCAAAAATGTTCGATTTTAATTTCGTTCAAAATTTGAAAATTGCCCAAAATTTAATAATTGTTCAAAATTAAAATTTTGTTCAAATTTAAAAAATCGATCAAAATTTAAATTTGTTCAAAATTCATCCAAATTTGGAAATTCGTTCAAGATAATTTTTTTTGTTCCAACTTCGAAATTCGTTAAAATTTTAAAATCGTTCCAAAATCAAAAATTGTTCAAATTTCAAAATTTGTTCAAGATTCAAAATTTGTTCAAAATTCGAAATTCATTCAAATTTGTTCAAACTTGAACATTTTCAAAATTTGAAAGTTTTCTAAAATTATTTTAAACAAAAAATAAAACGAGAGAACAAAAAAAGAAACAATGAAAATGAAAACAGAAAAGAAAAGAAAAGAAAAGGGAGAAAAACAGTGAAAAGTCGCCTAACCGGGCCGGCCCACACCGCGCGCGGGGGTGTGCGGCGCGGTGCAGGTGCCGACCTGGTCGGCATATAGGAATCGCCGGCGCGCACCGTTCGCTGTTAGTTCTTTCCTGGCTATCGGGGCCCAAAAAGAAGTGATAAAAAAGACCGAAAGAAAACGTCGACAGCAGGATTCGAACCTGCGCAGGCAAAGCCCAACAGATTTCGAGTCTGTCTCCTTAACCACTCGGACATATCGACTGTCTTGCTTCATTTGACAGAATGACGTTAATTATATGTTGTCTATACCGTGGCAAGCTATATTCAGAATCAGAAACCAACTGGCATGCCGAGTTACGTTCTGATGAGACCAAATTACCGCCTTCATCAGTTACCGTGCATGGCTTCTTTCATCCAAAGTGTACTTCTTGCACCAACTTGCTCCATGCTCTTTTTGTTCCATCTCTTGTCCTCCACAAGCTGTGGGGAAGAGGGAGCACAGCGAGGCCCGCCACCCCTGTAGCAAAAGGAAAAACAGAGCGCGACACGAGCACGACCCTACTCTTTACCCGATGCCATATTTGATTGTACTTACTTCACGTCATAGCTTTGCTAGCTTGTTAGCAGTCTAGCATTAGCAATAGATGTAATCATCGTCAGTTTGACAACGCATGATCGGGTCTACCGGAATTCAGAACCGATTCAGTGCCCGTCTGATCCAGTCTAATCCTGCTGTCTGCTATTCTAAATGACTAAACCTCTCTCTGACCTCCGTGCGACGATCACCGTTGTTTGTTTAATCCTTCCTGGCTCCATACGGTTAGGCTTTTCCCTAGCACGCCATTCCGCCATGCCCTCGCCCTTTGCATCGTCCTTGTTAGTAATCCCGTCCCATCTGATGATGTTATTTGCCGAGAGCCTTCTCCCTCTCTTCTC
This sequence comes from Lolium rigidum, assembly GCF_022539505.1. Lineage (NCBI taxonomy): Eukaryota > Viridiplantae > Streptophyta > Magnoliopsida > Poales > Poaceae > Lolium > Lolium rigidum. The sequence continues at coordinate 179,180,323 of NC_061511.1, read as the reverse complement.
TTCTCAAGATGTTTATTCTGTCATTCTCAGAATCGGTCTTGGTCGTCTCGCTCTTTTATTCCCCCTGTTTCATTCAGAGATTGCTTGCGTTTAGCAGCGGGGCATCATAAAGCTGGAGCACGAAGAACAAATGAAGATTTTATTTTAAAACAACTGGGCTCCACGCCGTCGCCTCTGAAATCTTCGGTACTCGCATGACTACTAGTGTAGTAAAACTGATCAGGGGATCGCAGACGCACGGACGCGCTGCTCTTGAAACCAGTACACTGATGATAAAGAAACAAAATCCTGCAAGACTGCATTGGCCCTCGTCGATCGATGCCCTTGTCCTCGATCAGTCGATCGATCGCCATTTGCCAGCCAGACCTCCGGAGGAGAATAAAGCGTGGCGTGCAATTGTTTATGCCCTAGCTTAGACTGCACTTTGATTGTCTCTGCAATTACTCGCTCGCTTTGGAGGCATGATCATATCATGCATGAGACTATATATACAATTGCCTCCCCTCGTGGCCTTATTCTATCTTAGATATGTTAGATGGGTTCAAGAGGGAGGAGACATGAGAAAAGCAAGTTTGAACAGAGAAAAATAATGCTGTCACAAGGGGGAGGTACTAGCTAATTTGGTTTCATGAGTTACCAGCTTAACATCACCCAAGTGTGCTAGTAATAAAAGGCCATGTGTACTCCCTTCACCGCAAGACGCAGAAACTGTAGATAGATATGCTGATGATTACCGCGATACGATCGCCTCAAACAACCATGCATGCTCAAAAGGGGGAAGACGACGCTAGAATTTGGCGAGTCCACTGGTAATTGACGCAGCTTTTTGTGCCGATCCGCTGCCTGCTAGGAGGATCCTAGGCGATATTCTTGGCGCGCCTGAACGCATGGGATGTGTGCATGGCAAGCATGGGCTCCGAGAATATCTATCTTACTTCTTACCGCACGGTTTCAGCCTTGGAAACTGAAGAATGAAAACCAGGACCTGACGTACGTACGTATCCAGGAGAAAACATATCAAAATGGCTAGATAGATTGGTTCCCCTCCTCCGCCTCCAGTTCATCCTCCTCCATAGATTGGTTACCCTCCTCCGGTCGGCTTCGCCGACGTCAGGAGGAGTAGGGAACCTGATCTATGCTTGGAGTTTCGAGTAAAATTATTGTTTTCATTAGATTATGTTAGGATTTTGGTAGTCGCCTTCTTGTTGGTTTCCCCTCAATGGAGATGGCATCGTCTGCAATTAGTGATCTTCGGTCTTTCGTTCGACGACGAGATCTTCTTCCCGGTGTCAATGGTTGTGTTGAACAATCATAATTTTCTAGGTATGGGCCTTCGGATCTTGCTTAACCAGATCGATTTTGAATCTTTTGTCGTTGTTGCCGCTAGGAGGATTATCCTCGCAGTTTTTGTCCCGGCTGCTACGTCCTCGACAATGGTGATTCGTACTCTCGGCTCTCCATCGACGACGACAAAGCTAGTCGGTTATTATTCCCTGGCATACTGGTGTTGGTACTCTTGCTGATGTTGTATGACTGCTTTAATAGTTGCGTGCGTGCATGCAGCCTTGGCATTGCGGCTCAAAAAATTATGGGAAAACTTTCGTCGGTATCTACAAGTTTATGGTTCGTTATCTATCTTTGGCTGCCTTCATAAGAGTACTAGATTGTATTCTGGAAGAAGAAAGAAATTGAAGACCCCAAAGGTTTGTTACTATCTTTTAGACTTTATTTTGTAATCGTTGGAGTCAGTTCATGTATCTCTACCATGTACTATTTGTTGCTATGAATATATGTGGTATTGATTATTAAAAAAAAAGGCCAGATAGAAAATTTTAATAGCCTGGCTTAGATTCCCTGCATATATTTCCAATATTTAGTTCAATGTTGATTCGGAGGGGGGCCTCTGATACCAAAACAATTACTTCCTCAGACATAGTTAAATGGTGTGACTATTTCTCAGTTGACTGATAACTAATTTCGTTCTCAGTCAGATGATGTCATCAAATATCAGTTGCAACTTATGATTATCACGAATCACGATGCCGATTAAATAGTGTAGACTTTGACTGAGCACGAAGTTAGTTCTCGGCTAGTTGAGAACTAACAAATCCTAGTTAAATGACATGTTGGGATGAGTTGTCCAACTCTCCTAGCAACTACGGGCTCGCGCCATGTCCCTCCCTCTGTGCACAAGGGACAACCTATCTTTACATTGTACCCGTGCACACTCATGCATCACGCTAGAAAAGGCAAGGGCGTTGCACCATAGAGTTGCTTAATTCTTCGAGGAGGAAGAGGAGGAGCAGCCCGAGCCCGAGGAGCAAGTGCTCCGCCGTGTACAATGCCTATCAGATGGAGCGATGCCTCCATGCCTCCGAGCAGCACGAGGCGGCCCTCCATGTGTTGCACATTCGAGGTCATCCTCTAGGCCAACTTGGCGAACTCCACCTCCGATGAGGCGGGAAGTGCTGCCTCCTCCGTATCCTGATGCATTGTGAAGTGCCGACGCCGCCGCGTTCCGACACATAGGGAAAGTGTTGTATTGTGATCCAAATTCATATACTAAAGGGAGGCTAACTTCTGACGAGCGGAGCGATATAGTGAAGTTTTGCTGGCTGGCGCCCGTGGTTTTTTCCCCTTCTGTGTTGGAAGGGGTTTTCCACGTTAAATCTTGTGTCCCCTGCGTGTGTTCTTGTTTCGTTCTTCGTTATTTGCTTGTCGCTTTTATAACAAGTGGTATCGAGCCCGTGTTTCAATCTAGGGTTTTGCGACATGTCTTCCTTGAAGTTCGATCTACCGTAGCTGGATTACACCACAAGATTTTCTCCGTGGCAAGTGAAGATGAGGGCGATACTTACCCAATCTTCCGATCCGGATGAAGCTCTTGATGGATTTGGCAAGAAAGATGCCAAGACCTGGACCGACGATGAAAAGAGGAAAGACCGTAAGGCTTTTTCATTAATTCAGCTTCATCTATCCAACAATATCTTGCAGGAAGTGCTTGGCTGAGAAATCCATAGCATGCGCTGTGGTTGAAACCGGAATCGATCCGCATGTCCAAAGATCTAACCGAGTAAGATGCACGTGAAGATGAAGTTGTTCTCGCACAAGCCTGCAAGAAGGTGCGTCAATGATGAATCACCTATCGATCTTTAAAGAGATCGTTTCGATTTGCTATCCATGGAGGTAAAATATGATGATGAGGATCTAGCTCTTATCATCGTTAGTCTCGTTGCCTAATTCTTTTGCGAATTTTCGAGACACCTTGTTATACAATCGTGATGAACTAACCCTTGCCGAAGTTTATGAGGCCCTCCAGCCAGAGGTGAAAGATGAAATCTATGGTGCAGCGAGAGGGTTCGTCATCTAAGGCGAGAGGCACCTGCAGGTCCGAGGCAGGACCGAGAACGTAAACAACAACTACAACAGAGATAAGAGCAAGACCGACGGAGGTCGCTCAAAGTCCAAGGGACGAGATGGTAAGTTCTGCAAGTATTGTAAGAAAACTAGCCATAATATTGATGATTGCTGGAAGTTGCGGAACAAAGAGAAAAGAAACGGTACCTACCAACCGAAAAACAAATCTGAGGGTGATGGTAAGGCTGTCTGTTGTTTCCAAGTGATAATTCGGATGGCGATTGCCTAGTTGTGTTTGCTGGTTGTGTTTCGGTAATGATGAGTGGATCCTTGATTCTCGCATGTTCGTTTCATATTTGCCGTAACAAAGACTCGGTTCGGTTCTTATGAGTTTGTGCAGAGTGGAGATGTTGTGCGTATGGGAGATAACAACCCACGTGAGATCGTGGGCATTGGCTCCGTTCGGATCAAGATGCATGATGGCATGACACGCACTCGACGGATGTTAGACACATACCCGGCATGGCCAGAAATCTGATCTCTCTCGGTACCCTTGATGTTGACGGGTACAAACACTCCGGTTCTCGCGGAGTTACGAAGGTAACAAAAGGTTCGCTCGTTCACATGATTGGTGATATGAATTTCGCAAAGTTATATGTTCTTAGAGGTAGCACTTTATCCGGTATTGCTGCTGCTGTTATTCCCGATGAACCCGGTAAAACTAATCTGTGGCATATGCGTCTTGGACATATGAGTGAACATGGCATGGCGTAATTGCACGGAGAGACCTGCTAGATGGCTGCAATTTGAGTAAGTTTGAGTTCTGTGAGCACTCGCATTTTTGGTAAGCATAAAAGAGTTAAATTCAATGCTTCCGTTCATACCACCAAAGGGATTTTAGATTATGTGCATGTCTGATGTGTGGGGACCTTCCCGCAAGACTTCTCTTGGTGGTGCAAATTGCATGCTTACTATCATAGATGATTACTCCGGAAAAGTGTGGCCTTTCTTTCCGAAACATAAATCTGATGTGTTTGATGCTTTTAGAAAGTGGAAAGTTATGGTAGAGAAGCAAACGAAAAGAAAGTTAAATTGCTTCGTATCGACAATGGCATGGAGTTTTGTTCTACTGTTTTCAATGATTATTGCAGCGATGAAGGCATTGTCGGGCACCACACCATCCCATATACTCCTCGACAGAATGGTGTGGCGGAGAGGATGAACGGAACCATCATCTCCAAGGCTCGCTGCATGTTGTCTAATGCCGGTATGCATAGACGTTTACGGGCTGAAGCGGCCTCCACCGCTCGTTACTTGATAAACAGAGTCACCTTGTATTCCGCTTGATAAGAAAACTCCTATTGAGGTATGGTCTAGTTCACCTGCCGATTATTCACGGTTGAGAGTTTTCGGTTGCACCGCTTACGCTCATGTTGATAATGGAAAGCTAGAGCCCGGGGCTGTTAAGTGTGTGTTTCTTGGTTATGGTTCGGGAGTTAAGGCATACAAGTTATGGAATCCCGAAACTAAGAAAGTTTTGCATAGCAGGGATGTTGTCTTTAATGAGGTCGTTATGTTTTATAAGAGTTCATCTATAGATGTTACCGATGCTCGTTGATTTTTCCGATAATTCCGATGATGAACAACAGAGGATTAGCGTGCGAGTGGAGCACGTGGAGGAGAAAGAAAATGATGTTGCTGAAAATGATAACACCGTTGTTCAGGCACTCACCACTGTTTTGCGGCGAAACAAATAGTTCCATTGCTCGCTGATAGACCGAGGCGTAACAAAGGTCCACGTCCTCGTTTAATTGAAGAATGTAATCTTGTTGCTCATGCTTTGAGTTGTGCTCGAACAGGTGGAGCATGGTACTGAACCTGCTACATATACTGAGGCCGTTGCATCCGTTGACCACGTGAAGTGGATTTCTGCTATGCAAGAGGAGATGCAATCGCTTGACAAGAATGGTACATGGGATGTTGTGTCCTTGCCTAAACAAAAGAAGGCTGTCCGCTGTAAGTGGATATTTAAAAGAAAGGAAGGTTTGTCTCCTAGTGAGCCTCCGAGGTTTAAGGCAAGGTTAGTAGCAAAAGGTTTCGACCAAATTCCAGGTATTGATTATAATGATGTATTCTCTCCGGTTGTGAAGCATAGTTCCATTCGTGCATTCTTTGGTATTGTGGCTATGCGTGATCTTGAGCTTGAGCAGCTAGATGTAAAGAGTGCTTTTCCGCATGGTGAGCTTGAGGAGGAGATATACATGGACCAACCTCGAAGGTTTTGTTGTGCCCGGTAAGGAGGATCTTGTTTGCAAGTTGAAGAGGTCCCTTTATGGTCCGAAACAGTCTCCAAGACAGTGGTACAAAAGGTTTGATTCATTTATGCTTGCACATGAGTTTAAGAGATCTAAGTATGATAGTTGTGTTTATATCAAGTTTGTTAATGGATCACCAATATACTTGTTGTTATATGTTGATGATATGTTGATTGCTCGCCAAGAGCAAGAAAGAGATCACTATTTTGAAAGCACAATTAAGTAGTGAGTTTGAGATGAAGGATCTTGGTGCTTGCTAAGAAAATACTAGGTATGGAAATTACAAGAGACGAGAAAAGCTAGTATGTTATTTCTTAGTCGACAAAATTACATTCGTAAAGTTCTTCATCGTTTTAATATGCATGATGCAAAGTACGTCGGTACACCAATTGCTTCTCACTTCAAATTGTCGGCATTGCAATGTCCTAGTACTCGATGAAGATATTGAGTACATGTCTCGAGTTCCATATTCTAGTGCTTGTTGGTTCCTTGATGTATGCCATGGTTTGTTCTCGTCCTGATTTATCCTATGCTATGAGTTTGGTCGGTCGATATCTTGCTGATCCTGGAAAAGAACACTAGAGAGCTGTTCGATGGATTTTCGAGTACCTTCGTGGCACATCGAAAGCTTGTTTGAAGTTTGGCAAGACCGGTGAGGGACTCGTTGGCTATGTGGATTCAGATTTTGCTGCCGATTTGGATAAGAGAAGATCCATCACATGTTATGTGTTCACTGTTGGTGGATGTGCTGTGAGTTGGAAGGCAACGTTACAATCTGTTGTTGCCCAATCTACGACCGAAGCAGAATATATAGCAATTAATGAAGCCGGCAAAGAGTCTCGTTTGGTTGAAAGGTTTGTATGCTGAGCTTTGTGGAGATGATTCTTGCATTAACTTGTTTTCTGACAGTCAAAGTGCAATATACCTTACTAAAGATCAAAAGTTCCATGAGAGGACAAAGCACATTGATATCAAGTACCATTATATTCGCGACATTGTTGCTAAAGGTAAACTCGAAGGTATGCAAGATAAGTACTCATGATAATCCTCGCTGATATGATGACAAAGCCAGTTCTCGTTTCCAAGTTTGAGCTTTGCTCGAGCTTGGTTGGTATAACTTGTTTAGCCCAAGTGGTCGTTGGCGCCAGCAAGTGTTTTTTCCTTTGTCTGTTCAGGAGATTGTTGAAGTTCATGCTACAAGATGGAATTTGTCTCAAGGTGGAGTTTCTTGTATTGTGATCCAAATTCATATACTAAAGGGAGGCTAACTTCTGACGAGCGGAGCGAGGCCCGTCGCCGGAGGCTTGGGTACGGTACGGATCGTTGGCACCGCCTATATATACATCTTGTAAGCCGCCGGCTAGGGTTTATCAGATTATAAGATAACCCACGGCGTTTGTAAACACCTCCCGATATAGTGAAGTTTTGCTGGCTGGCGCCCGTGGTTTTTTCCCCTTCTGTGTTGGAAGGGGTTTTCCACGTTAAATCTTGTGTCCCCTGCGTGTGTTCTTGTTTCGTTCTTCATTATTTGCTTGTCGCTTTTATAACAGAAAGCACTGTAGAGTACATGTACCAGCGCATAGTGAAGCGCCACTGCCTTTTGGTCCCCGATGAAGTGCCCGCCTCCTCCACGTCACCGGGTTTAGGGTTTAGGGTTAGGTCTAGGTTGTGCTAATCTTGGTATAGGTCATATTAATCCCTGAGTGTAGCGAACGTTTATCTATCTATGTAAATGTAAATTATGTTGATGATGAACTTGTGATGGTTGTAGACTTGTAGTGCAAAATCTCCCATGAACTTTTCTGAATACACAGTTTGGATTTTACAGGATCTGCTCTACCGCGCATGAGATCTCAGAGTGAAAACACTTTTCCAGCTCCCCAACCAAAGATATCCAGATTCAGTTTATGGGATCTACTAGAGATACAAGCATTAGCAGTAGATGTAATCCATGTGAGCATGAAACTGCATGATCGATCGGGTCTGCGGAATTCAGAATCGATTCAATGCCCGGCCGATCCAGTAATCCTGCTGTCTGCTGTCCTAAATCTCTCTGTCGTCCGTACCCGTTTCTTTAATCCTTCCTGGCTCCATCTGGTCTAGGCTTTTTTCCCTAGGACGTCATTCGGTATTTCGGCCATTCCATCACCTTTGCACCGTCGTTGGTAACCCCATCTGATGATGTTATCTATCGAGAACCTTGTCCATTTTTCTCCCTTGAAAATGTTTCTTCTTTCGTTCTCTTTTTTGTTTTATTTCTTCATTACGGGATCTTGTTCGTTTGGCTCTTGTGTTTCCTTTTTCTTTTCTGTGGATGAGTGATGAAGGTTGCTTGTGTTGGGTGAGCAGCAGTGCACCATAAAGCTCGAGCACGAAGTCCAAATTAAGATTTGATTTTACACAACTGGGCTCCTTCCTTCCACGCCACAGCCTCTATAATCTTCGGTACTCGCAGTAGTGCTGTACCTTGGGATCGACACTCCCAAGAACGAAGCTAGACAAACTGGTCAGGGGATTGCAGACGCACGGACGCGTAGGTTCTTGAAGCTAGCACCGATAAACAAACAAATCCTCCAACACTGCATGGCCCTCAACGATGCCCTTGTCCTCGATTGATCGCCAGCCAGACCTCCGGACGATAAAGCATGGCGTGGCGTGCAAATGTTTATGCAAGTGTAGACTGCACTTTAATTGTCTCTGCAATTACTCACTCACTTTGGAGGTATACAATTCCCTTCCCTTATTCTATCATAGATAAGTTAGATGTTGTTCAGGGTGAGGAGACAGGGCAAAGCAAGTTCGAACGGAGAAAAATAATGCTGTCACAAGCAAAGGTAGCTAATGCCGTTTCATGTAGAATGCTAATCATTAGTTACAGGCTTACATCTTAACATAGCTCCTAATTGTGTCAGTAAGAGCATCTCTAACCAACCCCCTATACTCCTAAAATGGTTGAGTATAATTCTTTTCTCTACATCGCCGACCGCACTTCTCCCCGATGTCGGCACCTCCCCCCAGCAAACCCTACCTCCCTTTTGACAGCGGACGCTCCCTTCCGCTGATTCGAAGTACCTATCGAGGTGGTCACTGTCACTCCTCCCGCGGTGCTTCCTTTTCGCGTGACGTTTCCTCGTGGCGGTTCCATGGCGGATCGCCCAACCTTCCGCCACCGCCGACAATGAGGTAGTGGTACGCCGTGCGCTAGTGAGCATTGGGAACGCAGGTGGCAGAAATCACCGGTCGCAACACCCACGAGCGCCTCGACACATTCCACTCGGCGGCCCACTACGATGAAGGCATATGACATTACATTGGTAAGGCTCCACGGTGCCGATGCGAAGCTTAATTTCCAGTTGGGGGTTCGTGGTTGGAGGATGCCCCAGTCCTTGACTGCCGTGTTGTTGGCCAAAGCGAGGCGCGAGAGGATCAGGAGGTGCAGCGTATATGAAGAAGCTTCACTGCCAGCATCCGGAATGCGTTGAGCGAGAGCACGGAGCCTTCGAGTGCTACAAGGCATGGAAGACCTCTGCAACTGGGCCATCCGCTGCGCCGGTTATCGACCTCACCTCCGACGACATTGACGAATCCATGAAAAGGGCAATTGACGAAATCTTCTGGAGCAGCAAGATTTTAGGATAGATTTAGTGTAATTTCTCTAGTATATTAATCTAGTATTATAAATCATGTACAATGCTCTAGTTTGAGCCAAGTTTGTATGAAGTTGGTATGAATCAATGTTTAAGGAGTTAAGTTAAGGGGTTTGGTTGGAAACAATCTTTCTTTAGATGAGTGAATATACTACTCTAAATGATACTCGGCCATTTACTCCTCTAAAATTTGGGGGATTGGTTAGAGATGCTCTAATTTTAGGCTTATCTTTGTTAGCCTGACGACTTGAGATCCAAGAATTCATGTTCTGCATGTTGAAAACTAACAACAGGTCAATACACAAAATAATAACTGTGATGTAAAAAAGCACGAAGAAAAACAAGCATGTCACCGACTTTTACCTCAAGTATTGGCCCAAGAAATTAAATATCTTCATCATCAGAAGGAGAAGCAACAAATTAAGAAAAAAATGAAGACTTTTCAATAAGGGACACTTTATTACTCAAAAGGTTTAAGTATTACACTGGCAGGGCCGGCTCTATCTTTCGCGTGGTCCTTGGGCGAGGCGACGAAAGAGGCCACTAAAATATGTTTTGAGATCATATATAGATAAGATAGAATGATCTTGCTCATTACCATTCCGAGCATCAGGCGAAGGCTGCAAATCATCAACTTTGATCATCATATTGTTCGGGATCATATTCTTGCCTTTGAAATACGTATAAAGCACCTCTTTGTGATCCATCATGGATCATATGTTTCTATTTCATCATTGTGATACCTAATATTATGAAGAAATTAAATACATCTCTCTGAATATTTACACATGATGGTAGGAAGTTAGGAACATAAAATTTCTGATCAGTAAACAAATAAGGTGAAGCAGAATTATCTAAGCAGTAACGAGAGATGGATCGAAGAAGGCGATCTGCGCATTGGCGAGTTGGAAGCCTAGGAATCCATGCGACTGGGTGACAGTGGGAGCCGGAGGCGCTCAAATCTTTGGTTGGAGTCGATCGCTGGCCTCATTTATTTCCGGCGTGTTTGGCCGTTCCCCTCCCTGGTCTCTTTGCTTGAATGTGTTTGTTTTCCTCCATAGCCTCGCTTCCTTTCGTGATTCCATCGCGTTGGGCCTTTGGCCCTTTTCCGGACTCATTTTCTTGCGGGAAGGTACATAGGACTAGAGGAGAGACACGCTGATGGGGCCCCTCCCATGCGGTGGCCCATGGGCGCTGTCCATGGGCGCCTAGGGCCAGAACCTGCCCTGTACACTGGTCTCTGCTAGTCTCTGCATAACTAAGATGCACAAAACCGCACACTAACGAAAGGCTCAAAAATAATAAAAAGGACTCAATGCATGAAAACATCACATCTACTCCTAAGGTGAAGATGGCTCAATCTGAAGACTATACTCCACCCATGTTCGGTAATATAATCCTTCACCGTGTTCTCAATGTATCTTTACTCTCCATACGTTGAAGAGAAGACCTTAAAGGAAACATAGATATGTACCGCAGTAGATAACCTTCAAGAGAGAATAGTTTTATGAGAGAAAAAATTAAGTTATATCTGGTCTAAAGGGATTGGCTAATATAAGGTTCTCTACGGGCTACGGCTAGCTGTTGGTACGTGCTCGCTTTGCCTGCAGACATAACCCAGTCATTGCACATATACCGATGATTACCGCGATACGATCGTCGATCGCCGCAAACTAGCATGCATGCTGAAAAGCTGAAGAAGACACCAGATTTGGCGAGTCCACTGGTAATCGACGCAGCTTTTTGTGCGGATCCCCTGCCCGCCTGCTAAGAGGATCCTAGGCGATATTCTTGGCTCGCCCTGAACGCATGGGAGCATGGGCTCCGAGAATATGTCTTACTGCACAGTCTCGGCCTTGGAAACTGAAGAATGAAGACCAGGACTTGACGGCTCGTACGTGCTCAGGAGAAAACATATCAAAAAATGGCTAGCTGATTCTCATTCATTTTTTAAATATTCTGGCTTGGGGTTCACCACATATATATCCAAAATTCAGTTCAACGTTTGGTTAGGAGTTGGGGCCTGGGGTACCAAACAATTACTTCCCGAGACATAGTTGAATGACATGTTGGGACGAGTTCTTCAGCTCTCATGTCATGTCCCTCCGTCCCGCGCACAAGGGAGGCGATTTGCACAAAAATAACCCAAAAGTGGAAGAAAAGCACATACCGACCCTCCGGCGAAACTATTTCACCCATCTAACCCTTTTGTGTGGCGCCCCTCGCCACACATGCCCATGTGGCGCCCCTGCTGCCGGCGCCGCAAACCCATCCGACGTGGCTCGTCGACGCTGAGCTGGCTAGCCGATCCGACGTGGCAGACCGTGTGGCGCCGCTCCTGCCGGCGCCACATTGAATGTGTGGCGCCCGTGGCAGGGCGCCACACATCCACTTAAGTTTGGGCCGCGCGCGCGCGCCCGGCCCGACCCTTTCTTCTTTCTTTCTCTTCTTCGCTCTTCAAGAACAGGAGGCGGCCGGCTCTCTCTCTCCTGCCCTCTCCCCCCACCAAATCCACCACCAAATCTTCAGATCTGTCCGTGGAGATCGTTCCCAACTCGTTCCTTGAGGTAATCCCCTCCGTTCCCCTTCTTTTCATCCATTGATTTTGTGTATTTGGTTGAATGTACATGTGAAACCCTAGATGTGGATTTGGAAGAGGTTGACTTGGTGTTTGACCTTAGCCCTAGCTTTGCGGAGGTGGTAGCACAAGTTAGGGTTGAGTTGAATTGGAATGAGCCAAATGATGGTGTTGAGCTAGAGGGAAGGCATAATGTGGGGTTTGGAATGCACACCCGTTGGAAGACAATGCGTATCAACTCCGAGCAACGTTGGTCCGTTTACAAGGAGACGGTGGCCGGATCACAAGATAAGGCTTTGGAGTTGTTTGCAACCAAGACGGTTGATGCTCGTATCGAGCTTGACCTTAACCGGCCCTCCTCCCCCGTTCGAGAGAGGAGTCCACCACCCATGAGCCAAGAAGAAGCCACCCAATCTCCCATTGTCCAATCTCCCATTGCCCAACAACCTCCGTTGGATAATGAGTATGACGAGCATGACGATGGTGATGATTGTTTCGAGATGAATGGCAACAATCTCGGTGATTTGGATAAATATTGGACGCAAGAGGAGATGGACCACTCCATTCCTTATTCCCGATGCTATGTGATGCGTGTGGTTGACACGTCCGTTGGGAACCCCAAGAGGAAGGTGTGATGCGCACAGCGGCAAGTTTCCCTCAGTAAGAAACCAAGGTTTAATCGAACCAGTAGGAGTCAAGAAGCACGTTGAAGGTTGATGGCGGCGGGATGTAGTGCGGCGCAACACCGGAGATTCCGGCGCCAACGTGGAACCTGCACAACACAACCAAAGTACTTTGCCCCAACGAAACGGTGAGGTTGTCAATCTCACCGGCTTGCTCGTAACAAAGGATTAACCGTATTGTGTGGAAGATGATTGTTTGCAGAGAAAACGAGTAAAACAAGTATTGCGGCAGATTTGTATTTCAGGTATTAAAAGAATGGACCGGGGTCCACAGTTCACTAGAGGTGTCTCTCCCATAAGATAAAAGCATGTTGGGTGAACAACTTACAGTCGGGCAATTGACAAATAGAGAGGGCATAACAATGCACATACATGACATGATAAGTATAGTGAGATTTAATTGGGCATTACGACAAAGTACATAGACCGCCATCCAACCGCATCTATGCCTAAAAAGTCCACCTTCGAGTTATCATCCGAACCCCCTCCAGTATTAAGTTGCTAACAACGAGACAATTGCATTAAGTATGGTGCGTAATGTAATCAACAACTACATCCTCGGACATAGCGCCAATGTTTTATCCCTAGTGGCAACAGAGCACAACACAACCTTAGAACTTTATCATCACTGTCCCGGTGTCAATGCGAGCATGAACCCACTATCAAGCATAAATACTCCCTCTTGGAGTTAAAAGTAAAAACTTGGCCGGAGCCTCTACTAGTAACGGAGAGCATGCAAGATCATAAACAACACATATGTAATAACTTGATAATTAACATGACATGGTATTCTCTATCCATCGGATCCCGACAAACACAACATATAGAATTACGGATAGATGATCTTGATCATGTTAGGCAGCTCACAAGATCCAACAATGAAGCACAATGAGGAGAAGACAACCATCTAGCTAATGCTATGGACCCATAGTCCAGGGGTGAACTACTCACTCATCACTCCGGAGAGCGACCATGGCGGTGTAGAGTCCTCCGGGAGATGAATCCCCTCTCCGGCGGGGTGCCGGGAGGAGATCTCCAGAATCCCCCGAGATGGGATCGGCGGCGGCGGCGTCTCGGTAAGGTTTTCCGTATCGTGGTTTTTCGCATCGGGGTTTCGCGACGGAGGCTTTAAGTAGGCGGAAGGGCGAGTCGGGGGCCGGACGAGGGGCCCACACCATAGGGCGGCGCGGGCCCCCCTTGGCCGCGCCGCCTTGTGGTGTCGCCACCTCGTGGCCCCACTTCGTATGTTCTTCGGTCTTCCGAAAGCTCCGTGGAAAAATAGGCCCCGGGTCTTCGTTTCGTCCAATTCCGAGAATATTTCGTTACTAGGATTTACGAAACCAAAAACAGCGAGAAAATAGGAACCGGCACTTCGGCATCTTGTTAATAGGTTAGTTCCGGAAAATGCACGAATATGACATAAAGTGTGCATAAAACATGTAGGTATCATCAATAATATGGCATAGAACATAAGAAATTATCGATACGTCGGAGACGTATCAAGCATCCCCAAGCTTAGTTACGCTCGTCCCGAGCGAGGTAAAACGATAACAAAGATAATTTCGAAGTGATATGCCATCATAACCTTGATCATACTATTTGTAAACATATGTAGTGAATGCAGCGATCAAAACAATGGTAATGACATGAGTAAACAAGTGAATCATAAAGCAAAGACTTTTCATGAATAGTACTTCAAGACAAGCATCAATAAGTCTTGCATAAGAGTTAACTCAAAAAGCAATAAATCAAAGTAAAGGTATTGAAGCAACACAAAGGAAGATTAAGTTTCAGCGGTTGCTTTCAACTTGTAACATGTATATCTCATGGATAATTGTCAACATAGAGTAATATAACAAGTACAATATGCAAGTATGTAGGAATCAATGCACAGATCACACAAGTGTTTGCTTCTTGAGGTGGAGAGAGATAGGTGAACTGACTCAACATAAAAGTAAAAAGAATGGTCCTTCAAAGAGGAAAGCATCGATTGCTATATTTGTGCTAGAGCTTTTATTTTGAAAACATGAAACAATTTTTTCAACGGTAGTAATAAAGCATATGAGTTATGTACATTATATCTTACAAGTTGCAAGTCTCATGCATAGTATACTAATAGTGCCCGCACCTTGTCCTAATTAACTTGGACTACCGGATCTTTGCAATGCACATGTTTTGACCAAGTGTCACAATGGGGTACCTCCATGCCGCCTGTACAAAGGTCTAAGGAGAAAGCTCGCATTTTGGATTTCTCGCTTTTGATTATTCTCAACTTAGACATCCATACCGGGACAACATGGACAACGAGATAATGGACTCCTCTTTAATGCATAAGCATGTGGCAACAATTATTATTCTCATATGAGATTGAGGATATATGTCCAAACTGAAACTTCCACCATGAATCATGGCTTTAGTTAGCGGCCCAAAGTTCTTCTCTAACAATATGCATGCTCCAACCATGAAGGTGGTAGATCTCTCTTGCTTCGAGACAAGACGGACATGCATAGCAACTCACATGATATCCAACAAAGAATAGTTGATGGCGTCCCCGGAAGCATGGTTATCGCACAACAAGCAACTTAATAAGAGATAAAGTGCATAAGTACATATTCAATACTACAATAGTTTTTAAGCTATTTGTCCCATGAGCTATATATTGCAAAGGTGAATGATGGAATTTTAAAGGTAGCACTCAAGCAATTTACTTTGGAATGGCGGATAAATACCATGTAGTAGGTAGGTATGGTGGACACAAATGGCATAGTGGTTGGCTCAAGGATTTTGGATGCATGAGAAGTATTCCCTCTCGATACAAGGTTTAGGCTAGCAAGGTTATTTGAAACAAACACAAGGATGAACGGTACAGCAAAACTCACATAAAAGACATATGGTAAACATTATAAGACTCCATACCGTCTTCCTTGTTGTTCAAAACTCAATACTAGATGTTATCTAGACTCTAGAGAAACCAAATATGCAAACCAAATTAGCAAGCTCTAAGTATTTCTTCATTAATGGGTGCAAAGTATATGATGCAAGAGCTTAAACATGAGCACAACAATTGCCAAGTATCAAATTATCCAAGACATTTTAGAGTTACTACATGTAGCATTTTCCAATTCCAACCATATAACAATTTAACAAAGAAGAAACTTCGCCATGAATACTATGAGTAGAGCCTAAGGACATATTTGTCCATATGCTACAGCGGAGCGTGTCTCTCTCCCATAAAGTGAATGCTAGGATCCATTTTATTCAAACAAAACAAAAAACAAAAACAAACCGACGCTCCAAGCAAAGTACATAAGATGTGACGGAATAAAAATATAGTTTCGGGGGAGGAACTCTGATAATGTTGTCGATGAAGAAGGGGATGCCTTGGGCATCCCCAAGCTTAGACGCTTGAGTCTTCTTAAAATATGCAGGGGTGAACCACCGGGGCATCCCCAAGCTTAGAGCTTTCACTCTCCTTGATCATTTTGCATCATACTCCTCTCTTGATCCTTGAAAACTTCCTCCACACCAAACTCGAAACAACTCATTAGAGGGTTAGTGCATAATAAAAATTCACATGTTCAGAGGTGACACAATCATTCTTAACACTTCTGGACATTGCATAAAGCTACTGGACATTAATGGATCAAAGAAATTCATCCAACATAGCAAAAGAGGCAATGCGAAATAAAAGACAGAATCTGTCAAAACAGAACAATCCGTAAAGATGGATTTTATTAGGCCACCAGACTTGCTCAAACGAAAATGCTCAAATTGAATGAAAGTTGCGTACATATCTGAGGATCATGCTCGTAAATTGGCTTAATTTTCTGAGCTACCTACAGGGAGATAGACCCAGATTCGTGACGAGCAAAGAAATCTGAACTGCGCGAGTAATCCAAATCTAGTACTTACTTTTCTATCAAAGACTTTACTTGGCACAACAAAACATAAAACTAAGATAAGGAGAGGTTGCTACAGTAGTAAACAACTTCCAAGATACAAATATAAAACAAAAATACTGGAGTAAAAACATGGGTTGTCTCCCATAAGCGCTTTTCTTTAACGCCTTTCAGCCTAGGCGCGTAAAGTGTAACTCAAGTAACATCGAGAGACGAAGCATCAACATCATAATTTGTTCTAATAATAGAATCATAAGGTAACTTCATTCTCTTTCTAGGGAAGTGTTCCATACCTTTCTTGAGAGGAAATTGATATTTAATATTACCTTCCTTCATATCAATAGTGGCACCAACGGTTCGAAGAAAAGGTCTTCCCAATATAATGGGGCAAGATGCATTGCATTCAATATCCAAGACAACAAAATCAACGGGGACAAGGTTATTGTTAACCATAATATGAACATTATCAACCTTCCCCAAAGGTTTCTTTTTAGCATTATCGCCGAGATTAACATACAAATAACAGTTTTTCAATGGTGGCAAGTCAAGCATATCATAGACTTTTTTAGGCATAACAGAAATACTTGCACCAAGATCACATAAAGCATTACAATCAAAATCTTTAACTCTGATTTTAATGATGGGCTCCCAACCATCCTCTAGCTTTCTAGGAATAGAAGTTTCAAGTTTTAGTTTCTCTTCTCTAGCTTTTATGAGAGCATTTGTAATATGTTTTGTGAAAGCCAGGTTTATAGCACTAGCATTGGGACTCTTAGCAAGTTTTTGCAAGAACTTTATAACTTCAGAGATGTGGCAATCATCAAAATCTAAATCATTACAATCTAAAGCAATGGGATTATCATCCCCAAGGTTGGAAAAAATTTCAGCGAGCTTTAGCAGTTTCGAGTAATTTTGCGCGCTTTGCACTAGGAGTAGAAGCATTGCCAACACCAATTATTTTACCATTGATAGTAGGAGGTGCAGCAACATATGAATCATTAGCATTGCTAGTGGTGGTAATAGTCCAAACTTTAGCTACATTTTCCTTTTTAGCTAGTTTTTCATTTTCTTCTCTATCCCACCTAGCACGCAGTTCAGCCATTAATCTTATATTCTCATTAATTCTAGCTTGGATGGCATTTGCTGTAGTAATAATTTTATTTTCAATATCCCTATTAGGCATAACTTTCGATTTCAAAAGATCAACATCAGAGGCAAGACTATCAACTCTAGAAACAAGAATATCAATTTTATTGAGCTTTTCCTCAACAGATTTGTTAAAGGCGAGTTTGTGTACTAATAAATTCTTTAAGCATGGCTTCAAGTCCAGGGGGTGTATTCCTATTATTGTTGTAAGAATTCCCATAAGAATTAGCATAACCGTTACCATTATTATAAGGATATGGCCTATAGTTATTACTAGAATTGTTCCGATAAGCATTGTTGTTGAAATTATTATTTTTAATGAAGTTTACATCAACATGTTCTTCTTGAGCAACCAATGAAGCTAATGGAACATTATTAGGATCAACATTAGTCCTATCATTCGCAAGCATAGACATAATAGCATCAACCTTATCATTCAAGGAAGAGGATTCTTCAACGGAATTTACCTTCTTACCTTGTGGAGCTCTTTCCGTGTGCCATTCGGAGTAATTAACCATCATATTATCAAGGAGCTTTGTTGCTTCACCAAGAGTGATGGACATAAAGGTACCTCCAGCAGCTGAATCCAATAAATTCCGCGAAGAAAAATTTAGTCCTTGCGGCGTGTCTTGATCTCCCCGAGCAACGGCGCCTGGAAATTTGCTTGATGCGTGTGGTTGACACGTCCGTTGGGAACCCAAAGAGGAAGGTGTGATACGCACAGCGGCAAGTTTCCCTCGCAAGAAACCAAGGTTTAATCGAACCGGTAGGGAGTCAAGAAGCACGTTGAAGGTTGATGGCGGCGGGATGTAGTGCGGCGCAACACCGGAGATTCCGGCGCCAACGTGGAACCTGCACAACACAACCAAAGTACTTTGCCCCAACGAAATAGTGAGGTTGTCAATCTCACCGAGCTTGCTGTAACAAAGGATTAACCGTATTGTGTGGAAGATGATTGTTTGCGAGAGAAAACGAGTAAAACAAGTATTGCAGCGAGATTTGTATTTCAGTATTAAAAGAATGGACCGGGGTCCACAGTTCACTAGAGGTGTCTCTCCCATAAGATAAAAGCATGTTGGGTGAACAAATTACGGTCGGGCAATTGACAAATAGAGAGGGCATAACAATGCACATACATGACATGATAAGTATAGTGAGATTTAATTGGGCATTACGACAAAGTACATAGACCGCCATCCAACCGCATCTATGCCTAAAAAGTCCACCTTCGAGGTTATCATCCGAACCCCCTCCAGAGTATTAAGTTGCTAACAACGAGACAATTGCATTAAGTATGGTGCGTAATGTAATCAACAACTACATCCTCGGACATAGCGCCAATGTTTTATCCCTAGTGGCAACAGACACAACACAACCTTAGAACTTTCGTCACTCGTCCCGGTGTCAATGCGGGCATGAACCCACTATCGAGCATAAATACTCCCTCTTGGAGTTAAAAGTAAAAACTTGGCCGGAGCCTCTACTAGTAACGGAGAGCATGCAAGATCATAAACAACACATATGTAATAACTTGATAATTAACATGACATGGTATTCTCTATCCATCGGATCCCGACAAACACAACATATAGAATTACGAGATAGATGATCTTGATCATGTTAGGCAGCTCACAAGATCCAACAATGAAGCACAATGAGGAGAAGACAACCATCTAGCTACTGCTATGGACCCATAGTCCAGGGGTGAACTACTCACTCATCACTCCGGAGGCGACCATGGCGGTGTAGAGCCTCCGGGAGATGAATCCCCTCTCCGGCAGGGTGCCGGAGGAGATCTCCAGAATCCCCCGAGATGGGATCGGCGGCGGCGGCGTCTCGCATAGGTTTTCCGTATCGTGGTTTTTCGCATCGTGGGTTTCGCGACGGAGGCTTTAAGTAGGCGGAAGGGCGAGTCGGGGGCCGGACGAGGGGCCCACACCATAGGGCGGCGCGGGCCCCCCTTGGCCGCGCCGCCTTGTGGTGTCGCCACCTCGTGGCCCCACTTCGTATGTTCTTCGGTCTTCCGGAAGCTCCGTGGAAAAATAGGCCCACGGGTCTTCGTTTCGTCCAATTCCGAGAATATTTCGTTACTAGGATTTCGAAACCAAAAACAGCAGAAAACGAGAACGGCACTTCGGCATCTTGTTAATAGGTTAGTTCCAGAAAATGCACGAATATGACATAAAGTGTGCATAAAACATGTAGGTATCATCAATAATATGGCATAGAACATAAGAAATTATCGATACGTCGGAGACGTATCACTATGCGTCGGACTCGGATGATGATGGACCCGAAGAGGAGGTTGACGAGGATGGCTTCACGGCTAAGGAAGCCGAAAGAGCCGAGATCTTCAAGAAGGTAACCGGACGGGATATCCGGGTACCATTGTTTCGTGATGTTAGTCTTGCGGATGGAGCCGTGGTTGATGGTGGCAAAAGTTTACTTCTTGGAGCTAGGCCAATATCCAAGAGAGATGTGGAAGCTAGGACGTCTATGATCTCTAAAGGGCTCACGTTTGATACCTTCTTGGAATTGAAGATATGGTTGAAGGAGTTCTCCATTAAGCATCATCGCCCTTACATTGTTGTTCACTCGGACTTGAAGACACGGTACACGCTAAAATGTGTGGATAAAAGGTGCCCATGGGTTGTCCGTGCAAGACCTTTCAAAAAAGGGTCCTCTTGGCACATAACAAGCTGTGTAGCCACTCACATGTGCCGGGGGCCGAAGCTTGATGGAAAGGATGCGCAGCCGGACCACCGTCAACTCACATCCGAGTTCATTGCATACAAGCTCTCGGCGGAGATATCATCACTTCCTATCATGAGCATTAGGTCCGTGCAAGATACGGTCAAATCCCGGTTTGCCTACGACGTCAAGTACGGGAAGGCATGGAAGGCCAAACAAGCCGCATTCAAGATGTTGTACGGTGATTGGGAGGAATCATACAACCGAGTCCCTAGGTTGTTGTTAGCGATGGCCGCAACTAACCCGGGCATGGTGCATGTGGTCGAGCCTTCCGCAACCAAAATGACATTGCATGATGGTAAAAGAGTGAGGGTATTTCACCGTGCATTTTGGTCATTCCAGCAATGCACGAGGGCATTCGAACATTGTAGGCCCGTCATAGCCGTGGATGGTACCTTCTTGACCGGGCAGTACAAGGGCACACTATTGGTGGCAATAGCAAATGATGCGAGCAACCGTTTAGTACCACTGGCTTTTGCATTGGTAGAGATTGAGAAGAATGATAACTGGGAATGGTTTTTCCATATATTGAGGACGAGGGTCATACCACCCTCAAAGGAAGTGTGTGTCATCTCCGATCGTCATCAAGGAATTCTCAATGCGGTGGAGCTTGCAATCCCCGGGCATGCTCCCTTGCATCACCGATGGTGCATGAAGCATTTTTGTGCAAACTTCTACCGGGCATGCAAGAGCAAAGAGTTGTCTGACCTTCTTCAAGATTGTTGCCTCGCTTATTCGGAGCGCCGCTTCGCAAACCTATACAACGGCTTGCTGAAGCACAAAGACCTCAACGCGGCTGGTCAAGAGTTTCTTCATAGACACCTCGTATTTAACTCAAAGTGGGCGAGAGCTTATGATGAGGATGGGAGGAGATATGGCCAAATGACAAGCAACATGGTCGAGTGCTTCAACAATGTGTTGAAGGGTGTCCGTGCATTGCCAGTGACGGCAATCATTCAATACACATTCGAGAAGTTGAATGTCTATTTCCAGAACTACACCGATGAAACGGAGAAGGAAATTGCTTTGAATTGCGAGTTCCCAAAGAAGGTTCAAGAGTTCATGGATTTTCGAGCGAGGAAGGCCGACTCCCAAACGGCTACATGTTATGACAATGTTGACTCGGGTTTACCAAGTGAATGAGCCGGGAGGCACCACACAAGGTGGTGTCCAACACGGAGGCCGGGCTTTCCGTGTGTCCCTAAAGACATGTGAATGCACATGTAGGAGGCCCTCTTTGCTTCATTTGGCTTGCTCCCACTTGCTAACAACGGCACGCACTAGACGTGTCGACTACAATAACCCGCTCACCGTTCGGGAGTCCGAGTTCTCAATTGAAGCCACAAAGAGGACATGGGCTCCAAGGTTTTGTCCTTACTTGGATCAATCACAATGGCCGGAGTATCATGGTGTGCAAGTTTGGCCGGATCCGGAATGGAAGGTTGTGAAACGTGGAAGAAGAAAGACAAAGAGGTATCACGGAGATATGGATAGATGGGGTCATTCGGGAAACAGAGTTATTCCAAGAAGCTCGCGAGCCAACTAATTGTGGATCGTGCAATAGTAAGGGCCACAATAAAAGGAAGTGCACATCCGGCAAAAAATCAAAGGGCAATGATGCTAGCACAAGTCAAGCATCAAGTAGCCAACAAGCTTCAAATCAACCTCGAAGCCAACAAACCCCAAGCCAACAAACCCCAAGCCAACAAGCTCCAAGCCAACCGTCGCCGCGTCAACCTCCTCCAAGCCAACAAGCTCCAAGCACACAAGCTCCACGGCAACAAGCCCCACGGCAAGAAGCTCCAAGCACACAAGCCCCACGGCAACAAGCTCGTACGCAACAAGCTCCAAGTCAACAAGCTCCAAGGCAAGAAGCCCCACGGCAACAAGCCCCTACGCAACAAGCTCCAAGGCAACAAGCCGCAAGGCATCAAACACAATGGCGACAAGGTCCAAGGCAACCAAGGATTCACGTTGGGCTTAGTAGAGGTCGGCATGGTGGCCGTCGGGTACTAGTATGCTAGGATACCTAGCGGGGCCTTATCCGTATGTGTCTCCAAGTTACTAATTGCATTGTACTTTCTATTTTCCTATTGCAATACTAACTTTGGTTATTAAATTTGGTTTTCAGGTATGGCAACTCAACCCACCAAGGGGAAGGGGGCATGGGAGGGCAATGAGAAGGAGGAGTCCGTTTGGGAGGAGGCGGTAAGGATGGTGCGGAAGAGGGAGAAGGAAGCACTTGAGAGGAAGAGGCGGGAGGAGATAGCTAAGAAGGAGGAAGATGATCGTATGCAAAGGGGGTATGAGGAATACCTATTGCGCAACAAGAGGAGGAATGACAAGCTGAAGGCCGAACGGGACCGCGAGGCACAGGAAAAATTCTTAAGGAGCTGCCAACTTGAGCAAATAGCGAGGGAGAGGGCCAATAGGATGCACCTAGAAGAGGTGGCTAGGGAGGCTGCACGCATCAAGGAGGAAAGAGCTCAAACGGAAGATGCAAAGACGGAGGAGCGCCACCACTTCTTCGATTCGGTCGTTCAGTTGGCTCGTGACATAAGGGAGAAGGAAGAATTGGCTGAAGAATCTAAGAAAAAGAAGGCGAGGGGGGAGGGAGCCTTTGCCACGCAGATGATGTCCCTTTGGCTATGTTCTTGTTGTCGAACCTTTTATGTTGTCGAACCATGATGTTGTGTGAACCTTGATCTTCTCGAACCTTCATGTCGTTGAACCTTATTGTAATTGGAACCTTGATGTCGTCGAACCTTATTTGTCATTTGAACCATTATGCTGTGTCCTTTGAACCTTGATGATCAGTGCAATGTTGTCCTCAAACTGTTGGAATGTGGTAGGATTTTTCAAGGTTTTAGCACAAGTCAATGTGTGGCGCCCTTCACACTGGCGCCACACTGCAGTGTGTGGCGCCCGTGCCATCGGCGCCACACATGCCAACATATATCAACATTTGGGTCGAAAACATCTAGGGGCTCCGGACGATTAGTCCTTAGCCGTTTTGGCGAGCTTCTTTGTATGACGCCCGTGGGATCGGCGCCACACATGCTAGTGTGGCGCCCGTGGCTTCGGCGCCACACATAGAGGCTCGCCAAAACGGCTAAGTCCCAGACGATTTGTCTTACAGTATGTTTTGGGCAATTGCAAACGGATGTGTCGGGATGTGTGGCGCCGATGGCGGGGAGCCACATCGTGCGTGTGGCGCCGGTGAGAAGGGCGCCACACATTGACTTGTGTAAACCATGAAAAATCCTACCATATTCCAGCAAAACAGCCATCATGTCAACAGCTATTTCATACACACATCATATCAACAGCAATTTCGTACACACATCATAGAAATAACATCATCATAGCTAACATCATAGCACATAGTTTCATACAATTTAAGATATAATTCAAACAACACGTAGCAATGAAGATAGAGTTCACAACACTCTAAAATCTAACTATCCGTGTCAGAGCCGGATTCGCCGGTGTGGTAGTGCACGCGGCACGCTGTGTCGTCGAACACCTTGACGATCATATCGCCGTCCCCCTTGTAGAGGAAGGTGAGCTGGCAGCCGGGCTCGAGCGCGAGGTCACGGGCGAACTTGTCCCGCCCCGTGTGCAGGTACATCTTGCCCTGCCCGTCGAACAGGACCTCCACGGGCCGGCGGCGAAGCTGCGGCCTAGCCTCCCGTAGCCGCAACCGCGCCGGCTCGACGCCATCAACGAACTCGGCGAACTTGTCCGGTAGCCGCTTGATGCCGAGTGGGTCGTCGTCGATGCGGAGGAGGAACTCGAAGCAACGTTCCTCATGCGAAGAAGAGGAGGATGCAGGTGACGGTGAGCGTGGAGCCATTGCTGCTCCACCGCGGCGGCCCCTTCCCCGGCCCCGGGGGCGTCCAGGGCCGCGGCCTCGACCGCCTCGCCGGCCACCGGGACCGGCCATCCTACATTTTCACATGTTTGAACCATATTATGACCCATTCCACTAACAAATATGAGTTACTCCATCACAAATACTAGCCATATGTAACACATTTGAATGCATACATACATAGGGTTCATACACATACATGTGAAATTTCATATCTAGGTTTCAACAAATCTATGGTTCAAACACATGCATACATGAGGCTACCATCTCCAACACAAGCACTACAATATAGAGTGCACAAAAAAAATTCCATGTCTAGGGTTCATGTCCAAATCTAGCAAGATCTATGAAATTAGTGGATGAATGGAGAAGATTCGAAGGGGATTACCTTGACAAATGGATGGGGAACGATCTACACGAGACAGATCCGAAGATTTGGTGGTGGATTTGGTGGGGGGAGAGTGGGGGAGAGAGAGGGCCGGCGCGCTGTGAAGAGAGAGGAAGAACAGAGGGAGGAGGAAGAAGAAAGGGTCGGGCTGGGGGCGCGCGCGCGGCCCAAACTTAAGTGGATGTGTGGCGCCCTTGCCACGGGCGCCACACATTCAATGTGTGGCGCCCCTGAGAGGGGCGCCACACAAAAGGGTTAGATGGGTGAAATAGTTTCGCCGGAGGGTCAGTCTGTGCTTTTCTTCCACTTTTGGGTTATTTTTGTGCAAATCGCCCACAAGGGACAGCCTATCTTGCATCGTACCCATGCATGCTCACTCATGCGCCATGCTGGAATATATATATGCATGCCAGTGGCGATGCACCGTGTAGAGTTGCTTAAACTGCTCCACTGATAATTAGACATTGTGTTTTCGCAGACACAGTTGTGACGATAATTAGAGCAGGCAGTGTACTTGTGTGTTGTGTCTGTAGATACACAAGTTGATGTTTACATTAGAAATTCAGATGGAGGGCAAGCAGCCTGTACAACTGAGTGTGCAATGGTCATGTGGTTGCAGACTCGCGGTAGGACCCCGGGATGCCTTGGAGCCTCAAAAGGCCATGCCTCCCTGTCGACCGTCGTCCTCCGCATCCGCCCATCCTACCAGAGGCATCTCTTGCTTCCCCATAGCAACAAACACAAATGCTTCCTTGGGTTTTCCGTTTTCCCCTCTCAAGCAAAGATATGTGCCGTTTCCCGTTCCCCTCATCTTTGCTACTCCCTCTATTCTATGAAACTTGTCTGAAATTTATTTAAATTTAAATGTAACTAAAAACTTGTCTGAGGGAGTACATGCATGTAAGTGGGGAAAATTGCACTATCCGCTAGCTTCGCTACAAGTTTTTGCAAGGATCGTCACGTATGCAACTATTTTGCACTTTCCGTCATTTCTACGTCTAATTTGTTGCATATATTCCACCACTTATTCACTAATACACTATTAGCTCAGTCAACGGCAAAAGTAACTATCATATCCCAATAGGCGAACAACCGTGCCGCCGCGGTAGATCAGTACTGGTGTCGCCGCGGTAGATCAGTACGGGATACCACAAAAAAAACTTGTGGAGTACCGGCACACGCTGATCTACCACGACGAGCAAGGCGGCGACGGAACCGGCGCGAAATAGGGGTGGCGGTGGCGCCTGAGTGGAGGCGGAAATGGAGATGGGTGCGGGCGGTGAAATTTCAGAGGTCATTGGGTGCATGCGTCGGTTGTGCCTTTTGCCACGCGCTGGAGGGGAAGCGCCATATTTGTGCGCGATTGTGTAAAATGCCGCGCGCGCAAAAAATTTACAGCGCGTGATTTTATCGCGTCTGTTGGAGCCACAATTTCACCCCGACACGCGGGCGCCGAGATGTTCTTACAAAAGATTATAGTGAATGTAGCCGATGGTGCAATTTCCTCCGTGTACGTGTAAAATCACAACAACAACAACACATGTGGATTACTGATGTCACGTCACATCACCATTCACATGCAGTAGAAATGGGCGCGATTCAGTAGGGGCAGCGTGCTGCCAATTTACCTGAGGCGCCTGACACGCGCCCATTATTGACACTGACTTTCAGTATATCTGATTGGGGATCCTGCCACACCTCCCATCTATTCTTTTCATGCGCCCCTTTTCTTTAGCTAGCTTTGCCTTTTCCTTGGCTCCCTTTTGAATCATGCATTTCCTCCTCCTTCCTCCTCTCCACTGCGACTCTGCTACAAATCTACAACCCTGGTCGTAGAGGCCATGTGGTGATGTGCATGGGGATGAGCAGCGGCCACTGTTTTTGAGGTGTCCAAGCATGATTCTGTGATTATTATCATCATCAGCCTGTTGAATTTCTTCTGTAGAAGGTGGGCAGCCCTAGCCGCCCACAGCTCTTTTTGTTCTTCCACCTTTGCCTTTTGTACCTCCCCTCTTGACCACTCCTCCCCAACACCACCCCACCAGCACCATTGCCCGAGCGAGATCCCCGATCCCCTCTTTAAGTAGAGACAGCCAAGCTATTCGCTCGCCTTGTAGGGTTTCTTCGCAATTGGGAAAATGTCAGCTTGGCTCGAGGGCTAGACGAGGCGCAGGCAGACCGGAAGTTGATGCTTCTTCTTCGCTGCTGCAGGTACTAAAGGTGAGTTTCTTTTGCCTGTAATTTGGGTGTTCCTGACTCGCTCGCTAGGTTCAAGAATGAGTACTTGCTACCTGGGTTTCAGTCATCAGTCCTTCTGCTTCCCTGCTCTTCCCCTTTTCTGCGTGCTTTTCAGCTTTATTTTTGATGAGCGACAGAAACACAACAGGTGAAGCTGAAAATTTGCTGCTGTAAAATTGTTCAATCTGCAGTTTCATCTATTTCCGTACTAGTAGTGGATTCTGAAGTGTGGCCTTCCTCTGCTGCACACGTTATAGTTGCTTAAGAAAAAACAATGCCTATATATCCAGCCAAAGCCGTTTCAGATTGCCAAAGCACGATGCCTATCCAGCAATCTCTGCTTAAGAAAAAAACAAATAGAGTGGAAGGTGCCAGGCGTGCTGCATTTTGCCATTTTCTGCATATTTTTCTACCTGTTCACATGCAAACCGTGATACGTTTTCAGTAGGGGCGACGCTGAGCGTCGGTCGACTGAAAAACAGAGTAAAATCGGTTGCCCTCCGCTCCGTTCGATCGAGATCCGACGTCCAGAATCAACCGCAATGTAACTTTTACGTTTTGCCCCCTATTTTTTGGAAACTCAACCCGCAGTCCTTCTCTTCCTCAGTTTACAACAAAATCCTCACCCCGCTTACAAAAAAAATATACTATTACAACAAAATATTCACAACAAAATTCAAAATGTAAATGTTATAAAAAATGGATAATTAACAACTATTTTTCTACATGTTGGTTTACAACAAATATTGACAACAATTACAATAAAAAATCAAAAGCTATAACAACAAAAAAACATGTGTTCGTGACTATGAAAAATTGGTTAAACAATAATACATTTTCTACATATTTAATTACAATAAAAATCACCAAGTATTTTACCAAAAATTATAGGCGATTACAACAACAAAAAAATTATGGCAAACGCCTAGGTAAACATTACAACATCTCTTACATGCTTTCTTTATAAATTTTATATGCAATAGTTACAAAACTAACAAACGTATACAACATCTCTACGAAAAAAAAGTGTCCATGACTAAAACAATTACACCAAAAATCACAAAATAATTATAACAAAAAAGTCATCTGTTTACAACATATCAAGAAACACGCATTTTCGTAACATATCACTTAGAAAAAACTTACAAATTATGTCGTGTGAGTTTACAACAAATTTTTATCTAATTGTTACAAATCTGGAAACAACACTGCACATTTCTTAAAAAAAAAAAGCAACACTCCAGTTTTGGGCCGAAAAACCAGGCCTATATGGGCCGCGCGGGAGTTGTTACAAATCTGGAAACAACACTGCACATTTCTTAAAAAAAAAGCAACACTCCAGTTTTGGGCCGAAAAACCAGACCTATATGGGCCGCGCGGGAGCTGAGCGACCGACGACCGATCGCTGGCCAGCGATCGGTCGCCGGATCGGAAGCGTTTTCCTTTCAGTAGCGTCACATGCACATGGTGACGCTCAGCAGCAGATAACGATGAACTCACCCGCATTTTGTGCCTGCGTTTCTTTCCCCTGCCTAGGTGGTCCGGCACAGCTGAAGAATCGAGCTTCCGAAGAACGGCGCCTAGGTGGCCATCCGGCAATGAGCGGCTTCGTGGGGCAGCGGTCTTGGATGGGGGCCGCCGCCACCCCGTCGGAGCCTGTGGGCGGCGACGCGCGGGACGACGGCGCCGCCTCCTCGTCCTCCATGAACGCCAGCGCCATCTCCTTCGGCTTCGCCGCCACCGCCATCCTCATCGCCATGTTCCTCCTCATGGCCATCTTCGAGCACCTCATCAAGCCCGGCTGGGCCGCCGCCCGGGCGTCCCGCGACGCTGCCGGCGACGACGGACACGCCCAGGACCCGTCCCACTCCGGCCGGCACCGGCCGCGCGACCACGGCTCGCCGGACAAGCTCGCACCTCCGCCCAAGGTAATAATTACTACAGTAATTCAAGATCCTAGCTTGCTCGCTCGCAGAATGAATGCCGCCTCCGTGCGTTCAGCTCACGTGCAGCGTGTCAGCAGCGGCAAGGGCGCGCGCACGTCGTGTCGCGCTCGTGTCTGCAGTGCCATGCGTGCGTGCGTACGGGCGCGCTGCTGTTTCAGGAGAAATGAAAAAGGAACATGACCTGCCATCACCTGAATCAATCTTTTTTCTTTCGTTTGCAGATGGAGGTCGTAGTGGCCGCGCCGGACCTGACGGTGGTGATGCCGGGGCAGCGGTACCCGACGTTCCTGGCGCAGCCGGCGCCGCTCCTCTTCCCGTGCCCGAGAGAGCCTGTGCGCTGGCCTCCGCACCATGACCGCCGACATTCCTTCCTGCCGCCGTGACTCTCTCTTTCGCGCGGATAAGTGGAGTAGTTTTTATAGATCGAGGGTGAGGCGGGAAATGCGGAGGTGATGCTGGTATGTGCGCCGAGGAAAATGTTGGATCGTTTGTGCCGATTGCCTGATGTTCATAGGTCGTAGTCCTAGGGTAGGCAATGCATGTCTAGGATACTTCTTCATCCTCTGATCTTCGTCCACCGCCGTTCTTCTTGTCTGATGAAGGATTTTTCATGGCGTTGAATGCGTCGTTCATGTTATGGTCGGTTGGGCCATCAGGAGTATCCCTTGCTTTTTTTTTTGAGAGAGGAGGAGTATCCCTTGCTGGGCTGAAGAAATATGCCAGTTACATATTTTACGCCCATGCGTTGGCACCGTTCTAAGGGCCCGATTGGTTACTACCAATGTATTTTCCCGTATTGAGTGGGCCAAAATTCGGCCGTTTGGAAGCTCAACTCGCACCGAGAAGTTGCACAACACGATGTTTAAAGCAGGCCAAAAGTTGACCCGAGAGGAACGGCGTTTTTTCCAAGGACAGGCCCGGCCGAGCGCCGTGTAGTTACTGTTTTGCACGCATTGGGAAGCGCGGGAGACGAGGGGTGCCCCTTTACTCTGCACTCCACTCTCCTCACCGCCCAACCGGAACTCTCACCTCTCTCGATTTCTCCATGGCCGCCGCCGCTCCTCCTCCTCCCCCACCGCCTGGCGGCCTCCCCACCAAGCGGAAGATGTCCACCCAAGAAGTTTGGGCAGCACGCCAACTAGACCAGCTAGCGGCCGACGGAGGAAACCTCGAGGCCACTCTGAAGCGCCCATCCCCATTCTGTTCGAGGCTGCGCATGATGAGGCGACCACGGCGGCCGCCTCAGTGATCACGGATCTGACTGTAGGGTCATCATCGACTGCGATCCCCGGTCCCCAGAGCATAGCCACAGGCAAGGCACCTGCATTCGCAGATCCTGCCTTCGTCGATTTGGTAGGGTTTTTTCATCCCCTCCGGCGGCCGCCTCGAACATGCCATTGTCTACTTCCCGTGCTCCGGTCGGTCAGTCCAGGTCTCGGAGTGTTCCTCTGCCAGCAGGAGCGCCCGATTTCTCCAAGGTACGCCCACAATCTCGCAGATTTAGGTAGTGGTTAGGGTTTGGCAAATTTTATTAACCGTCGACATTGTGCTATGTCCGGTGACCGGCGCTACGACATTAGGGTTAAAATGCATGCGCTTCTAGGCTAGCTTGTCGAGGTGCTCCATGCCCATGGTAGATTTCCCAATTTGGGCAGTGCATTTGTCAGGGTGTGAAATTATTGCACACCCTAATTTGGGAAATTGGGACAAAACTTGTAATGATGTGGCAAGATTTGGGTAATGATGTTGATCATTGTCCTGCTCATGATGTAGATGATGATCAACACATTGATAATGACAATGTGGTTGGTCATGGTCTTGGTCATGCTCTGGATGATGATCAACACATTGACCAGTTGTCGAAGATGTTCAACAGTGTCTTGCTCCTGCTCTAGATCATGATCAATGTCTTGCTCCTGCTTTAGATGTTGATCTGTTTCTTGCTCCTGCTCTAGATGTTGATCACTGTCTTGCTCCTGCTCTAGATGTTGATCAGTGCCTTGATGCTGCTCTAGATGTTGATCAGTGTATTCCTTCTCCTCTAGATGTTCATTAGTGTATTCTTTCTCCTCTTGATCATGCCATTTACACAAAGTTTCTTATCTGACTAGGTCGTCAAGCTGGAGTGCGCAGGGTGGGCAAGGGGTGGTTCCCTCCACCCGGCTACCAGGACAACATCGCCCTCAACCACTGGACGAGCGCTCTTAAGAAGGAGGTGTGCCAGGCAGGGTGGAGGCTGTGTTGATGCCACCTTCGACCGGGGACACAAGCCTAAGCTAGGGCACCTCGCCAGGTCACTCATGTCGCGGAGGTTCTACGTGCAACTCAACACGGATGACCTCCACATGCTCGTCGTGTCGCCATGTTTCCAGGACGCGCTCCGGGAGTGGATCAAGATCCCACTGCCAGGCAGTGTGCCCTTGTATGCCTGCTGGTTCTGCGACGAGTGGGTGCAGGTCACCTACCATGCTGACCAGGTGTTCTTTGGCACTAACTGGGTGCAGATGGTCTACAAGTACGATCACCATTACGGCGACGTCGTGGAGTTCAAGTTCGAGGCCTTCATCTTGAAGATGATCATCTACAAGGCCATCTGCTCCACCGCCTGGCTCTACACCTGCCTCGATAATGGCTAGGCAGCGATGACCCTCCTTTTATCTGTTTGTCCACCTATAGTTGTAGTGGTAGTTGATACGTCTCCGACGTATCGATAATTTCTTGTGTTCCATGCCACATTATTGATAATATCTACATGTTTTATGCACACTTTATGTCATATTCGTGCATTTTCTGGAACTAACCTATTAACAAGATGCCGAAGAGCCGATTCTTGTTCTACTGCTGTTTTTGGTTTCGAAATCCTAGTAACGAAATATTCTCGGAATTGGACGAAATCAACGCCCAGGGTCCTATTTTGCCACGAAGCTTCCGGAAGACCGAAGGAGAGTCGAAGTGGGGCCACGAGGTGGCCGGACACCGGGCGGCGCGGCCCGGGCCCCGGCCGCGCCGGCCCGTCGTCCGGGCCCCTCGTGCCGCCTCTTTACCTGCCCTTCCGCCTACAAATAGCCTCCGTCGCGAAACCCCCGCATGCGAGAGCCACGATACGGAAAACCTTGCGAGACGCCGCCGCCGCCAATCCCATCTCGGAGGATTCTGGAGATCTCCTCCGGCACCTGCCGGAGAGGGGATTCATCTCCCGGAGGACTCTTCACCGCCATGGTCGCCTCCGGAGTGATGAGTGAGTAGTTCACCCCTGGACTATGGGTCCATAGCAGTAGCTAGATGATTGTCTTCTCCTCATTGTGCTTCATTGTTGGATCTTGTGAGCTGCCTAACATGATCAAGATCATCTATCCGTAATACTATATGTTGTGTTTGTCGGGATCCGATGGATAGAGAATACTATGTTATGTTAATTATCAAGTTATTACCTATGTGTTGTTTATGATCTTGCATGCTCTCCGTTATTAGTAGAGGCTACGGCCAAGTTTTCGCTCTTAACTCCAAGAGGGAGTATTTATGCTCGATAGTGGGTTCATGTCTCCGTGAATGCGGAGGAGTGACGAGAAACCTCTAAGGTTATGGATGTACTTGTTGCCACTAGGGATAAAACATTGATGCTATGTCTAAGGATGTAGTTATTGATTACATTACGCACCATACTTAATGCAATTGTCTCGTTGTTTTGCAACTTAATACTTGGAAGGGGTTCGGATGATAACTTTGAAGGTGGACTTTTTAGGCATAGATGCATGCTGGATAGCGGTCTATGTACTTTGTCGTAATGCCCAATTAAATCTCACTATATTTATCATGACATGTATGTGCATTGTTATTCCCTCTCTATTTGTCAATTGCCCGATCGTAATTTGTTCACCCAACATGCTTTTATCTTATGGGAGAGACACCTCTAGTGAACTGTGGACCCCGGTCCATTCTTTTATACTGAAATACAAATCTCTTCGCAATACTTGTTCTTTACTATTTTCTGCAAACAATCATCTTCCACACAATACGGTTAATCCTTTGTTACAGGCAAGCCGGTGAGATTGACAACCTCAGCTGTTTCGTTGGGGCAAAGTACTTTGGTTGTGTTGTGCAGGTTCCACGTTGGCGCCGGAATCTCCGGTGTTGCGCCGCACTACATCCCGCCGCCATCAACCTTCAACGTGCTTCTTGACTCCCTACTGGTTCGATTAAACCTTGGTTTCTTACCGAGGGAAACTTGCCGCTGTGCGCATCACACCTTCCTCTTGGGGTTCCCAACGGACGTGTCAACTACACGCATCAAGCAAATTTCTGGCGCCGTTACCGGGGAACAAAGAAAAGCTACACCACAGAGATTTATACCTCCCACGTCAACTTCGCGCCAGCAAGTAAATTTCTGGCGCCGTTGCCGGGGAGATCAAGACACGCTGCAAGGGGAGTCTCCACTTCCCAATCTCTTTACTTTGTTTTTGTCTTGCTTTATTTTATTTACTACTTTGTTTGCTGCATTATATCAAAACACAAAAAAATTAGTTGCTAGCTTTACTTTATTTACTATCTTGTTTGCTATATCAAAAACACAAAAAAATTAGTTACTTGCATTTGCTTTACTTATTTCAACATGTTTCCTTTTAATTTTACCGTAAAAGACATATCGGTAGGACGTGGGT
The DNA here is from genome assembly GCF_022539505.1 of Lolium rigidum. NCBI lineage: Eukaryota > Viridiplantae > Streptophyta > Magnoliopsida > Poales > Poaceae > Lolium > Lolium rigidum. Next base: position 179,146,843 of record NC_061511.1, on the reverse strand, counting down.
CCATAGTTGGGAGAAATAATATAGAAGAATTTTTCAATCATGTTAGTACCATTGAAGATTTTGAAGATAGACACTTGGTAGAACTTGCTCCTACTTATGAAATTGCTGCTGCTGCTTTAGTTCGCATGTTGGAAACTAAATTTGTTAATCTCAATCCTATAATCCAACACATGTTTCTTACACTCGGTGATATGGAAGAAGGGGAAAAGAAAGATTTTGTTTTAGAAACCCTTCTTAGAGAATTTGGTGGTATAGCAAGAGAGGCTAGAAAGGTCTTTATTAAATATAAGATGCTTGGTTCTTATACCAATTTTGTTAGTATTCTTGAAAAGATGGACATGGAGAGAGTAAGGTACACTAATAATATTAATGACGGTGGGGAGATCAAAGCACCAATACCATGTAAGCTCCTAGCAATGAATGAAGCGTTAGAAAATAACTATGCTTGGCTTGTTCCTGAAAATTTGTTTGATGAGAGTAGCAAGCCCAAGACTAATGAAAAGGGAGCCGCTGAAACTTATGTATCTAATATACTATGCATGGTTGAGAAAACTCCAAACCCCGATGTTGATGCTTCATCTCTTGATATTACTTGATTTACACTTTCTGCGCCTAGCTGAAAGGCGTTAAAGAAAAGCGCTTATGGGAGACAACCCATGTTTTTACTACAGTATTTTTGTTTTATATTTGAGTCTTGGAAGTTGTTTACTACTGTAGCAACCTCTCCTTATCTTAGTTTTATGTTTTGTTGTGCCAAGTAAAGTCTTTGATAGTAAAGTGAATACTAGATTTGGATTACTGCGCAGAAACAGATTTCTTTGCTTGTCACGAATCTGGGTCTAATTCTCTGTAGGTAACTCAGAAAATTAAGAAAATTTACGTGAGTGATCCTCAGATATGTACGCAACTTTCATTCAATTTGGGCATTTTCATTTGAGCAAGTCTGGTGCCTCAATAAAATCCATCTTTACGGACTGTTCTGTTTTGATAGATTCTGCCTTTTATTTCGCATTGCCTCTTTTGCTATGTTGGATGAATTTCTTTGATCCATTAATGTCCAGTAGCTTTATGCAATGTCCAGAAGTGTTAAGAATGATTGTGTCACCTCTGAACATGTTAATTTTTATTGTCCACTAACCCTCTAATGAGTTGTTTCGAGTTTGGTGTGGAGGAAGTTTTCAAGGATCAAGAGAGGAGTATGATGCAATATGATCAAGGAGAGTGAAAGCTCTAAGCTTGGGGATGCCCCGGTGGTTCACCCCTGCATATTTTAAGAAGACTCAAGCGTCTAAGCTTGGGGATGCCCAAGGCATCCCCTTCTTCATCGACAACATTATCGAGTTCCTCCCCTGAAACTATATTTTTATTCCGTCACATCTTATGTGCTTTGCTTGGAGCGTCGGTTTGTTTTTGTTTTTGTTTTTGTTTGAATAAAATGGATCCTAGCATTCACCGTATGGGAGAGAGACACGCTCCGCTGTTGCATATGGACAAGTATGTCCTTAGGCTTTACTCATAGTATTCATGGCGAAGTTTCTTCTTCGTTAAATTGTTATATGGTTGGAATTGGAAAATGCTACATGTAGTAATTCTAAAATGTCTCGAATAATTTGATACTTGGCAATTGTTGTGCTCATGTTTAAGCTCTTGCATCATATACTTTGCACCCATTAATGAAGAAACACATAGAGCTTGCTAAAATTTGGTTTGCATATTTGGTTTCTCTAAAGTCTAGATAATATCTAGTATTGAGTTTTGAACAACAAGGAAGACGGTGTAGAATCTTATAATGTTTACAATATGTCTTTTATGTGAGTTTTTCTGCACCGTTCATCCTTGTGTTTGTTTCAAATAACCTTGCTAGCCTAAACCTTGTATCGAGAGGGAATACTTCTCATGCATCCAAAATCATTGAGCCAACCACTATGCCATTTGTGTCCACCATACCTACCTACTACATGGTATTTCTCCGCCATTCCAAAGTAAATTGCTTGAGTGCTACCTTTAAAATTCCATCATTCGCCTTTACAATATATAGCTCATGGGACAAAAATAGCTTAAAAACTATTGTGGTATTGAATATGTACTTATGCACTTTATCTCTTATTAAGTTGCTTGTTGTGCGATAACCATGCTTCTGGGGACGCCATCAACTATTCTTTGTTGAATATCATGTGAGTTGCTATGCATGTCCGTCTTGTCCGAAGTAAGAGAGATCTACCACCTTAATGGTTGGAGCATACATATTGTTAGAGAAGAACATTGGGCCGCTAACTAAAGCCATGATTCATGGTGGAAGTTTCAGTTTTGGACATATATCCTCAATTTCATATGAGAATAATAATTGTTGCCACATGCTTATGCATTAAAGAGGAGTCCATTATCTGTTGTCCATGTTGTCCCGGTATGGATGTTTAAGTTGAGAATAATCAAAAGCGAGAAATCCAAAATGCGAGCTTTCTCCTTAGACCTTTGTACGGGCGGCATGGAGGTACCCCATTGTGACACTTGGTTAAAACATGTGTATTGCGATGATCCGGTAGTCCAAGCTAATTAGGACAAGGTGCGGGCACTATTAGTATACTATGCATGAGGCTTGCAACTTGTAAGATATAATTTACATAACTCATATGCTTTATTACTACCGTTGACAAAATTGTTTCATGTTTTCAAAATAAAAGCTCTAGCACAAATATAGCAATCGATGCTTTCCTCTTTGAAGGACCATTCTTTTTACTTTTATGTTGATTCAGTTCACCTATCTCTCTCCACCTCAAGAAGCAAACACTTGTGTGAACTGTGCATTGATTTTTACATACTTGCATATTGCATTTGTTATATTACTCTATGTTGACAATTATCCATGAGATATACATGTTACAAGTTGAAAGCAACCGCTGAAACTTAATCTTCCTTTGTGTTGCTTCAATACCTTACTTTGATTTATTGCTTTATGAGTTAACTCTTATGCAAGACTTATTGATGCTTGTCTTGAAGTACTATTCATGAAAAGTCTTTGCTTTATGATTCACTTGTTTACTCATGTCATTACCATTGTTTTGATCGCTGCATTCATTACATATGTTTACAAATAGTATGATCAAGGTTATGATGGCATGTCACTCCAGAAATTATCTTTGTTATCGTTTTACTGCTCGGGACGAGCGAAACTAAGCTTGGGGATGCTGATACGTCTCCGACGTATCAATAATTTCTTGTGTTCCATGCCACATTATTGATAATATCTACATGTTTTATGCACACTTTATGTCATATTCGTGCATTTTACGGAACTAACCTATTAACAAGATGCCGAAGAGCCGATTGCTGTTTTCTCGCTGTTTTTGGTTTCAGAAATCCTAGTAACGAAATATTCTCGGAATTGGACGAAATCAACGCCCGGGATCCTATTTTGCCACGAAGCTTCCGGAAGACCGAAGGAGAGTCGAAGTGGGGCCACGAGGTGGCCGGACACCGAGGCGGCGCGGCCCGGGCCCCGGCCGCGCCGGCCTGTCGTCTGGGCCCCTCGTGCCGCCTCTTTACCTGCCCTTCCGCCTACAAATAGCCTCCGTCGCGAAACCCCCAGTGCCGAGAGCCACGATACGGAAAACCTTACTGAGACGCCGCCGCCGCCAATCCCATCTCGGGGGATTCTGGAGATCTCCTCCGGCACCCTGCCGGAGAGGGGATTCATCTCCCGGAGGACTCTTCACCGCCATGGTCGCCTCCGGAGTGATGAGTGAGTAGTTCACCCCTGGACTATGGGTCCATAGCAGTAGCTAGATGGTTGTCTTCTCCTCATTGTGCTTCATTGTTGGATCTTGTGAGCTGCCTAACATGATCAAGATCATCTATACTGTAATACTATATGTTGTGTTTGTCGGGATCCGATGGATAGAGAATACTATGTTATGTTAATTATCAAGTTATTACCTATGTGTTGTTTATGATCTTGCATGCTCTCCGTTATTAGTAGAGGCTCTAGCCAAGTTTTCGCTCTTAACTCCAAGAGGGAGTATTTATGCTCGATAGTGGGTTCATGTCTTCGTGAATCTGGAGGAGTGACAGAAACCTCTAAGGTTATGGATGTATTGTTGCCACTAGGGATAAAACATTGATGCTATGTCTAAGGATGTAGTTATTGATTACATTACGCACCATACTTAATGCAATTGTCCGTTGTTTTGCAACTTAATACTTGGAAGGGGTTCGGATGATAACTCTGAAGGTGGACTTTTTAGGCATAGATGCATGCTTGGATAGCGGTCTATGTACTTTGTCGTAATGCCCAATTAAATCTCACTATATTTATCATGACATGTATGTGCATTGTTATGCCCTCTCTATTTGTCAATTGCCCGACTGTAATTTGTTCACCCAACACGCTTTTATCTTATGGGAGAGACACCTCTAGTGAACTGTGGACCCCGATCCATTCTTTTATACTGAAATACAAATATGCTGCAATACTTGTTCTTTACTGTTTTCTGCAAACAATCATATTCCACACAATACGGTTAATCCTTTGTTACAGCAAGCCGGTGAGATTGACAACCTCACTGTTTCGTTGGGTCAAAGTACTTTGGTTGTGTTGTGCAAGTTCCACGTTGGCGCCGGAATCTCTGGTGTTGCGCCGCACTACATCCCGCCGCCATCAACCTTCAACGTGCTTCTTGACTCCCTACTTGGTTCGATTAAACCTTGGTTTCTTGCGAGGAAACTTGCCGCTGTGCGCATCACACCTTCCTCTTGGGGTTCCCAACGGACGTGTCAACTACACGCATCAAGCAAATTTCTGGCGCCGTTGCCGGGGAACAAAGAAAAGCTACACCACAGAGATTTATACCTCCCACGTCAACTTCGCGCCAGCAGTAGTTCCAAACCTATGCGAACTTGGTGTTTGATCAAGGGGTACTACAGGCTTTTATCGCCATGGAACTTCCTTGCTTTTTCCCTAACAATGGTGATTAGATGATGTAGTTAGCTAATTATATCTGTTCTCTTGAGTGTTCGGTATTGTTTTGGTAACTACTAGTTAGGGCTAAGAGCACCTTATGAAGAGGGAGGTAACAACATCGTTGCTTAGCACATAACCAAATATCCGATTCTTCCCTCATCAGCCAAGGTAGCTCACATTATTGCCAACCAATCAATCGGCCAAAACTGCACCATGAAACTTTGTTGGATCCAAACATAGTGCACAAACATGTATAGCCTCCATTTACCTCATACAGCGGGCCAAAAGCAGAAACGGAGAACCAGTGCGAGCAACCAATCAGGCTCTAAGTTGTGGTTAGTTGCGTAGGCGTCTTTTGGGCTTTCGGTCTCAGGTTCCAAGCGGTGTGTCTACGGAGATACGAGCCAAAAGGCACACCGTGTACTATATTTGTTTGATTTCCCACGCAGGATTTGGTAGCATTTTTGGCGTAATTATAACCCTTTTGTTTGGTCCGTTGCACGTATGAATAAAACAATGAGAACTTTCTTGAGTCAAGTTTATTGAGGGAGTTAAGCACTTTGATAATAGGGTTAACTCCAGTATCATCATCGTCGCCATCTCAAGCCATCACCAGCAAGCATGCATCACCACCCCATGGTCCCTAGGCCACCATTTGTAGTATTGATTGTGTGCGGCCCAGCCATACCAAAAGAGTTGGTACCCCTGGCCTTGTGGTCGAAGAGGTGTCCGTGAGCCACCATGAGAGCCTCATAGGAGAACTCAACAACTTTGATGATGGCCTGGTAGAGGTTAGAGTGCATGTTAGTTGGCTTGATACCCCTTATCGCTTGAGCGACGTCCGTGATGGCCGATGTTGCTAAAGTCGAGGAACTCATCCTTTGCCAGGACGCACTCTTCCTCTTACGTACCTATGGGATCATTAGAGCCATGGAAAACTTGCCAGTGAAGAGTCTGCAAGCAAAGATGGTGTGCATCTCAGTGTAGTTCATGATGGGCTTGTTGAGGTACTTAGCTTACTTGGGTTATCATAATATCATGGTTAGCAAGAGAGAGTGCTAACCATGATATGTCCCTCATAGTGCTGAGCCACTAAGATGATGTTGCACTTGTCCTCTTCCCACTGATCTCAATTGAGGTTTCTGAGCTTGCTAATATGGATGCACATGGTCCTCCAATTTCTCAGGTGGTTGCAAACCTGAGTAGAAGTTAATTCAGGTCCACAATAGTCAAACAGAGCCTTGGAAACAACAGGCATATGGACCTCTTTGAAGCCTTTGTCGGTACAGATGCCGTCCTTGATGATCTAGCACATATTATATAGCACGATGGAGGCCTAGAAGGGATACCACTTCATGGTGCCCTTCATATGTGCAGCATGCGCTTTTTGCGCCTTCCGAGCAACGTGCACCCTCCTGCTCATTTCGTGCCTTGGTAAGGTTTACAAACACCTTTATTGAAGGAACATTCTGCAAAAGGCTTTGCACAAAACTCTGCGGAATGGATCCAAGTTTTGCATATTGAGTCAACTTTGACTTCTGAGCCACCTCGACATTGAAAATGTTCTCATCCAAGGGGGCTGCAAGTCGTTGACATAGGAATGGATCTGCAACTCACCAACGGAAACTAGAGTCTGACTAATAAACATGTCACACAAGGAGCCCTACAATTACCGAGCAATTAGAAGATAGTTAAACAAGACATGCACATGATGAGAGACAACAACATCATACTGCAAGAAGTGCCATAGATTTCACTAAACTACTATTGTACAAGCTAGGTAAACAGTTAAGGGAAACCCTTATAACTGGGCAAATCCTTAAATACCTAACTTTTAAGGTTTTCGTGGAAGAAATGGGCATGAACGGTTTTCGTGGAAGAAATGGGCATGGATGGATACCGTATAACTCGACTGACTCGTAACATATACAAAGGGAACCGTTAGTTCGCTTCCGAGATTTTTATATCCGCAGTCCCGTAGACCATTTCCAACGGACCCTGTAGACACGTTGACGATTGGTGGGAGGGAAGTTTCAATCCAATTGTCACCGTACCGCCGCTGAAATCCGACCACGCATGCGTCCTTGACGACTCATCGTCATCCTCGCAAGTTGAATTGGCCTGAATCTCACGAAATCGTGCGGCCGGCGTGCGGGAATGGGAGGAAGGCTGGCTGGAAGGCAAAGGAGGGCGAGCATGTGCAGGCCGGGAGAGCGGTAGTGCGGCACGATCGGAGGGCAGACAGTGTGTGGGGCGGGCGAGCGGCCGGCGGGCATGCTGTTTCATGGTCCGGTCGTAGCTGTGAAGAAGTGGGAGAAGAGGAGGAAAAAGGAAAAATAAAAAGCTGACGATGGGCATTTTGTTCACAGATTCCTTAATATGCTATCTTAGCTTCTCCTTTTGCGAGATATGATCTACGCGATGCAATTTGAGTCTTTATATCGCATTTATCGTGCCATTTATCCGTGATTTTAAAGGCCGCGAGATAAAAGGTTTGCTAGAGTTTCTCTAAGTCACATATCTACCCTAACTAGATGGAGGTGGAGGACGAAGTCACGCTTATGTTATTTACGGTCATCACTGAAGGTGGAGGACGAAGCGGAGAGCTCAAACAAGTGGTAAAAGTCGAGATGCTGCCGTCGCGGCTAACACCACCTACTTACCAGATCACCGGCCGGAGATGAGAGTTTGGTGGGGAAATGGTGGTTTTGAATTGGGCGGTGATAGAAGGGGTAGAAAAAAGGGGAGAGTTTTGGCGGGAGGTGACCGAAATACTCCTGCTCCCCTTTTTCGCGGCATTGCGGTGCCTCACAGTCATCTCCATAATAACAGCACCTCGTGTAGGTAGCACCACCTTTTCGTTCTTGGGAAATGGCTGATTCGGACATTTCCCCTAAACCTAGCACGGAACTGCTTTGACGTGTACTAACCACAACATGAAGTGAGCCAAGTCAACCAATCACCTTTTTTTTGGGCTCCAGGGGCTGGTCGTACTTAATCTGGGCATGGTTGCTTGCCCATATAGTTTCAGGTCGTTTGCTGTTTTGGAGAGAAAATCCACGGGTGTTGTAATTATGCTAAACCCTAAGACATAACAACTGTCTTCACTGATATATCTTTACTATTAAATACAAATACGACCGTGGTACGTCGGGCGCGCTCGGTTCGTTCGTATATTTGACGTTTCGTACGCCTCACGGAGATTGATTCGTGGCGCAGCGCACCTTGGATGGGAGGGTGTCGGGTACACAGGCAGCCACCAATCGATTGCTAGGTCAGCTTCACGCCGCAATTCTCTGAAGCAGGGAACGGGGCAGCAATCTGTGGATAGCCCAGAGCTGCGCCGCCGCGGAGGAGAGGGCAATTCTTAAATTGAATGAGGTTTGAGCCACGAACGACCATGTGGTCAGCAACATGGGGCGTGGCCTCAGGCAGAGCTAAAGATGCAGCCGTCGGCGTTGGAGCTTCATGCTTGGGAGGGCCATCCCTTTCTACTTTGTATCATGCGACGAGCTTCATCATGATAATTTAAGGTCCAGCTTGTACAGCGCGTTTCTGTTGATAATTCTGGATTTTTCAATTTCAGTTAATTCTGCTATATACTGGTTTTAGAGGCATTGGTTCCGCTATACGAAACATCCTGTTGAATGTGATTTGATGTGCAATTGATGTACATTTTGGTTTAGCTGTAATGAAAACAAGGGATACGAAACTTCATGCTTCACAGAAATATGCATCTGTTCCATGGGACGATGACAAGAATAATGAAGGTTGATTGCTTGCTGTAAGCTGCACCACACACGCAGAACAATATTTACGGAGGAAAGCTAGGCATGCTCTCAAGGGATCTGAATAAAGTTTTGAGTGAAGTTCAATTGTTCAGTCAGCTGATGATGATAATGACTTATCTATTTTTTTTTCAAACACATACTGTATATTAAACCAGCAAGCAAGCCGTCTCATTAAAAGACTTTCAACCCTATTAGGTACCCTGATAAGAAAAAAAGTGCATAAAAAAAAACTTGCCCCTACGAATTCAACAAACTTACATCATTAAGTACAAAAGGGAGAATAAAACTTGAGGGACATCACTCCACCTCAAAACTGAATTTATACCGAAGGAGTTTCTAGCTAATTCATGAGCTATCTGGTTGGCCTCTCGACTGGGATGCCTATAGCGAATCAAACTAAAACCATCGGCTTTCACAAAACACTCTGCAAGGATCACTGCAAATCGACTCCAAACTTCCACTTCTGCATTACACGCTTGAATCAATTCAAGAGAATCCGACTCTATTATGACTAATTGGATGGCCAATTGTTCCAAGAATTCCAGATCTTTTAGCGGAGCCGAAGCTTCCGTCAAATGATGTATCTAAAAATTGGGCCACCCTCGCCATGGCAACGGGAATTACATTTTACAAGTCCGTGATTTAGTTTTTTCTTCCGATGCAACGCACGGGCATATTTGCTAGTATATATATAGTAAGAAAAAAAAATCCTACCCCCTGTTGGCTAGGTTGCTGGGGGCTTAGTTTGCCCTCAATATCTTCACAAGCAATGTACTCAAAACCTCAAGATATTGTAGAGGAGTCATGGGTGTATATAAAATTTCGATTTAGCTTCTTCATTTTGTCGAAACGGGAAATTTGGATATCGCTGGAGGATACATGGTTTGGTATCTCTGTTCTCTTCTCTTGCAATTCAATTCTTAAGCATCTGTGATGTTTGTAATGAAAAACAACCATTAGATAATCGTGAGGTTGCCAATCTCCTTACGAGTTCAATATTTACACGTTTCGGCGGTGTATTTTTTTTTTCGTTTTGCAGTCCATTTCATGGGACAACTTCTACAATTTTAACAAACCTTTTAAAAAAAAAACACAGTACAAACGCAGACGCTCACATACACGTGCATACACTCACCCCTATGAACGCACACACGCACACCCTACCCCTATGAGCACCTCCGGAAGACTGAGCCAGCGGATTGGATCTTGAAATTGACGAAGTCACCACATGCGCCTCGCTGTCGACGGGAACGTCGCCTCCCACTGAATAAATATTCCGTCTTTATGAGACACACAGATGTTAAACCTGGAGTTTGAACTGGGGGTACAACCTTAGCAGAATGTATCATCTGAAAACTAATGATCATCTGGAAAAAAAATGTTAGCTCAAGTTAACGTAAAGGGAAACTAATGAGCGCATTTCTCCGGGAGCCGTTAGGGCAACCTGGAGGGCTTCACTCCGTCATCGTACCCCAACGAAGATGGTGGTGACACTGAGACGGCTGAGGATGCAACCTTGTCGATGGGAAGATGAGAAAATCAAGCGCTCTGAAGCTGCTGTGACCGCCCTACGACTCTCTTCAGATTGTTTCTGTAATATGTGTCTGTGATTGTGGGTCACCATAAAACTATCTTAGTTCTTTTCGTGCAGTTCTGTTGCAGATCATGCAGTTCAAATATATTTTGATGTAAAATATATTTTGCTGCAATACATTTAAAAAATAGACAAATGGATTGTTTCTTCTGCTGAGTACAGCCAGGGATAAATGTTCAGACCAGAAAAAGGAAGGGTGGGACTTGGTCATTACAGCGTCCCTGTGGAGCATTTGGGGAAAGTGTTTGATGACATAGAAGTCCCACTTCACATTGCTGCCAAACAATGCATGGAGACCTGCAAGCTTTGGTTGATAGGGCCAGGAATGATGAGAGAGCTGCACTTCTTCTCTGGTTTTCAGAGTGGCATATTTGATCTCATCACCACTCTCTTTGCTTTGCTCTGTACATATAACTAGTTTTTCTCTGTGCTCCCTCCTTGTGTTCTATGATTTCTGTAAAACTTTGAGCTGCCTTAGCTTCCTTTAATAAAATTTAGGTAGGAGTTTTTCCCCTTCCGAGATTATCAAAAAGAAATATTTGGTTGCCAATTGAATTATGGCTTTCCAAAAATGTCCAAATGATCGATGTGTATGTACATTGATTTGACTGCCCTGTCTAGATATTGATTTGACAGTCAGATCAATGTACATGCACGTTTTTTAATCTTCTTGCTACATCATTTGAACAAGCAACCAATACCATCTTTCCAAACATGATTGTGAGACTGTGAGTTGCTGCAATATTATCTCCACTATGCATCTTCAGAAGATTGAATGTCCTGTTTTGCTTAATTTCCATTCAGAGATGTCATGAGAATCATTCAGCGCAACACTTACAAGCATGTCTTCCGGAAGCTATAGCAGCAACGGAAATAATATGTTCATTGCGGACACTGAATAAGACAGGGATTTTGTCCTTCAAGGGAGTTGATCCACACAGGCATCCTACAATCAATTCTTTTACCATTCCTACTAATCATCACTCTCCCCTACCGATATAATTGTTTGACTTACAGCAAGTAGCAGAGATAGAGATAGATCGAGAAAAGGAAAAGTGCGGCTCTTTTCTTCCCCCTAAAACAACAACGGTTTTCTTCTTTTACGAGCTTGTATCACCTTCATAACTTCTTTAAGGAAGACGAAGTCAAGACTGTCAAAAGCTCATTTACATTTCTATGGTTGGTAACTAAACTTGAACAGCGTGGCCGACAAGCTGCATATGTGCTCCAACTTCCACTCCGCAGTTGATCCGTTTTGACTCGATGTCTTCCCACCCTATGAGTAATTTTTCAACGAGGGCGACATTAGCACACTGATCGGCATCTGAATCCTGACTTCACCACTGTCTAAGCGTTTAGAGTCAAAGACACTAGGATCGGAGACCATTATAAAACCGCCGGAATCATGTGCACACAACATATAAAATCGAGAACAAGGACGAGCATCGTACTTTCTCCGACTAAAAACAGAGATATATGTTTGATTTTCCAACAGACATCTCCCTATCCCACGCATAAAAAACAGAGAGCCTGACACACCCTCAACAGACCACTCTCGTAGAATCCACCCATAATTAACCACCCTGCACCGACCTGTTACCGGACCAACGATCGAGCTGGAAAACCACGCAGCTCAAACCGTCTAACCATGGTAGCTTAGTATAAATTAAGCAGCTAACCCCTCGCCATGTGGTATATAGTCGTGTGCGGGAGACAAGGGGTGAATATAAATCTCTGCCCAAATCTTGGATACTTTCTACAGGGCTCACCAGCTCAATTGTCCATGATCTTGTCCTACTAATCAGCACCCACACGAGCTCCCTGATTACCAGCTCCGTTTTGCAAACAGCTTTCACCTCTCGGGCTACCAAGGCATCAAGAAACCAGATCCAACCAGAGTTCTGCTAGCCAGGCATTCGAGATGCATGGCTACTCCAACCTCGGCTCCTCGTCGCCTCCGGTGGCGGTGGTGGCGGCGACCAATGGCCCCCGAGCCAGGCGATCGCTGGAGCTGACCAACACAAAGGAGACCAATGCGTGGGAAGGGCTGGCCCTGGGCGCGGTGACCCTGGCGAGGACCTTCTCCACCGGGTCCCAGAGGCTCTGCAGGTCCGGCGAGAAGGCCAGGGGCCTGCCGGGCGCGATGAGGAGGGCCTTCTCCATGAGGAGGCACCCGGCGGCTCCCGGCAAGGGGGACGGATACTACTGGAGGATCCACGACATGGACGGGGACAGCGACCACGGCGACGTCGTCGGCAATGCCGTGGCCGAGGAGCGCGACGAGGAGGAAGAGAAGGGGGAGAAGAAGAAGGTGCAGCGTGAAGAAGGTGGTGTGAAGGAGGAGGCTAAGGGGAGGACGCCGAAGACGAAGAAGAAAGGTAACAACGTTCTCAGGGCGTGCAAGAAACTTCTCCGGTTGTGATGACAACTTACCGGTCGATCGATCAAGCAGCTTCTACTGTAATGGAAGTATGAAAATGAGATAATGCTTCTATACTTGATCTTTGTCCCTTGGTTATTGCGGTGTCCATGATGCATCGGTTTGGTTGAATTTGGTTGACGAGGAGCAAAACCAGGTGATCTCGCGCATGCTTCTTTGTGCGTTATGTCGGAACTGTTAGATCTTGATTAGACTGGCAATATGGGCCACAGACCGTGTCGCATGGGAATTGCTATTCTCTGATGCCATCAAGCGACGACCACCGTCCACCGGAGACCGGAGTCAAATGGACCCCGGGGGCTCCTGCGCAACCTTTCTCGTCGGGTGGGAACCGCACATGTCGGGCCTGAGTAGTGTACGCATGGGGCATACCATCCGAGAACACCAAGGTCGACCTAACGTCATCTCCAGCGCCGCGACGCAAACGGTCGCTCAGCGACCGTTTTCGTCGCCGTGATCGGAAATGCGTCTGGCACCACCTCCAGCGGGGCGACGCAAAGTGATCGGGCTGTCCGCGGAGACGTAATTCTGGCCCAAATATGCGCCAGGTTTGCGTCTCCGCGAACGTTCGGCGGACACGGAAAGTGTCCGCTCGCGTCTGGCGCACGTTTCGTCGGGCCCGCCTGGCAGTGACGCAGCGTCGATGCGTCTTCTCCACCAGTACTGGCAGCGAGGGGTCGCTTCGGCAGTCTGCGGCCGCGTAAATGGCGATGCCTCGCGTGGCGCGCGGCCGTCGCCTACCTCTGCGCACGTAGTAATGGCGATGCCACGCGTGGCGTGGCCGTCGCCCTGCCTCCGACATATATATACAGGGGCGCGAGCATCTCATCTCCTCCCCACTAAACCCTAGCCGCCGCTGCCGTAGCGCCGCTTCCTCTCAGCCTCCAGCAGATCCACCATGAGCAGCGCCGGCCGTGGCCAGGCTGCCGCGCCTCCACCTTCACCTCCCACTCCACCTCCTCCGGCCTCGAGCTCCTCCGAGGAGTTCGACTCCGAAGACAGCACCGACCTCCTCCACCCGGTCAGGGACGCCGCGACCCTGGCTGAAGCGAAGAAGGAAGCACAGGAGGAGCTGGCGGGCCACGCGGAGTTGGACGCCGAGCTGGAATAGCGCATGATGGCGGCCGCCGCTGCAGCAGAGGACTCCGACTCGGAGATATCTTGGTCCTCCGATGAGCCTGATGCGCCGATGCCGGAGGAGAGGGCGACGGAGCAGAGGATCATCGTCGAGTCTTTCGAGACGCTCAAGGACGACGCCGCCAACGCGAGGCTGGAGCAGGCACTGAGCCGGGACGCGGCGGCGCACCGAGCATAGCGGCCGCGCGGGAGGCGGCGGAGAAGCAGGCGACGAAGCGACGCAACGACGGTGCTGGCCCGTCAGGAAGTAAGTAGTCTAGGCTTATAGATCTACTTTGTATAGTTTTTATGCATTTTTATGTACTACTTTAAATGTTTTTAACTATGTTGCAATTCAAAAAATGGATCGCCCCGGTGGGAGCACACCCAGACGCAAACGGACGCGCGGACAAAATATGTTCGCGGGCAGGCCCGGCCCTGAACCGGTGCAGCCGGTGCGGCCGCACGGGGCCTCCAAGCGCCAGGGGCCCTCATCTACGTATGTTACAGTATACATATACAGTACTAGTACAAGGCAGGCACGATTAGCTAGCTGGTTTGGAAAGAGGCATTGATTGATGGCAAAAAAAAGGCATTGATGTATCCTGGCTGGACTCACGTACGTATCTAAATCTATCTAAATCTAAACTACTTATAAAAGCAAGAAGTTGGCAGGAACATTTAATCTCAGCCATCTATCTACTGAGATCCTGTGGCCTAGCATGCTCCAATGACATTGCGCGTCCTTGCGAACGAATTGTCCGACTAATTTGGAAACCTTCCATCAAATTAGCAGTTATTTTGGAAACAAATCTCCATGCTGCCGAATGAATCGTCCGACTAATTTGGAAACCTTCCATTAAATTAGCAGTTATTTTGGAAACAAATCTCCACGCTGACGAATGAATCATCCGACTAATTTGGAAACCTTCCATTAAATTAGCAGTTATTTTCGAAACAAATCTCCACGCTGCCGCAAGCTCCAGAATACAAAGGTTGCATCCCGCTCCACCTAATCTATCACGCATCAGTGATGAAAAATCATTAAGCTTATTATGATATATATGTTGCATTACAATTTATATCAACAAATCGAGACGTGCGTTGCACGTACATACTAACTAGTCGATAGGAAATAACCGGCCACATCTGACCCAGTCTAGCGCCGGCCGCATCGTCTTCTCCCCTGCCTCCTCGTTTTTCTGTTCCGCTGTCCCCAATCCCAAATCGGCAAATCCCCAATCACAGCGAAAGTGGCGACGACCGACGATGGGGCTCTCTCGCCTTGAGATTTCTAGCCGTTTTGGAGGGATTAATGGAGGAGACCATGATTCATTAATTTCCAAGAAATTCGTCCCGAATTTGCAACGGTTAGTTCATCCTCTCCTATATATTCTTCAAGATTGGTCTATTCTTGTTCATCTGATTCGGTTCTGTTTCTCCACTTCTTCATTCCTCATTCCTCAATCAGGGCTCAAGGACAAAATACTGAAGAAAGGGACAAGAGGAGTAGAGCAGCCACACGCAGCCGCACGCAGCGGGTACGGACGGGCGGCGCGACGGCAGCGGCGCCCGGCGGTCAGCAGCAAGCCGACAACAACAAGTCAAGCAGCATCCTAGCTCCAGGTTCATTTGTTTCAACTTTTACTTTGCATGCCTAATTCATCCTGTGTGCCAAGATGTCATCTAGAAAGGCCTCTGGTCATGAAAAGCGACAGAAGCGAAAACGAGTAGATGAGTTCATACAATCCCAAAAGGGTGCCTTAGACAAATTTATTAGCAAAACTGCAAGTTCTGCTAGTGATTCTCAAGAACTAGCTCTAGCAATTGTGGAACAGCCCAATGAAAATCTAAATGCAAACAATAGCAATGCTAGTGAGCATGAAAATTTAGATGAGGGTAATAATAATGTGAGTGATAATGAACCAGAACAACAATCTTTTACCACAAATATTTATGATCCTGCAAATTGGGATAATATAGATGAAAAATTAAGGGATATTTTAGTGGAGAAGGGACCTATAAGAGAAGAAGACCTTGTTTTTCGTATAGATGATTCTGGTAGGCATTTCTCATATTCTTATTATTCTAAAAAAATGAGCAATGGAGAAGTTCATGATCGAGAATGGCTAGTATATTCAAAGCGTGTTGACAAGGTGTTTTGCTTTTGTTGTAAGCTTTTCAAGTTATCAAAAAACAAGAGCGCTTTAGCAACAGAGGGAATGGGAGATTGGAGACACCTTAGTGAGAGGATAAAAGAACACGAAAATAGTGTTGAGCATATTAGTAATATGAGCAATTGGAATGAGTTGAGAATTAGACTAGGAAATGGCCAAACCATTGATAAAGATTTGCAAAAGATATTCGCAAAGGAGAAAGAACGCTTGAAACAAGTTTTGCGAAGAATAATTGCTGTTGTAAAATACCTAGGAAAATGAAATTTGGCTTTTCGGGGATCTAGTGAGAAGCTTTACGATGACAATAATGGCAATTTCTTAGCGACTATCGAGATGATTGCTGAGTTTGACTTGGTAATGCAAGATCATCTTAGACGCATTGAAAACAATGAAATTCATCATCATTACCTTAGCCATAAAATTCAAAACGAGTTGATCTCTCTTTTAGCATCTAGTGTTACAAGTTCTATTATAAAGATTGTTAAAGAGGCCAAGTATTTCTCCATTATCCTTGATTGTACTCCGGATGTGAGTCATGAGGAGCAAATGACTCTACTTGTTCGATGTGTTAATTTGTCAACTAAAAAGATGAAAATTGAAGAGTTCTTTCTAGGGTTCCTCAAGGTAAATGATACATCCGGGTTGGGTCTTTTTAATGAATTGCTTGATGCGATGAAATCTTTTGGTCTTAATATAGATGATGTGAGAGGACAAGGTTACGATAATGGTTCAAACATGAAAGGGAAAAATCAAGGGGTACAAAGAAGATTACTTAGTATTAATCCAAGAGCGCTATATATGCCATGTGCTTGTCATAGTCTTAATCTCACACTTTGTGACATGGCGAATTCGTGCGGTAAAGCAATTACATTTTTTGGCATTGTCCGGCGAATATATGTATTGTTTTCAAGTTCAACTAAAAGATGGAAAGTTCTTCTTGACCATGTTCCAAGTTTCACTCTAAAATCTTTGTCTAATACTCGTTGGGAGAGTAGGATTAAAAGTATAAAGGCTATAAGATTTCAAGCTCCAGAACTAAGGTCGGCTTTGTTAGAATTATCTAAATCTGGTGACGATGCCATGGCAAGAAGCAATGCTAAAACTTTATTTGATGTTATTGGTACTTTTGAGTTTTTACTTAGCATGGTCATTTGGCATGATATTTTGTTTTACATAAATATGGTGAGCAAAATGTTGCAATCACCATCCATGTGCATTGACTCAGCCTTGCAACAAATTGAGGGAACAATGGAATATTTTGATAAGTATAGAAGTACTGGTTTTTCAGCTAGTTTGATTATTGCCAGAGAACTTGCAAACGATATGAAGATACAGCCATCATTTCCAATTAAACGACGTATTACTAGGAAAAAACATTTTGATGAAAGTGACGATGATGCTAACAATGAAGAGATTCTAGCTGTGGAAAAAGCTTTTGAAGTTGATTTCTTTTTTGTTATGGTGGACACAGCTAACACTTCTTTCAAAAATAGATTTGAGGAACTTGGAGTTTTCAAAGAAATATTTGGGTTTTTGCTTAGCTCATCAAATCTGAAGTCATTGGATGAGGTTGGGCTACAAAAGTGTTGCACAAAGTTTGCTAAAACCTTCTCTAAAAAAGATCCAATCTCCCATAAAGATGTATTTGATGTTGACTCTAATGATCTTTTTTCTGAATTAAGAATGTTGCGAATGACCTTACCAGATCAACCAATGCATGCTGCGGAGATGTTTGAGTTTGTTAGAAGTATAAATTGTTTTCCAAACATATCTATTGCATATAGAATTTTATTTACCATACCTGTGACAGTAGCTTCAGCTGAAAGAAGCTTTTCAAAATTGAAGCTTGTTAAAAAATTATCTGAGGTCAGCAATGTCACAGGAAAGATTGAATGGTCTAGCTACAATATGCATTGAGAAGGGCCTATTGGATCAGATTAATGTTGATAATATTATCAATGACTTTGCATCAACAAATTTCAGAAAAAAGCGCTTCACATAGTTGGTGCATTTGTCTATTTTGCATGTCAGTACAAGATCCGAGTACAAGCTGGAGAGCGGGCTAGAGACCTGGAATGTAAGATGTGGAGAGCAAGCACAAGTTTGAGCTGAAATGTTATAAGATCATGAGTAGATGTTTTGTGAGTTGAACTGTCACCCATAATATCATGAGTATTTCCTTGAGAAGATAGGAAGAATTATGTTAAATGCAGGCTCTGGTTAAATGATTAAGTTTGTATTAAATTAAATATCAAAAATCATCTCTATTGCTTATGTACGGGGGCCCTTTTTTTTGCCTTGCACCGGGGCCCTGGAATGCCAGGGCCGGCCCTGTTCGCGGGGCGACGCAAACGGACGCTCACGACCACTTTTGGGCGTCCGAATTGCGTCGCGCCGCTGGAGATGCCCTAACAACGACTTTGAGTTCAGCTAGACATGGGTTGGCCAACCACAATCACGTACTGTATCTATTTCCTTGCGGCGATCCCTATTCTCCGCTTATTGCGGGAACGATCTGGTGCTCCGCATACCCCCTCGACTATGGGCCTGGTCGAGAAACGGTTCGACTAGCTTGAGGGTTCCGTCCCTTCCTCTTTTTTCTGATATTTTAGGTTCTGTTGGTTTTCCTCCTCCGGTTTCTGGTTTTGCCAGTCGGTTTACTGAACTTCTTTTAAAAAAATAGCACTTTTCAGATTTGAAAATTTTAAAATTTGCAAATTTTTTAATCTAAACAATTTTTGTGTTTGAAAATTTTCAAATTTGAGCTATTTTGAATTTGAACAATTTTTGAATTTGAATATTTTTTAAATAATTTTTAATCTGAATATTTTCAAGGTCGAACAATTTCCATAATGAACTTTTTCGAATTTGAAAAATTATTATATTTAAACATTTTCAAATTTCAACATTTCTTTTGTTGCGAATAATTTCAACATTTATAAAATCTAAACCAAAGAAGAAAAGGAGAGAAGATTTAGGTGGGTGACAGGGGTTGTATTGTATATGGTATACATACAAACATGGGCCCAGCCCATCTTAGGTTGGGACACCTGATTCTTTAAGCGGACGCGAACAGAGTTGCCGCTTAAAGCCTTGTATTGGGACTCCCTTTCCTTGCTCTCCCTTGAGGATCACAAAATTCTTCAGAACTAGCCTTGGGGATCAATTGAGACCATACTCCACTTTCTCATTTTAAATAGGCCCATGTAACTTTAATGGTATACTTTGACAACAGGTAGCATGCCCGAATTCCAGTAAACCCTGTTCACCGCCCAATGCGACACTGATCATCGGGGCCGCCTGTAGCCAGCGAGCACCAGGTCGGGCCCATTTAACGAGGTCGGTTGTTTTCTAGGTTTTTGTAGTTACACAATTTGTTTGGTGTTGTCGTTTTTCAATTTTTCTGGGTTTCTCGGTTTTATGCTGGTTTCCTTGCTATTCACTGGTAGTTTTTTCTTTACATTTTTTAATTTTGAACAAATTTCAACTTTTAGCATGTTGTCAGTTTTAACTTTTTTGATTTTGGAAAATTTACAATTTTGAAATTTTAAAAATTTGAATGGAACCCCAGCCTGAGGAGTTACTCGGAATGCTGCCAAGATATCAGTATTTTTTATTTTCAAACATTTTGAAAATTTTGAACATTTGTGAGTTTAATTTTTTTGAATTAAAACATAAAAAAATAGTACCTTTTGTTGGGCCGCATTTGGAGCGGCCCATGATGAAATCCCTTCAGGCAGGGCGGCTGATAAGGGGTGGCCCGATCTTCTCAGTAAGCAACGGTGGTGATGATGATCACGGGATGAACACAGCGGAGATAACTTGATGATAAAGTGGATGATAACTTGTATGACGCAACGAGATCTCTCGATTGGTCCCTGTCGCCAATGCAACAGCTCTCAACCCTGCAAGATATTCGCAACTCCACACACTTGCGCACGTAGCCGCCGACCACGAAGCGGTAAGTTGCAACCTTCTAATCCCCAATGGAACAACAGATCACACAAGACTTTCAGGGATTACACCAAATCAATGCAATATGGTGTAGGGATTCAATAGAGTTGCAAAGCAATCAACTATGAACTAGGGTTTATCTTAAACATGGTCTAAACCTAATTTGGGGGCGTCCTAGGCACTTATATAGGGGTTCAGGACGACCTCAGGTCGAAAAGTTACAAGAATAACCGACCCAGATCGGGATCTGGTCCAGACAGACTCGGACACGACCGGTCTGGGGGCCGGTCGACCGGGCCTGGGACCGGGCTGGTCCGGTCAGAACCGGGCCAGGCACCGGGGGGCAACCGGGCGGGGCGTCCAGGCTTACTGGATAGTGCCCGATTGGCACAAGTGGGAAATCCGGTCGGCGCCGGGCTGGTCTGGCGTGGCACCCGGTTGACCGGGCCTAGGACCGGGCGCGCCGGCGTGCCGGCCGGTCATACCAGATCTGGCGCCGGCCTGAACTTGGTCTTCTTCCCTCGCGCATGCCTCCCTCTCCTCCCTCGCGCTTCCATGAGATGTCTTCATGTCCAGCTTCATGACCAGCTTCACGTCCAGCTTCTTGTCCAGCTGCTCCTCTCCTCCTCGTGCGATGCTTGCTCCCTCCTCATACCTGATCATACATAAGTAATAGGACTTAGGCGGTATAAAGTTCTCATCGATCAAAGTATCACTTAGGAACAAATTCACCTGTTGTTTAAGTAGCTTCGCACGAGCTCGTGTCATTGGTCCAATCCTGACTTCATTGGACTTGAGCTTCACAGCAGGATCGTCTTCATCTTGTAATGACGGAGGTAGTAGTGTGGTAGGGATGTCCTCAGCATCTCCCCCCCCCCCCCTTCAAAAGGCGTCGACCTGGACGCTCCAAGGTCTTCTCCGTCATATGGTGTCAAATCAGCCACATTGAAAGAATTGCTGACACCAAACTCATTGATCTTGGCAAGCACTTGCTAAGGACCAGCACCACGAGGAAGCAACTTGGACTTCCGCAGCTTCGTGAACCTATCCTTGCGAAAATGTACCCATACCATATCACCAGGCTTAAACAACATCTCCTTGTGCTTCTTGTTCATCCTTGCAGCATTGCTCTTGCCTTTCTTCTCTATCAACTCTTTAGTCTTCACATGAATCTTTCGCACAAAATCTGCCCTCTTGGATGCCTCCATATTGACTCTCTCATGTATGGGTAGAGGCAACAAATCCAACGGAGTAATGGGTTTAAAACCATACACCATCTCAAAGGGACACAACTCTGTGGTAGAATGTACCGCCCTGTTGTAAGCAAACTCCACATGCGGCAAACAATCTTCCCACTCCTTCAGGTTCTTCTTGATCATGGATCTCAATAGTTGTGACAATGTTCTATTCACCACTTCAGTTTGACCATCAGTTTGGGGATGAAAAGTTGTACTAAAAAGTAGCTTCGTCCCCAGCTTTCTCCAAAGCGTCTTCCATAAGTAGCTCATAAACTTCCCGTCACGATCAGAAACAATAGTCTTCGGGACTCCATGTAGACGTACAATCTCCCTGAAAAACAGGTTAGCAATATGCGACGCATCGTCGCTCTTGTGGCAGGCAATAAAATGTGACATCTTAGAGAATCTATCCACTACCACAAATATAGAATCATGGCCTCTCTTAGTATGCGGCAAACCCAACACAAAATCCATACTAATATCTTCCCAAGGTGTAGTAGGTGCCGGTAAAGGAGTACACAAACCGTGAGGCTTCAGCTTGGACTTGGACTTGTTGCAAGTAATGCACCTTTTCACATATCTGTCCACATCCCGCATCATCTTTGGCCAATAAAAGTGGTCAGCTAGCACGAGTAGCGTCTTCTCACGCCCAAAGTGACCCATCAAACCTCCAACATGAGATTCCTGCAATAAGAGCAAACGCACAGACGATTCTGGAACACATAGTTTGTTAGCTCTAAACAAGAACCCATCATGTATGTGATATCTCTCCCATGCTTTACCAATAGCACACAAGCGATATGGTTTAGCAAAATCATGTTCAATAGCATACAAATCACATAGTATCTCTAAACCAGGAATTTTAACATCAAGTTGAGTTAATAACATATTCTTCCTAGATAGAGCATCAACAACAATATTATCTTTTCCCTTCTTATGCTTAATAATGTATGGAAAATACTCAATGAACTCAACCCACTTAGCAAGACGCTTATGCAAAGTAGATTGAGCGTTCTGATATTTTAAAGCTTCATGATCAGAATGTATGATAAATTCTTTTGGCCACAAGTAATGTTGCCAAACCTCAAGAACTCTAATTAAAGCATATAATTCTTTATCATAGATAGGATAGTTCAACTTAGCACCGAGAAAGTTTCTCGAGAAAAATATGCAATTGGGCGACCCTCTTGCATCAACACACCACCAATTCCAATACCACTAGCATCACATTCAATCTCAAATTGCTTATTGAAATCAGGAAGTGCAAGCAACGGTGCAGAAGTTAACAATCGTTTCAGTTCATCAAAATCATGATCTTGGGCTGCGCCCCACTCAAAGACAACACCCTTTTTAGTCAAATCATTCAAAGGTGCAGCAATAGTACTAAAGTTGGGCACAAATCTTCTATAAAACCCAGCTAGACCATGAAAACTTTGTACTTGACTCACATTCATGGGAGTAGGCCAATTTTGAATAGCTTCAATTTTAGACACATCTACTTCTACTCCATGCTTAGAGACAACATAACCCAGAAATATGACCTTATGTTTGCAAAATGTGCACTTCTCAAGAATATCATAGAGTTTATTATCACGCAACACTTGCAAAACATGTCGAATATGTATATTATGATCAGATTCATTGCGGCTGTAGATTAATATGTCATCAAAGTACACAACCACAAACTTGCCAATAAAATTACGCAAAACATGGTTCATCAGTCTCATGAAAGTGCTAGGTGCATTAGTCAAACCAAAAGGCATTACTAACCACTCGTATAAACCAGATTTTGTTTTAAATGTTGTTTTCCATTCATCCCCCTCTTTCATCCTAATTTGATGATAACCACTACGCAAATAAATTTTAGAGAAAACAGCAGCACCACAAAATTCATCTAGCATATCCTCTAAACGGGGAATAGGATGACGATATCGAATAGTAATGTTGTTTATCGCTCTACAATCTACACACATGCGCCATGTACCATCTTTCTTAGGAACTAGAATAACAGGAACATCATAAGGACTAAGGCATATGCGGATATAACCTTTGTCGAGTAGCGCTTGTACTTGCTTCTGTATCTCCTTCGTTTCTTCGGGGTTCGTTCTATATGGCGCCCTATTGGGCAGCGAAGCTCCGGGGATCAAGTCAATTTGATGCTCAATACCACGCAATGGTGGTAGTCCTGCGGGTACCTCCTCCGGAAACACGTCGCCGAATTCCTGCAAAACATTAGAAACACCAAGAGGAATAGGGGTCATGTCGTTAGAAACCAAAACCGTACCCTTGTACATGAGCACAAGAGGCATAGCTGTAGCATCCTCACTAAATTCTCTCATGTCTTCTTTGGTGGCTAATAAGACTAAGGAATTCACTCTCTCACTTTTCGTTATATCACCCACGGTATTACAATTCTCTCGCCTATCTATAGATGCATCCTCCAAGTTTATTTCAATTTTCTGACGAGATTCATTGACAATTTGTTGTGGTGACATAGGCTGCAAGTTGATTTTCTTGCCCTTGAACTCCAAGTGATATGTATTGGCACGGCCATTGTGTTGCACAGAACGGTCATAGAGCCAAGGCCGACCCAATAGTAGGTGACACACCGTCATAGGAACCACATCAAAATCAATGGAATCTTTATACAGTCCAATCTCAAACTCAACACGCACCATGTAGTTTACCTTCATATCACCATTGTCGCTCAACCATTGAATATAGTATGGATGCGGGTGCGGTAGATACTTCAACTTCAGCTTGGTACGCAACTCCTTGCTTGCTAAATTGCGACAACTCCCGCCATCAATAATGACCTTGCAAGCCTTGTCAGGACCAACTAAAGCCTTTGTTTGAAACAAATTGTAGCGCTGAGTGAAGGAGATATGCCCTAGAGGCAATAATAAAAGTGGTTATTATTTATATCTCTATGTTTATGATAAATGTTTATATGTCATGCTATAATTGTATTAACCGAAACATTAGTACATGTGTGATATGTAGACAACAAGAAGTCCCTAGTATGCCTCTTAAACTAGCTTGTTGATTAATGGATGATTAGTTTCATAATCATGAACATTGGATGTTATTAATAACAAGGTTATATCATTATATGAATGATGTAATGGACACACCCAATTAAGCGTAGCATAAGATCTCGTCATTAAGTTATTTGCTATAAGCTTTCGATACATAGTTACCTAGTCCTTATGACCATGAGATCATGTAAATCACTTATACCGGAAAGGTACTTTGATTACACCAAACACCACTGCGTAAATGGGTGGTTATAAAGGTGGGATTAAGTATCCGGAAAGTATGAGTTGAGGCATATGGATCAACGAGTGGGATTTGTCCATCCCGATGACGGATAGATATACTCTGGGCCCTCTCGGTGGAATGTCGTCTAATGTCTTGCAAGCATATGAATGAGTTCATAAGAGACCACATACCACGGTACGAGTAAAGAGTACTTGTCGGAGACGAGGTTGAACAAGGTATAGAGTGATACCGAAGATCAAACCTCGGACAAGTAAAATATCGCGAGACAAAGGGAATTGGTAATGTATGTGAATGGTTCATTCGATCACTAAAGTCATCGTTGAATATGTGGGAGCCATTATGGATCTCCAGATCCCGCTATTGGTTATTGGTCGGAGTGAGTACTCAACCATGTCCG
>NC_061511.1:179029169-179121797 GCF_022539505.1 Lolium rigidum | reverse complement strand
GAGCTACTACTTCCGCTGCCCGCCGGAACGGGGAGGTGGACGTCGTCTTCATCAACAACCGAACGTGTGACCGAGTACGGAGGTGCTGCCCGTTCGTGGCGCCGGAACCGATCGTGATCAAGATCTTCTACGCGCTTTTGCAAGCGGCAAGTGAACGTCTACCGCAGCAACAAGAGCCTCATCTTGTAGGCTTTGGAATCTCTTCAAGGGTGAGACTCGATACCCCCTCGTTGCTACCGTCTTCTAGATTGCATCTTGGCTTGGATTGCGTGTTCGCGGTAGGAAAATTTTTGTTTTCTATGCAACGTTATCCTACACTGAGTAGATGCAATTGGCAACACATTAAGAGCACTCTGAGACACAACAATAGTGCGAGCTTCAGACGGATAAGCATCTACCTATTTGCACCAATAACAAGCTCTAGCGCTGACCGTAGACAACCAATGATACTCACACAAGGCGATAAATGTGGCAATGCAACTATATGGATGAAAGGTTGCAATGCACTCGAGAGACGCTAGCAAAGCTCAACGGGACAGACACAAGATTGCTCAACTACGGTGGAGTTAAAGAAAACTTAGGCCTTCACTTGATTCTACTAGCACTTCACTTTTTCTTTTTGGAATTTTCTTTTTATCACACGCAGCTATGTAGCTCTTTTTGCTTCTTTTCAATTTTCTCTTTTTTTTTATGACTCAATTATACGTCCAAAACGTATCTACTTTCCCGAACACTTTTGCTATTGTTTTGCCTCTAATTTGTGTGTTTTGGATGCAACTAACACGGACTAACGCTGTTTTCGACGAAGCTGATTACAGTGTCTCGTTTTTGTGCAGAAATCCAACTTTCAGGAAAAATCTCGGAATTTATACAGAAGGCCCTATTTTCCCAGAAGACTCACGGAGCCAGAAGGGCAAGTCAGGTGGAGGCCCGAGGGCCCCACACCCTAGGGCGGCCCGGCCCAGGAGGGGGGCGCGCGGCCCTAGCGTATGGCCCCCTCGGCCGGCCTCCGACGCCCTCCTTCGGACTACTTATCGCCCTTGACCTAAAAACGCACGGGGAGAAGTGGAAGTCGCCAGAAACCCTCCAGAACGCCGCCACATCGCGAAACTCCGTCTCGGGAGCCAGAAGTCTCCGTTCTGGCACTCCGCCGGGACGGGGATTGGAGGAGATCATCGCCATCATCACCACCGACGCCTCTTCATCAACCAGCCATGTTTCCCCCATCCATGTGTGAGTAATTGCCCCGCTGTAGGCTGAAGGGGATGGTAGGGATTGGATGAGATTGGTCATGTAATAGTGTAAGATTGTTAGGGCATAGTGCCTAGTGTCACGTAATTGGTACTTTGATGATATTGTTGCAACTTGTTATGCTTAATGCTTGTCACTAGGGCCCGAGTGCCATGATCTCAGATCTGAACATGTTATTATTTCATCATGATATTCATTGTTTATGGTCTTACACGCAAGTTGTATACACATGTCGCTGTCCGGAACCAATGGCCCCGAAGTGACGAAATCGGGACAACCGGAGGGGATGGTAGTGATGTGAGGATCACATGTGTTCACGGAGTGTTAATGCTTTGCTCCGGTGCTCTATTAAAAGGAGTACCTTAATATCCGAGTAGATTCCCTTGAGGCCCGGCTTGCCACTGGCTGGTAGGACAAAAGATGTTGTGCAAGTTTCTCATTGCGAGCACGTACGACTATAATTGGAACACATGCCTATTGATTGCTTTGTACTTAGACACCGTTTTATTATTATCTGCAAATGCCCTGCTTGATTGTTACATGAGTTTCTCTCATCCATGCAACGCCCGTTATCCGTCCCCGTGCCTACAGTATTTTAATCCTGCTGTTTACTATAATCACTACTGCTGTCTTTGTTACTCTGCTGCTGTTATTTCACTACTTCTACTGCTATAAAACTGTTACTACTGATAAACTCTTGCGAGCAAGTCTGTTTCCAGGTGCAGCTGAATTGACAACTCCGCTGTTAAGGCTTTCAAGTATTCTTTGTCTCCCCTTGTTTCGAATCAATAAATTGGGTTTTACTACCCGCGAAGACTGCCGCGATCCCCTATACTTGTGGGTCATCACTCAACTCCTTGATAACACGGCCAACAGATTATGCATAGCACCAAAACCCTAATGAGCAGCCTGTCGAGCGGTAAAACTAGTCTCTTCTAGGGAAGTTCCTAGTCACTTATATCGAAAGGCTGTGGCTATGATTTGGACAAACACACTGTATGGTATGTGGACTCGGAGCAACAACAACTGACTCTAGATGATAGCGGAAACACAAACCCTAACAATACTGGATGGAAGAAAAAGATACGCAAAAACAACTACGAAAAGCAACTAAAACTCGAAATTAGTGCAATCTAAGACTATGGCAAACCCTAACCCTAATATTTTTGGCTTTTTCTGGATAGGAAACACTCACAACTCAACTATGGGGTGGATTGTGGATGGCTTACCGAGGAAACACTGAAATCTGATACCAAGATGATAAGGGGTGGCCCGACCTTCTCAGTAAGCAGCGGTGGTGATGATGATCACGGGATGAACACAGCGGGGATAACTTGATGATGAAGTGGATGATAACTTGTATGATGCAACGAGATCTCTCGATTGGTCCCTATCGCCAATGCAACAGCTCTCAACCCTGCAAGATATTTGCAACTCCACACACTTGCGCACGTAGCCGCCGACCACGAAGCGATAAGTTGCAACCTTCTAATCCTCAATGGAACAACAGATCACACAGGACATTCAGGGATTACACCTAATCAATGCAATATGGTGTAGGGATTCAATAGAGTTGCAAAGCAATCCACTATGAACTAAGGTTTATCTTAAACGTGGTCTAAACCAAATTTGGGGGCGTCCTGGGCACTTATATAGGGGTTCAGGACGACCTCAGGTCGAAAAATTACAAGAATAACTGACCCAGATCGGGATCTGGTCGAGACAGACTCGGACACGGCCGGCCTGGGGGCCGATCGACCGGGCTGGTCCGGTCGGAACCGGGCCAGGCACCGGGTGGCAACCGGGCGGGGCGTCCAGGCTTACTGGATAGTGCCCGGTTGGCACAAGTGGGAAATCCGTTCGGCACCGGGCTGGTCTGGCATGGCACCCGGTTGACCGGGCCTGGAACCGGGCGCGCCGGCGTAGCGGCCGGTCAGACCGGATCTGGCGCTGGCCTGAACTTGGTCACTTCTTCCCTCGCGCATGCCTCCCTCTCCTCCCTCGCGCTTCCATGGGATGTCTTCATGTCCAGCTTCTTGACCAGCTTCACGTCCAGCTTCTTGTCCAGCTGCTCCTCTCCTCCTCGTGCGATGCTTGCTCCCTCCTCATACTTGATCATACATAAGTAATAGGACTTAGGCAGTATAAAATTCTCATCGATCAAAGTATCACTTAGGAATAAACTCACCTGTTGTTTAAGTAGCTTCGCACGAGCTCATGTCATTGGTCCAATCCTGACTTCATTGGACTTGAGCTTCACAGCAGGATCGTCTTCAGCTTGTAATGACGGAGGTAGTACTGTGGTAGGAATGTCCTCATCAGCGGCTGCCCGCTCCCGCTTAAGGCGGGGACTAGTAGCCCCCAGAGCTCCTATTTGACATGCACACTCCTACGCCGCAAGTGGGCCAGCCCACGTAGACTCTCCTTCACCAGTTTTGGTTCTAGAATATTTGGATCGGCCTTTTATAGTTCACATTTTTTTTCTTTTTTCCTTGAATGATTTTTCGTTTTCTTTTATTTGTATTTTTTCAAAAAATCATGAAAAAATTTCAATTTTGTGGAAGCTTTCAAATTTATGAATAGTTTTGAACTAATGGACATTTTTGAATCCATGTATATTTCTAAAATTCATGGACATTTTAAAAATCGAGAACATTTTTAAATTCGTAGACATTTTTCAAATTCATGAACATTTTTATATTTATGATTTTTTCCGAATTCATGAAGATTTTCGAACTCATGGAGTGTTTTAAAAGTTCGTGGACATTATAGTTTGCTAGCATTTAAAATTTGCAGACATTTTTCAAATTCATGAACATTTTTATTTTGCTAATCGTTTTTAAAATGTGTGAACATTTTTTTATATGTGTGACCCTTTATTAGATCTAAAAATATTTGCGGTTTCTAATTTCACCGAAATTATAAAAACTAACAGAAAAAACAGTACCTCATCCGACAACAACAAAAAGCGAACAAGATAAACTGCAAGAACCAACCTAGAGTTACCTAGGCTGGCCCATCTGGGCTAGCGCGTTGGGTTTGTAGTGGACGCAGCGAGCGCTCTATAGGAGCTCCCGTTTCATGCGAACATCCTGCTCGCATGGACATAACTACTCCGTATGTTACTATGTCCATCTTTAGTCGTTAAACTCAATTTGGCTTAAAGCAGGAAGGGTGTATCTAGATGTATGGATCCTACGAATAATCCATCAAAAACCTGGTTGAGCTCATCCAACAAAATCTAATGGATGCGGGAAACTATCATGATTCTCTACACTTGTCTTAGTAAGTGAATTTTTTTTCCGCTCTCCCCTTTTCCCGAAAATTAAACCCCTCATGAATCTCCTCTCTTCTCATCTTGTATATACCGTCTTGGGTGACGATATAGCGTGGTGTGCGACTCAAGTGACTGTCAAAACTAGGGCAAAAGCTACTTGGTTGTTTCCTCTATCATCTCCTCACTCTTGTTTCTCGTATTCTCTCTGTCGTGCATGCCTGTAATGGCTTCCAGCAGCGGTAGAGGTTCCACGGTGCGGTGCGGTGTGGCGACGGATGAAGGCAATGCCCAACTCCAGCAACCCAACAACTCTCTATAAGCTTTGTGCGCCAGAAATTATCTCGAAATCCAAAAGAGTGTTGTAGTCCACACAAACCGGTGGAAATTAAGGAGTTTTCAACACATCCCACTAACTTATCATTATGATGCGAAAATCGATTCGGGACATAAAACGGTGAGTTGTAGACCATAAGAATGCCTAGAAAAGCAAAAAAAAAAAAAAAAAAAAAAAAAAAAAAACGGCGATTGTATGTGACTCGCAATACATGTTTTCTATGATCAACCAAACCATGAGATCGTCACAAGACTCCGAAATGTTGTGCTGCCACGAAAACGGACATAAAACCCAAACCACAAGTGTTCGGGTAATCGTTTAGTGGGATCCAGCGGACATGGCACCTTTGTACAAAAACGCAGAGGAAACATGAAAACAAGGAATTCTCGGATGTCTCTCTAACAGGTTTTGGTTGATCAAATTTCCGTTCATTCCGGAACCCTTATAGAATGTGACTGTCATTATTATATGGATGGCGTAGGTATGTGGAAATCTTACTTAAAGTGTCACCATGCGGGTCGAAGTAAACATCGTTCAAATCAAACAGCTCTGTGATTGAAACGAAAAAACTAATGCAATTATTTAAGAGGTTATTACGTCCAAATTAGTTGGACAAGGAATAATTCACATTCAAAACAATCTTAATTAGTGCGGCTGCAGGTCATAGTACCAAATAGGGACTGGCGCAAACAGCTATATATGTAACCAAATCGTACTGGAGAGTGGAGACACGTTCAACTTTGTCTTTTGAATCCGACCAGGCAATGAGGCACATCCCCAATCTAACGGCTACAGTTGATAGCGGTGTTTATATCACACAAAAAAACTTCAAAAGCTTAAACAAAACCTGATTAAATGTAATGCCTGCCAGCCATGCGCTGAATTTGTTTGGAAGTACGACAAGGTAGACGGCAACACATGAAAAATTGAAGATGCTTTTCATGGATGCTCTGAAC
Source organism: Lolium rigidum (assembly GCF_022539505.1). Lineage (NCBI taxonomy): Eukaryota > Viridiplantae > Streptophyta > Magnoliopsida > Poales > Poaceae > Lolium > Lolium rigidum. The sequence continues at coordinate 179,115,979 of NC_061511.1, read as the reverse complement.
ATCAGGACGATCGTCTACTCGTGCTAGCGGCAAGGACAACATGAAACGAGTTAATGAACACAACTATTCATGGACAAATTGCCCTTATGGATGTTGACCACTTCATCGTCGTTGTGATCAGGATGTTGACCACTTCATCGTCGTTGTGATCATCTAGCAACATAAGATTTAGGACCAGCGATAGACAGGGACAAATTGATCAACGAACACAATGATGTTGCATGTATGATTCCTCCCTAAACTGATCTTGCCATTGATATGTCATTGATTTTTCAAATCTTTTTTGTTATTCGCAACACACAACAGCTCATCTCATCAACACCTGCAGCCTAAAAATTATCTGATCACTGACCTGTTTTTTCGAGAATGAATCTGATCACTGACCTCACCCGAGAAGAAGACAATCGATCGAGAAGCCTAGGAAATCAAGAGAGCGCGATCGATCGAGCAGCCGATCGACGATGCACGAGATCGACCGAAGTCATGGGCGGATCGCATGCAGGAGCCAGGGCTCGGTCAGGAGAAGACGTTGTCGAAGGCGGCGGCGGTGATGGCGCGGGAGAACTCCTTGAAGTCGATCCTGCCGTCGCCGTCGGTGTCTGCCTCCTTGATCATCCCGGTGAGCTCCTTGGCGGTGAGCGCGTGTCCGAGCTTGGCCATGGAGTGCGCGAGCTCGGCGGCGGTGATGAAGCCGTTGCCGTCGCGGTCGAAGATCTCGAAGAGCCTGCGGAGCTGGTCCTCGGAGTAGGGGAGCGGTCTTCGATGAGCTCGGGCGCGACGAGGGCGACGAACTCGGAGAACTCGACGAGGCCGTTGGAGTTGACGTCGGCGCGCTGGATGAGGGCGTCGAGCTCGTCGGCGCTGGGCTTGAGGCCGAGGGAGCGGAGGAGGGAGCCCAGCTCCAGCTGCGTCAGGCTGCCGTCCTTGTTGCGGTCGAAGGACCGGAAGATCTGCCGCAGCTCCGACAGCTGGTCCGCGTCGTCGAGCTCCTCAGGCGCCGCCTGCTGTTGCTGCTGCTGCTGCTGATTGTTATCGGCGGCGGTGGCGTCAGGGTCGTCTCCGGCGGCGGCGGTTGTCGCGGTCGGGGGTGCCTCGCTCATGGCGCGCGGGGATCGATCGAGAGGCTGGGAGGAGGAAGAGGAGGTGGCGATCTGGCCGTTGGGGGTTGTTGGATCGGGAGAATTTTCGATGGTGCGCCCGGAGAAGGCGGAGGACTGGCTAGGAGGACGGTGGCGCCCCGGAAAGGCGGATCGGAGAAGACGAGCTCGATCGCAGAAAGGACCAGATGACGTGCTCCGCATAGTTGAATTGCCCGGGGTATATGTACCACCGTGCCCAAGAAAGAGGAGGCGCAAAATGGCGGATTCAAATCTCACCCAGTATTTCAAACATTGAAATGCTTCCAATTATACAGTACAAATGAAAAATATTTACTACCTGCAAAAATATCTAAAGGCGAATTAAGGACTTTCTAAAAAATCAAGGGTCTTTTTTAGTCATCCGGATATAAATAAATGTGTTATATAATGGATTATCTTTTTGTGGTATGGCTAGCAGATAATAATTGCGAGCCTCTAAATATTTGTGGTGATTAATATTTGATTAGATATGCTCGATAGATCCTACGCGGCGCTTGATACTGGCAAACAAATAAAACCAAACCAAATACTCAACAAAGGCAAAAAAAAAAAATTTGATAGATGGCCTAAGGAAATATAAGCCCACTTGAAGGAAGAATGATTGGGGTAAGTGTGAACCACATAGTAGGGCCTCATGTGCGGTTAATATGGTTAAGTCAGTTTGGCTAATATAGTAATATATTTTTTAGAAATGTATTGCTTTAATACTTTGGTAAATACAGTTTGCATGAAAATATTGTTCGTTTTTTGCTAATTACCAAACTAACCAAAGTTGACACCAATTTTTGAATAACACCTCACCTTAATGGCCATATATTTCAGTTTTTTATATTATACGACCGAAAGAATGAGAAACAAAATACAATGAAAGTTTGGCCAAAATAAAACTAGAGCATTATTAGGAGTCAAACTTACGTCCTATGCTAAACTCCATGTCTAAACTATAACTTTGAACAATATGCGGAAGACTTCTTTGATTCACAGGATTCGTATAGTATTTGTGTAAGATTTAGATCCTACGGAAATATTTCCTACACTAGTTGTTTGATTTATAGGAACATATTCTATAAGAACTAATCTTATAGGAATCTTGTAGTGCAAATCTCATAGAAATAAAACATTAGGCCATACCTCATGATTTTTTTTTATTTGACACAATCAAACACGACTTATCTTCTTACAGGATTGAAGCCATAATATCTCAATATATATGTTTTTCCTATTCATATGATTTTCCTATCCTATGAATCAAAGGAGGCCTAAAATGTCTACATGAAGTTGGACTGGCCCTGAAAACATGATTCTTTATACGCTAGACACATCACCAGGGCGGGAGCTAGAAAGGAAGAACTTTATTTCATCTTCAGAAAGTCGCCACCGCACTATCTTCCTGAGGTGGGAACAAACTCTCCACCGAACTTAACCGGCTGCCCCCTTATTGCACGTGGGTTATTTTTTTGCGGTGTGCCCACACTCTGGTTATTAATGTTTGTTTGTTTTGAGAATAGGTTATTAATGGGTGGTCCCATTGTCCATTACTTGGGCTTCATCACTTCAATCTTGGGCTTTGTCATGTAGAAAAGGCCCTACTTCGATTTTGGGCTTCAACATGTAGAAAAGGGCCCATGGGTGATTGATGAGCTTGCCGTTCATTATGGTCGGTCTTATTATTTCTTTCAGTCCACCACACCCAGGCCACAGCAAAGCAATGGCAGTTGGCTTCTTTCTGCGTGACGCCAAACGAACAAAAGCGTTCCTTTGCAATTATCTTCTCTTAGCGAATTCTTTTTGCGTTGTGAATTAAATAAATAAAGTGGAGAACCAATCTGTGGTTGGGTGGTTAGGAGGGCAGTGACACCTCCAGCCCACCAGAGTTCAAACTCCGGGTTGACACTTTGTTGTCTCACTAAAGGCGGAACATTTTTCAGTGGGAGTTGTCGTTGCCGTCGACAACGAAACGCTTGTGGTGACTTTGTGAATCTCAAGACCCATCGGATGAAGTTTCTTGGACGCAGTCTCTCGAAAGTGCTTACGTGCACGTTCATAGGGACGAGTGTATGTGTGTATATATGAGCGTTTATGTGTGTATTGTGTTTCGCCAAAAAAAAAAGTGGAATTATCAGATATGTTCTTGGCTTCTCATGGCTGCTGTGAGGAGAATTATTCTCACAACATTTGTCTCGACTGTTGGGTCCTTGACAGTGCACTTACCTCTCTCGAGGTTGTTCTTTCTTGAGATACTGAAAATATTATACTGATTGTCGAAAAACAATGAAGTGATGGAGCATCGGATATGTTCAGAGTTCGTTTCTGTCGACACGAAAAGTGGCGGTTCCCAGATCGGATGGGTAACCAAATTTTAACGGTTTTCACATGTCTCCAGCAAATTTGAGCGCAGAATCAATTACCGCGTGAGTAAACGGGGAAGCCCCGCTGTCATTTCCGCATTAGCAACACCTCATCTCATTCCCCGCACATAAATACGCCCGCGTACTCTCGCTTTCCCCTGCCAAAACCCCACCGCACCAATCCCCGCACCGTAGCAACAGAAACAAAAAAAAAACTCCTCCTACTCCTCCGCCGCCGCCACCGCCGCCGCCGCAATGCAGCGCCTCTCCATCGGATCGCCGGGCCCGAGACCCAGCCTGGACGCCGCGGAGGAGGCGGACGAGAAGGCGACGGGGAAGGCGGCGGGCAGGGCGGCCGCGCCGGACAAGTCCATCCACCTCGTCCCGCTCCTCACGCTCCTCTGCCTCCTCGTCCTCTTCCTCTTCTCCCACGACCCGGCCACCACCGTCGCCGGTAAGCGCCGAACCGAATCCCCGCTTCAACATAGCCTCTCCCCTCGCCGACCCCGCTCTTAATCACCGACTCGTTCCGCGTCTGTGCAGATTCGCCGCCGGTCCTGGCCGTCGCCGCCCGCTCCCTCGAGGCCACAGGTACGAGATAAGACTCCTCGTCTGTCGTCTCCCCATCCGCGCGTCCTGCTCCCCATCTCACCGTCTCACGTCGTTTGTTTCCCTTCCCTTCCTGTAGCCGAGACGACGGCGTCGGTGGCTCGCGGCGACTTGGCGTACCGGCGGCTCAAGGCGGACCCGACGCTGCGCCGCGGGCGAAGGGTGCGGGCGGCCCGCCGGTGACGGCGGCCGCGACGGCGCGGATTTCGGGGGAACGGGAAGGCTGGCTGACCCCCACGTCCAGCTAGCCGTTGGAACGAACGACGCGTCATCGGCGCACGTCCCTTTCCCTCTACCCCCCGTGCTGCTGCGTTGGTAGAACTTGAATGGCCCCGAGCGTTCGTCCTCCCGTGGCCTCTAGAATCGGATTAGATCACCGAACCCATCGCAATCATGGCCGTCATCGTGTGTTCATACCCAATTGCTAAATTTCCTTTTGCCTAGTACATTGTTTGATTCTGTAATGTTTCTCTAGTGCTATTCGATCGGATTGATTGATTGATGGATAGAGGTCTGGTTCAGGTCGCATTATCGATTGTCTCAACTTTTTTTCTTGTTTTTACCATCTTGATAAAAATGAATGGGGACGGGCGGGTAAACGGATGGATGAGCTGGTTCCAGCGCTAGGGGGACAGCAGAGCAGGAGATCACAAGAAATTTTATTGTTCTACAGCGTCGCAGTAAAGTGGCCAGGCGACAGCATGATGGACATTCACTGCCGCTGCAACTAGGCTTGGTGCCTGGTTGGCTCGGCGTCGCAACATGAAGATGAAAACAACTCACTGCTGGCCTTCAGGTGGTCATCCATGTACCTACGAGCCGGTATACGCAACTGAACGCATGTGCACCAGGCCAGGTAAGCTGAGGTATTGCTACTGAACACATGTGTGCCACGAAAGCGTGTAACGATATGCAAGCTGGGTACTGTACCTGGTGTACGTGCCACCCAGCAACAACGCTGGACGCGGCACGGCCATGTTGACGTCTTCCCGGCCACAGCCCACAGGTATCAGCCATTTCCAATTCCCAGATCGATGGCCGACAGCAGGCACGGGGTCCATGAAACAAAAATAAGAGGCCTGGATCAAGAACACACAGGCAAATGCGAAATTTAAGTGGCATCGTCGGTGCCGGGGAGCACAGGCAACCGAGCAGTGACAACATCACGAGATCCATCACAGACCACAACATATGTAAGTGCTGCAACAGTAGGACAGCAGCAGGACGCCCCCATTCCCACAAGCAGGTCATTTCAACCGACAAAACTCTCGAAAAAAAAATGTCATTTCAACCAACAAGGAGCTTTAACACAGAGTGCTCATCAGGTAAACATCAAACTTGCTTCCAGGTGTAAGAAAGGAATTCCCTTATAATCGAAAAAAGATGTAAAAATGGAATATATGCCTTACTCTCCCTTCTGGGAAATATTTCCCATCTTAAAAAAAAACATACACTAACATCCCACAATCCAACTTAGCTTGATCCGGCCATCCAACTAGAGTTCCTATGAGTTTATCCCAGTAAAGAGAGAGTTCTTATGAATTTTGGACCAAAAGCTGTTGTAGTTTAATGATTCCCAATTGCTAAAAATGTAGCATCATAAAAGTATAGACATGATATACATCATCAGTTGCCAGACTCATCCACAACATACCACAGTTTAGTCACACAATTCAAGATTTGAGCCTGAAATCTAACTCAGATACCTCCAAAAAGTGACAGGGAAATGAAACCACGGTTATAAAAGAAAGCATTTAACATCATTATTGCGACGCCGATGGAGCTCAAAATGCAACATTGCCACACAAAAATTAAGAAATGCCCAGTTCCTAGCAACATCAGGAAAGCCCAAATAGCGTCTATATTAATACAGCAGTCTGCAAAAGAAGATGACAGGATTTAAAGATTTGGATCTATCTGTTTTAATGTTAAGATACACTCGACGGAAACAGATGATAAGAAGAAAAAAAACATACGAAGTTAGTCTGCTAAATATCATAGCATGGTGATTCGGGTTTTGCAAACATTTATACCTGCATTGTAAGTAAAAGGTGGATGTAGCCTGTAGTAGATAGATCATGCATGACCTAACACAAATGAACAGCGCAGATATGTCACATTCTCAATAATCCTACAGAAAAGATATAACACATGGTGTCTAATGGAAAACTCTGTCATGCCAATCAGTAAAACCAACAGGAACATTTAGTGTATCTTCCTGAAAAATTACCATTTTAGTATTTATGATCATAGCCAACCAATTTAGGTACACGCTGGATTTGTTTTCAACGAAGAATCTCACGTATGTCATTTGATAGCTTGCAGAAATTAAAAGTAGCACTTGAATTTATTCCCTAATCATTGTATAGCACTATTTAACTGAAATGAGCACAACCCACTTTACCTGACGTTTTAGTGCGGGCTGCTATTATCATCAGTTCCAAGCACTGTCATAACTGATGTTTGCTCATGATGACAACCACATTCGCAAAGGCACTTTAGGTTCACTGACAATGATAATCACTAGTGGAAAAGTAATACTGACACAAAACCAAGATCTTCCATGGGCACTAGCGGAAAATTTATATTCTGAAGTTTCAACATTAAAACCATTACCTTCGAAGAAAATTATCGCCATAGCATATTCTGATGTCATGGTTGGAATTATTATCAAGGAGATTATGTCATTTCCCTCAGATTTCTAAGTTGCCGAGAACATAATAGCTAATTACTAGCATCTTTAGAATATAGCCAATTACTAGCATCTTTTGAATATAGCTAATTACTAGCATCTTTAGAATGTAGCTAATTACTAGCATCTTTAAAATAGCAGTGCAAGTCTATGTTCAACATGGTGCCCAAGACAATATAGAGGCAGATGGGCAAGGTAGAGCGGCACTTCATGACACTGGCCATTTGTGTTACTACTTGGGAGAAAACTAAAAGCATGCAAATGTTACATCAAAACCCCAAAAGCATCATGCGTTCAAAGATAGCAGTCAAGGGTCTATCTTGAGTAAAAAAAATCACACCACATTCTTTATTTGGTAAATAGTTATTCCACAGCAATGATGCACAACCCTGATCTTTTTTTTTTTGAACCAACATCGGAAGGGGGTTGCCCCCTACCTCATACCATTTTATAGAAAAACTTGTCAGTGAGCTAAGGCAGCTCATAGTCTTACAACCATGCAAAGAAAAGGAGGAGCCGAAAGGAGGTTCCTGAAGAAAAAAAGTCTAGGATGAAACTAACAATGACCAATCCGAAATCCATTTTTGGATCTCAGATTTTTCTTTATTCCTTGCTCTAAGAGCCCAAAGTTTGCAGAAGTCTAGCCCTTGTCTTGCTACCAGGTTAGCCGGTAGATCTATATCATCAAACACCTTTTTGTTTCTTGATAACCAAATGCTCCAAAACATGGCAGTAATAACCGTTCCCCAAGCATTCTTTTTATGTGTTGGCCATCTTTCTTTACCTATATCATAAATGTCTGGTATCTCATTTAATCCAGTAAAGTCGATCCCAACTAGAGCAAGGATTTGCTTGGTTCGTATGCACTCCATGGTGAAATGTTTCACTGTTTCTGCAGCGTTGCACCCAAAAGGGCATTTTTCATCAGCTATAATATTTTGTTTGAACAGAAGAGCTCTGACCTTGATCCTTCCCTTAATCAGTTGCCAGGCAAAGATTTTGCCTTTTCTTGGTGCCGAGCAATTCCAGATTTCACCAGCACCTATCTGTTCGATTCCTCCCCAGTTCATAAGCTTGTAAAGGTTTCTCACCGAGAAAGTTTCACTTCTGTTAGACCTCCATGCTCTTTTATCCAAAACTGTATCTTGGAGAGCACAACCCTGATCTAAGAGTAGGATATTGGTCTTTCAGCTTAGTCCTATGGAATTGATTCAGGACCCCCAGCAGCCCAATTTCTTATACATTCAATATTGGGTGCCATACTGTTTGTTTTCTATAATCTGGTATCCGCTATGTAGTATGTACCTTTCTCTAGTCTCGGCGGACTCACCTACTTACCTTTCCAAGTCCTCTTCAGAAAAATATGTAGGCACTCATGTGTCTACTAAGCGGTTCTTCTTTGGCTCAATTCCTGTGATCGATTCCTTTGATTGCTAACTGCAGTGGCGGAGACAGGACCCAGGCACAAATGGCCATGGTCCGGGCCTCCGGGGTGCAGGATGTACTGTTTCTCAAAAATCAGCAGGTTTAGGTCTGCATACCTCATAATCTCTAGCTCTAAGCTCTAGTATAGCCAGTGCCCTAGGGTTTGATCATATCCTGGCTACACTACTTGTTTAGGTACTAGTATTTCGTTTATGACCTTCTCTTGTTTATAGGGAACATGGGTATGAGCAAAGAGCAAGCAATTGGAATCGCTTCTTAGTTGCATAAGAGGAGCCACCAGTCAGGCATTCATCAGATCACAAACAGCTATGGAACAATGCCACGTAAAAAGAATGGCCAAGTTGAACAAGACGAAAATACATCCATGTATCCTTTTCAGCGCCAGGCTATTTCATTTTCGGGGGAAATGGCACTGTTAGCCTCTTTGCTACAGTTCAACTTGCAGTTGATAAAAATAGTTATTCAAGATTATGATGTATTGCTGGTCAAGACTGAAGGCCAACGATAGTGAGAGTGCGTGTACTATTAAAAGATTTGCATTTTTGCCTAGCAAATCAACATGTTGTATCTCAAAATGCATCTGAGAAAAATACTTGGATGAATCTGGAAGGATTTTGTGGGAAAAGGCACAAGTTATGAACACCACCATAACCATTGGGTTAATTAAATGTAAATCCTAGCATTTACCTGAAAATGGCTTGACAAAATCATGAACAGCACCATCACACTTTGGTCTGTTAAATATTCTAGCATGTAGGAGAAAATGATTTAGCAGATGCAACTAAATGTGATTGAAACAAGATGAGAGCATAGATGGAAATTCCAGACAGCTATAAAATCCCTAGCAGTTCATTGTCTTCTTGGGTGCCTGATCCAGCTCCGAAATTTTCCCCTAGCCATTACCTCTGGAAGCTAATTATAGTCAGAGTACATTCTGATATCATGCAAGGAAACCTATTATCGAGAAGATTATATCTTGTCCCTCAGATTTCTAAGTTGTCCAGAACATAATAGATAATAATAGCATCTTTAGAATAGTGTTTTGTTTGTTAAAAATTAGCAGGTTTTAGTCTGGCTCTCTCATAATCTCTTACTCTTAATTCTAGTATAGCCACAATTGCCCCGGTTTTGATCATATCCTGGCTCCACCACTGTGTTTAGGTAATAGTGTTTTCGTCTGTGATCTTCTCTTGCTTGTAGGGAAAGTAGGTATGAGCAAAGAGCAAGCAATTGGCCACAAGTCTGGTATTCATCCGATCACAAACAGCTATGGAACAATGCCTTATAAGAAAGATGGCCAAGTTGAACAAGATGAAAATATACCCTTGGATCTTTTCTCAGTGCCAGCCTATTGCATTCAAGGTGAAAATGACACTGTTAACCTCTTTGCTACAGTTCAGCTAGCAGTTGACAAAATAGATATTTGACATTACCATGTATTGCTGGTCAAGAATGAAGACCAAAGATAGTGAGAGTGATTTGTGCTCAATAAGTTTTGCATTTTCATCAAGAAAATCAACATGTTGTAGTATCTCAAAATGCTTCTGAGACAAATAATTGGATGAATTTGCAAGGATTGTGTGGGGGAAAGGCACAAGTTATGAAAATCACCATCACCATTGTGTTAATTGTAAATCCTAGCATTTACCTGAAAATGGATTAACAAAATCATGAACAGCACCATCACAGTTTGGTCTGTTAAATATTCTACCATGTAGGAGAAAATGATTTAGCAGATGCAACTAAATATGATTGAAACAAGATGGCACAGCCCTAAAACCAGAGCCTGGATGGACATCCAGAGTTACGCGCAGAGGATCCTTCAGAAAATCTAGTCTGCTATAAAATCCACTAGCAGTTCCTTGTCTTCTTGGGTGCTTGATCCAGTTCCGCAATTTTCCCCTGTGGCTTGCGCAGGTAAGCACCTGAGAAGCACATGCCAAGCCCGAAACAAACATAAACCCCTGTGACCATATTCTAGGCGGGTAACACTAATCAACTCTTAAACTCCTGTGCTCATTTTGCACCCGAAACGGGATTTATCGCGTTGCTGTGTGTTGTTACTGACCTGGCTTGGAGACGAGGTTGATGCGGGAGCGCGGCGCGGCGAACATCCAGTTGTTGTCGTCGAGTGACCTGACCTCCTTCTGCAGCGCCTCCATCACATCCGACCGGAGCTCTGCGGGGGGAACCAAACCAGCCAGCCCAATTCGAGTGCTTAGCTGAGCGGAGAAGGGGAAAGGGGAGCTAGGTCTTGCAAGGGGTCGAGGGGGTGGACCTACCGGTCATGGCCTCGTCCATGCGGTAGAGCGCGTCGATGGAGTCGGCGACGTCGTCCGCGGCGGGGATCGCGGTCCCGCCTCCCGCGCTCGCCGCCGAGACGGTCGACCTCGCCGGGGAGCTCATCGGAGATCGGCCTCGTTTTGAAACGCGGCGCACTTCCGTGCGAGGTCACTGGTCAATGTGTTCTAGGACTGTCATTGGGCCGTATTATGGGCCTAATATAAACGGGCCGCAGTAATGGGCCGGGATGCTACTGCAAGAAGAGTGGTTTGTCTCAGCATTCCACATTTCCCCACACACAGTCACGCACCACCACCAGACCCAGCCCGAGCACAGGGGAGAGAGAGGTCGTCGGCGGCGGAGGAGGAGAGGCGACCGGAGATGGGGCGGAAGGCGAAGGTGGAGTTCGACGAGAGACCGCCGGATGACTTCGACCCGAAGCACCCGTACGCGGACCCGGTGGCGATGCTGGAGTACAGGGAGCACCTGGTGCGGGAGAAGTGGATCCAGATCGAGACCGCCAAGATCATCCGCGAGCGCCTCCGCTGGTGCTACCGCGTCGAGGGCATCAACCACCACGTCAAGTGCCGCCACCTCGTCGACCAGTACCTCGAGTCCACCCGCGGCGTCGGCTGGGGCAAGGACCACCGCCCGGCGTACCTGCACGGTACTGCTCCCATCCCAACCCTCCTCTGCCTATAACCCATACTTTCGTTTGTTTCACTGTCTCAAAGAATGGTTCGCTGATTGTTTGGTGGTTGCGCAGAGCCCAAGAAAGTGGTCGAAGTCGAGGAGTAGCGCGGCTGCTTCTGCTGCTGATGTTCCTGTAATGGTGAGGCCAGGCTGCCTCTTGTTCTGCTTAGAATCACCTTACTGTGTATGCACGATGCAGCTTACAATGAAACGCGTATGATTTATCTTAAATGATTACCTAGTTGACCTATGAATGAGAGGTTGTTAGAACAAAATTAGTGCAGTTCACTTCAGATTTCTATCTGGGTTTGCTATGCTTAGATAGTTGGGCACTCGGTAGTCAAGATTTCTATCTTAACTGGCTGTCATTTTACGCCAGTTTGGCCTTAGAATGAGAGGATGTTCGAATAAATTTCGTGCACTCACATCAAATTTGTATTTGTGGCCAGATTACAGTGCGTAAGTATTAAGCATTTTGGTTTATATACTGGGTTTGAGTGTTATCCTGACTGTATGGGCAACTGTTCATTCCAACCTGCATTTAAATGGATTTCCCTGGATCAGATCATGATTTATTCATTAATTTATTAGCCGTCGTCATCTTATCTGGCCTAACCCAGAAATGATGCCATGATCCACACATCCATGCTACAACCTAGGTTTAGTCAAAACCCATTTTGTTCACCGTGATTGTTAGTAGCCTGAATTTCTGAGGGTCTGCTACTAGGTCCGGGTAAAACATGTAAGCGGACTAACTAAGGCAATGCTCTTCCAGAATCAAGTTATACGGGGAGTATCTTAATATTACTATGCAATTGACTTGAATCATCCATTTTGAGGAAATGGGCTAAAGCTAAGAACACCCATTTTTTTTAAAACTTCGAATACACTTGCGTTAATTTTTTAGCAGTAGGAAAATCTGAAAAGCTTACCTTAGCACGAAATTGCCTACACATTATCCCACTATGGAGTCTCATGGTTAATAGAGATTATGGAGTCTCTTTTGACTAGATATAATTTTGTGACCAGCAGACTGCATGAATTTAGTCGCATATATTGTTTATATTGCTTCATAGAACATAACCTTGACTTCTCTTACCATACATTTGAAATTTATCGAATGCTATATATGCCGGTTATTCTACCATATATGTTGGTAATTAATTTATTGTGATTTTCTTCTGCGTGATTGCGACTAAGTATTCTGGTGATTCTAGTCCGTTAGAACAAAGTAGAACTGGATATATATTGTTGTGAACCATAACGTTGGCCCTTATATTTTTGTGTGCAGGTTATCTTTCTGTTGAAATTGAAAGGAGTAACCTGAACTGCTGCAGCTCTTCTCTTACCTGTGAAGCTGCTGATAGACCTTTAATAAATGATGACAAGGAAACATTATGTTATTGTGTCTGTAATTTTTGTCACTTTGAGGAATTGAGCAAATCATTGCTTGGACTTTCCTGCCTTGTTTCCAATTTTCGTTCATACAAATGGTGTTTATCTTGATCTAAAGGGTACGAAAGATGGTTTTTGTTGTGATGTATTTTATTTTTCAAGTTTATCACTGCACTGTTTTTTCCTTGCGAAAAGGAACTGACGACACTGGTTGCATCTGCATCGTTATAACCAGACTTAATCAATCATGAACCTTTTCCCGGTGTGGCAGTTTTAGCATATGACTGAACACAGATCAGCCCAGGCAGATTGAAATAGAAACGGGAAATTGGATGCCACTAGAGTTGTCAAAAATAGGACACTGTTTTTGTCAGGTTGAAACAGAATTGAGAAATTGGATGCCAGGGGCTGTCAAAAATAGTACACCATTTAGTCGACATGAAAATCGACAACATGATTTGTACGAAAAATAACTGAAAAGGGAGCGAGCAAGGAGTATGACAATTCTGATTACCTGCTACTGATTATGGTCCAAACAAAGGTACAAGTTGGTGGATGCTTATATATAGATTCCAGGTCAATTTTGCATAATGGACACTGAAGGAGTTCACCAGAACTCGTGTGACGTAGCAGCAACATACAAACAAGGTCATTTCCATACGTCGCAGAAGTACTGTTGCTTCAGTAGCACTTCCGAATTTGTTTGCCCTAGTTATCTGTAACCTTACCTCCCAGCTACTGCATCATGTGTCATGTTTGCTCCTGTTTTCAACACAAAAACAAGAATGTAGCCTACTCTATCATGTAACCATGAACATGAACTGTTCCAGCTTGAAGCAACTGTAGAATAAGCCATTCAGGGAAAGCGATGAAACACTAAAACAAGAACGTAACCTACTCGATCATGTAACCATGAACATGAACTATTCCAACTTTGAAACAACTGTACAGTAAGCCATTCGGGGAACGCAATGAAATTAACAGAAGAAAAACATTTCGACTACAAACGACAGACAACGAAGAATGGAAGCAAATCAGTTCCAACAACAGAAAGAAATTGTAAACTTAAATAGGGTCATCAGTTCCACTACTACGTTTGAGCAAATCAAAACTGAATATAGACTTGAATTCTTGCAATGTAAATTTCCCATACCTTTTTCCAACTGACAGTTCCACTACTAAGTTTGAGCAAATGAAAAATGAATATATAGCCTTGAATGCTTGCAATGTAAATTGCCCATTCTGTTCACTTAAATAGACAATGGTCCCAATAACAGAAAGAACTTGTAAACTTAAATAAGGTCATCAGTTCCACTAAGTAAGTTTGAGAAAATGAAAAATGAATAGCCTTGAATTCTTGCAATGTAAATTTCCCATTCTGTTCACCTTTTCCAACTGACAGTTCCACTACTAAGTTTGAGCAAATGAAAAATGAATATAGCCTTGAATGCTTGCAATGTAAATTGCCCATTTTGTTCACTTATTCCAACTGAAGGTGATGAAGATAGCAGTCAGATTCTTTCCTACTACTTTGACATCCACTACAGTAAGATAGAACACACAAATGCAGTCTCATTACAAGGAGAACATGCAGCGCATCTAAAAAAACATGCTACACCTGAATATAAAGGAAACATGCCGATGCCAAGAACTTGATGTTGCACTGAGTGCAGATAAAATAACATGGAAGCATACTGGACTTTAAACATTTCACATTATGAAGGAATAAGCGAAAATGTAGTACACAAGCAACTTTTAAATGAATCTGATTCAGGTATCTAACAGGAATTTCATGTTCACACAATATACCAGATGTGGGAATGATAAATTCTCTGGTTACTGAATTTCATGAAAAGGTAGTCAAACAATCGGTGCATGAATTCAATTCCTCTGTGACCAACATAAAAAAAAAACACTTCTGGTTATAGAATCGGTATCATGAACAGAAGAGCCTCAATTTTGCATGCAAATACTCAAAAAGGAGAAACAATTGCAACATCTCTTTCATTCAAAGAGGTAATAGAAGTTTCAGAGCTCCAGTACCAATTGAGAACATATCCATCACTGCAGTACCAATCGAAAACATATTCATCACTGCAGTACCACTAAGATTGGCTTGCCATTCATCCAGTATCAAGAACAAATGATTTGCACATCTAGAACAAATTTTCTTCAGAACCTGGTTTTTAGTCCCCTACTTTTGTTCTGACTAAACTGGGTGAAGCAGACAGATTCTTTCCTACTACTTTGACATCCACTACAGAAAGATAGAACACACAAATGCAGTCTCATTACAAGGAGAACATGCAGTGCATCTAAAAAAAAACATGCTACATGCATCTTGACCTGAATATAAAGGAAACATGCCGATGCCGAGAACTTGATGTTGCACTGAGTGCAGATAAAATAACATGGAAGTATACTGGACTTTAAACATTTCACATTATGAAGGAATAAGCGAAAATGTAGTCCACAAGCAACTTTTAAATGAATCTGATTCAGGTATCTAGCAGGAATTCATGTTCACACAAAATACCAGATGTGGGAATGATAAATCCTCTGGTTACTGAATTTCATGAAAAGGTAGTCAAACATTCGGTGCATGAATTCAATTCCTCTGTGACCAACATAAAAAAAAAAAACACTTCTGGTTATAGAATCAGTATCATGAACAGAAGAGCCTCAATTTTGCATGCAAATACTCAAAAAGGAGAAACAATTGTAACATCTCTTTCATTCAAACAGGTGATAAAGTTTCAGAGCTCCAGTACCAATTGAAAACATATCCATGACTGCAGTACCAACCGAAAACATATTCATCATTGCAGTACCACTTAGATTGGCTTGCCATTCATCCAGCATCAAGAACAAAAGGTTTGCACACCTAGAACAAATTTTCTTCAGAAGCTGGTTTTTAGTCCCCTACTTTTGTTCTGACTAAACTGGGTGAAGCAAACTAGGAAGAAGAGAAAGATACCTAAAGAACCAGTATGAAAGGAGCCAGGAGAAGGGATTTACAGCGCAGGGCCTCCGCGCGGCGCCGCAGGTTGAAACCCAAGTAAGAAATCCATGACCTGTTAATAAACGTAGCTCCCCATCCTAAATTGTTGCTCATTATTCCTCTCAAGTCTTGCAATGTCACCCTCGCATTACCCAGACATCCAAGAATTGCAAGTCTGCGCGACCATGGCATCCTGAATCCATCATCTCATTTGACGACAGTGGGCTTGCTCTCCTTGAGGGCCACATCATCGTCCTTGTGAACCATCTCCCAGAAGAAATCTGTGAGGGCAATCTCGTAGCCTGGCATCTTGGCGTAGCCGGGGAAGTAGTTGATGTCAATGACGAGGTAGCGGTCCCCAGCGCGGACATCCCTGATCATGTCGAAGTTGAAGAGCTGCAGGCCGAGCGCGCGGCGTAGCCCGCCAGCGATCTCGTTGACGAAATCGGTGGGCGGCATGACGGCGTCCTCGAGCCGCAGGTCCTCGTAGTACTCCTCGGCGTTGCGCGCCGTGGGGAGGTTGGACACCTGCGAGAAGGAGACGGTGCCCTCGGCGGCGGTGTCCTCGAGGATCTCCTTGGAGACGTCCGGCAGGCTGCGGCGCTTGACGCAGGTGACGTGGGCGCCGACGACGTAGACCTTGAAGATGACGCCGCCGTGGTTGACGAACTCCTGCAGGACGAGCGGCGGGCGGAGCTTGCGGAGGCCCTCGCCGTGGTAGACGAGCGACATCTTGTGCGACTTGGCGCTGCCGTCGGCGACGAGCGGCTTGGCGATGAGCGGGAAGCGGAGCGCGGCGAGGAGGCCCGAGTCGGTGAGCGCGGCGGCGTCGTAGACGACGACCTGGCTGGGGATGCCGAAGGTGTGGCGGTGGTGGTGGGCGGCGTCGCTGGGCGGGACGTCGAGCTCGGAGACGACCTGGAGCATGGAGATGCGGTTGTGGAGGCGGTCGATGGCGTGGGGCGGGTCGACGACGGGGACGGACGGGTTGCGGGCGGAGAAGGCCTGGAGCTGGGCGCGCCAGTCGTGGCCGTAGAGCTTGTGGATGACGAGGTCGAAGGGGCCCTGGTCCGCGAGGGGCCGCGCCTCGTCGACGGGGACGAGGTCCATCCCGCGCGCGGCGGCGCGGGAGAGGAGCGAGGACTGGATGAAGCTGTTCTGCTTCTTGGGCGCGAGCGCGTAGCCGACGACGTAGCGGCGGGTGTCGGCGGAGGAGGTATCGGCGGCGGCGGCGGCGGCCATGGCGTCGTGAAGGGTGGGAGGAATCGGGGATTTGGGGTGGGTGGATAAAGGTTGGGGAGGGATGTGATGCCCTGGCTTTTATAACCGGATCGCTCGATCTGGAGTAATTTCTCACGAGACGGTGAAAAGAATCCCCTCTGTCCTCGTGGACCAGGTCTATCTATGGCCGTGGGCAGGCTGGATTAGTTAACATCGTACGATGCTAAACCTCACTACACCATGTCACCATCTGATTTGGTTTTGGGTGTTGATTAACCACTGATATGCTAACTTTTCAGTCATGTGTAGAAATTTATACAGAGTAGCTACATAAGGTTGTTGGTGCCGGCTCCATAATCTTGCTTAAGGTAACAAGGGAAAGTGCTCTCACATCTAAAGTATATCCCCAACTAATTAACTTGTATGAAGCATGTTAAGATTAGAATGTCACAATCACAAGTCCTCATGTCAAAAAGAAGAAAAACAATCACAAGTGTTCTTTTCCATAATGTTCACTAGGGACGTGTTTGTTCCATCAATCGTTAACATTAACGGTAAGGGAATCAAGTTACACTCGGATTGCGGCGTAATAGGACTTTAACTTATTTTGTTTGGTTCGGCCTGGATAATAGTATTGATTACCTTACGGTATTGAAGAGAATCAGTGGTCGCCTCTGCTTCTCACATAGCGATGTTGGTGCTCTTCCCACCACATAGTTGGTGCTCCTTCCCGTTGATTCCTTTCCTACCGTGAGCAATAGAGGAAGTCGATCGGGAGATCGGGGGCCACCAATGCCAGTAAATTGGCGGCCGCCGCCGCTCTTGAGGCTACTGCTCCTCCCACTGAGAGTTACAAAGAGGAAATTGCGGGGGAGATGTGCCTTCACGGTGACCAACGTCGGTGGTATAGAGAAGACCGGGGATAGAGCAAGAGGGAATCGGAGGCGGAGGCTTCATTCGGGCCATCGATGGGTCCGCTGGTAACGATCTGTTTACATAATGGAGTGGGGGTCAAAATTAAGTTGGGCCATAGTTTGTTTGCAGGGTATCCGATTACAGGATGAGTAAACCAAACATCTTGAACAAATCATATTACGACGCAATCGGGTAACAGGAAAAAGGTTAAACCAAACATGTTCTAAGAATACAAAGGTTAGGGATAAAGCAATGATGAGTAAATCATTATGAATTTTCCATGAATCATAGAACGAGAAATATTTATGTTCTAGGGCGTATGTTGGTAAATCGAAATGAAAAACTTTAGAGAACCTCATGAATATGGTTTCAAAGAGAATTCAATAGTGGAAGGAGAAGACATTCTTGAGAGCCAAGAAATAAAATTTGATCAAGCCTTGTACAAAAGCAATCCTGACTTTTGGTATGTGTTGTTTGACCTCACCAAAGGGCTATTTGTCCAGATTAGCTCACTCATACGTGGATATTGGTGGACCCAGGTAGAAAATGAGAACAAGGTGCATTGCGTCAGCTAGGATAACTTAATACTCCCAAACAAAGATGGACGTCTTGGGTATAAAGATTTATATGCATTTAATCTTTCTACGCTAACAAAAGGGTGTCGAGTTTTGACTAACTCGGGGAGCTACAGGTCAAAGATATCCCTCTCAAGCAACCCTGCAATTACGATGCAAGAAGTCTCTTGTGTCCCCAATACACCCAATACACTTGTCAGGTGTATAGGTGCACTAGTTTGGCGAAGATATAGTGAAATTACAATTAATATGGATGATTATGAGTAGTAACTGCAATCTGAAATAAAAATGGCAGCAAGCAAACATGTAGCAGAACTGGTTGTAAACGGTGTTTCAATGCTTGAAAACAAGGCCTATGGATCATACTTTCACTAGTGGACACTCTCAACAATGATATCATAATTGAATACATAAATATTATCTCTTCACACATGCTACTCTGAACCACTCTCCGGTTGGATAACAAACACAAATTCACTGCGTAGGGCTGCATAAGCACTCCTTAAAGTTCGTGTTTCTAATCTATGGACGCCCCACGCTATCACTTTGAGCATACAAAGATGGTACTAACAAGACACCAAAATTCATAAGTATTGAGACACACACGGTAGGCACACCGTTGATACGTCTCAAACGTATCTATAAATTTTGATGATCCATCTTGTTTTACACCAATTCATATATGTTTTGTTTACACTTCGTTGCACTTTTACATGGTTTCCGGCACTAACCTATTAACAAGATGCCACAGTGCCAGTTCCATGTTTTTTGTTGTTTTTGTATTTCAGAAAAGTTGTACAAAAAATATTCTCGGAATTGGACAAAACAAAAGTCGAAGTCAATATTTTATCGAAACGAAGACGAAGTCCAGAGGGGGGTGGAAGAGGCGCCACAGGGCGGCCAGACCTAACCTTGGCGCGGCCTGGCCCTAGCCCGCGCCGGGGGGGTGTGGGCCCCCCAGGCACCCCATCGACCTAAATCCTCCGCCTATTTATACATCTTCTCGGGAAAACCCTGGATACCTGAGCCTCCATCCACGAAAAGTTCCGTCGCGGCTGCCATCGCATAACCCATCTCGGGGGGGGGGGGGGGTTCTGAACCTCTTCCCGTCACCCTGTCGGAGGGGGAAATCATCGCCGGAGGCATTTACATCACCATGCCCGCCTCCGAAGTGATGCGTGAGTAGTTCATCCCTGGACTATGGGTCCATAACAGTAGCTAGATGGTTGTCTTCTCCACTTTGTGCTTCATGTATAGATCTTGTGAGCTGCCCTATGATGTCTACGCGCGCTTCTATTCCTGTAGACAGTGTTGGGCCTCCAAGAGCAGAGGTTTGTAGAACAACAGCAAGTTTCCCTTAAGTGAATCACCCAAGGTTTATCGAACTCAGGGAGGAAGAGGTCAAAGATATCCCTCTCAAGCAACCCTGCAATCACGATACAAGAAGTCTCTTGTGTCCCCAACACACCCAATACACTTGTCAGATGTATAGGTGCACTAGTTCGGCGAAGAGATAGTGAAATACAAGTAATATGGATGAATATGAGTAGTAGTAACGGCACCCGAGAAAATAGCTTGTCGGCGTGCGGTTGATGGTAGTAATATTGCGGGAAGTAAAGATGCGAGTAAAACAGTAAATAAGCGATGTTTGCAGTGTTTGGAAACTAGGCCTAGGGATCATACTTTCACTAGTGGACACTCTCAACATTGATCACATAATAAAACCACTCTACACTCTCTTGTTGGATGATGAACACCATTAATTGTGTAGGGCTACAAGCGCACCTCAATGCCGGAGTTAACAAGCTCCACAACATTCGATGTTCATATTTAAATAACCTTAGAGTGCATGATAGATCAACGCAATTATACCAAGTACTAACATAGCATGCACACCGTCACCGACAGACTATGAAAGGAGGAATAGATCACATCAATACTATCATAGTAATAGTTAACTCCATAATCTACAAGAGATTACAATCATAAACTACGCCAAGTACTACATGATGCACACACTTGTCAACATTACATCATGGAGGAGGAATAGAGTACTTTAATAACATCACTAGAGTAGCACATAGATTAATAGTGATACAAAGCTCATCATATGAATCTCAATCATGTAAGGCAGCTCATGAGATCATTGTATTGAAGTACATAGGAGAGAGATTAACCACATAGCTACCGGTACAGCCCTTAGCCTCGATGGAGAACTACTCCCTCCTCATGGGAGACAGCAGCGGTGATGAAGATGGCGGTGGTGTTGATGGAGATGCCTTCCGGGGGCACTTTCCCGTTCCGGCAGCGTGCCGGAACAGAGACTTCTGTCCCCCAGATCTTGGCTTCGCGATGGCGGAGGCTCTGGAAGGTTTCTCGTACCGTGGCTTATTCGTATCGAAGATTTAGGTCAGGGAGGCTTTTATAGGCGAAGAATCAGAGTCGGAGGGGGTCTGGGGGCACCACACAGTAGGGGGGCGCGCCTGGCACCTTGGCCGCGCCGCCCACACGTGTGGGCCCCCTATGGCCCTCCTCTGGTCCCTCTCGGGTGTTCTGGAAGCTTCGTGGAATTATAAGATGCTGGGCGTTGATTTCGTCCAATTCCGAGAATATTTCCTTACTAGGATTTCTGAAACCAAAAACAGCAGAAAACAGGAACTGGCACTTCGGCATCTCGTCAATAGGTTAGTTCCGGAAAACGCATAAAATCATCATAAAGTGTGAACAAAACATGTAGGTATTATCATAAAACAAGCATGGAACATCAGAAATTATAGATACGTTAGAGACGTATCAGCATCCCCAAGCTTAGTTCCTACTCGTCCTCGAGTAGGTAAACGATAAAAGATAATTTCTGAAGTGACATGCTACCAACATAATCTTGATCATACTATTGTAAAGCATATAAGATGAATGCAGCGATTCAAAGCAATGGTAAATACAATGAGTAAACAATTGAATCATATAGCAAAGACTTTTCATGAATATTACTTTCAAGACAAGCATCAATAAGTCTTGCATAAGAGTTAACTCATAAAGCAATATTTTCAAAGTAGAGCATTGGAGCAACACAAAGGAAGATTAAGTTTCAGCGGTTGCTTTCAAATTCAACATGTTTATCTCATGGATAATTGTCAACATAAAGTAATATAATAAGTGCAATATGCAAGTATGTAGGAATCAGTGCACAGTTAACACAAGTGTTTGCTTCTTGAGATAGAAGGAAATGGGTGAACTGACTCAACATAAAAGTAGAAGAAAGGCCCTTCGCAGAGGGAAGCATTGATTGCTATGTTTATGCTAGAGCTTTTATTTTGAAAATAAGAAACAATTTTGTCAACGGTAGTAATAAAGCATATGTAGCATGTAAATTATATCCTACAAGTTGCAAGCCTCATGCATAGTATACCAATAGTGCCCGCACCTTGTCCTAATTAGCTCGGATTACCTGGATTATCATCGCAATACATATGTTTTAACCAAGTGTCACAATGGGGTACCTCTATGCCGCATGTACAAAGGTCTAAGGAGAAAGTTCGCATTGGATTTCTCGCTTTTGATTATTCTCAACTTAGACATTCATACCGGGACAACATAGACAACAGATAATGGACTCCTCTTTAATGCATAAGCATTTAGCAACAACTAATATTCTCATATGAGGTTGAGGATATTTGTCCAAAACTGAAACTTCCACCATGAATCATGGCTTTAGTTAGCGGCCCAATGTTCTTCTCTAACAATATGCATACTCAAACCATTCAACTCATGGTAAATCGCCCTTACTTCAGACAAGATGAACATGCATAGCAACTCACATGATATTCAACAAAGTGTAGTTGATGGCGTCCCCAGGAACATGGTTATCGCTCAACAAGCAACTTAATAAGAAATAAGATGCATAAGTACATATTCAATACCACAATAGTTTTAGGCTATTTGTCCCATGAGCTATATATTGCAAAGATAAAGAATAGAAATTTTAAAGGTAGCACTCAAGCAATTTACTTTGGAATGGCGGAGAAATACCATGTAGTAGGTAGGTATGGTGGACACAAGTGGCATAGTGTTTGGCTCAAGGATTTTGGATGCATGAGAAGTATTCCCTCTTGATACAAGGTTTAGGCTAGCAAGGTTATTTGAAACAAATACAAGTATGAACCGGTACAGCAAAACTCACATAAAAGACATATTGTAAGCATTATAAGACTCTACACCGTCTTCCTTGTTGTTCGACCCTTGCTAGAAAATATCTAGACCTTAGAGAGACCAATCATGCAAACCAAATTTTAGCAAGCTCTATGTATTTCTTCATTAATAGGTGCAAGGTATATGATGCAAGAGCTTAAACATGAGCACAACAATTGCCAAGTATCACATTATTCAAGATATTATACCAATTACCACATGTAGCATTTCCCGTGTCCAACCATATAACAATTTAACGAAGCAGTTCAACCTTTGCCATGAATATTATGAGTAAAGCCTAAGGACATATTTGTCCATATGCAACAGCGGAGCGTGTCTCTCTCCCACACAATGAATGCTAGGATCCAACATTATTCAAACAAAACAAAAACAAAAACATACAGACGCTCCAAGTAAAGCACATAAGCTGTGATGGAATAAAAATATAGTTTCACTAGAGGAACCTGATAATGTTGTCGATGAAGAAGGGGATGCCCAAGCTTAGACGCTTGAGTCTTCTTGAAATATGCAGGGATGAACCACCGGGGCATCCCCAAGCTTAGAGCTTTCACTCTCCTTGATCATATTGTATCATCCTCCTCTCTTGATCCTTGAAAACTTCCTCCACACCAAACTCAAAACAACTCATTAGAGGGTTAGTGCATAATCAAAATTCACATGTTCAGAGGTGACATAATCATTCTTAACACTTCTGGACATTGCACAAAGCTACTGAAAGTTAATGGAATAGATAAATCCATCAAGCATAGCAAAACAGGCAATGCGAAATAAAAGGCAGAATCTGTCAAAACAGAACAGTCCGTAAAGACGAATTTTATAGGTGCACCAGACTTGCTCAGATGAAAATTCTCAAATTGAATGAAAGTTGCGTACATATCTGAGGATCACTCACGTAAATTGGCAGAATTTTCTGAGTTACCTACGAAACTACTTGCTCAAATTCGTGACGAGCAAGAAATCTGTTTCACGCGCAGCAATCCAAATCTAGTATGAACCTTACTATCAAAGACTTTACTTGGCACAACAATGTAACAAAATTAAGATGAGGAGAGGTTGCTACAGTAGTAACAACTTCCAAGACTCAAATATAAAACAAAAGTGCTGTAGTAAAATCATGGGTTGTCTCCCATAAGCGCTTTTCTTTAACGTCTTTCAGCTAGGCGCAGAAAGTGTGTATCAAGTGTTATCAAGAGGCGAAGCATCAACATCGGGGTTTGGAGTTTTCTCAACTATGCATTGTATCTTATCTATGTAAGTTTCAGAGGCTCCCTTTTCATTACCCTTAGGCTTGCTACTCTCATCAAACAAATTTTCAGGAACAATCCAATCAAAATTCTTTTCTAGTGCCTCGCACATTCCCAAGAGCTTGCAAGGTATTGATGTTTTAATATCCCCCTCATAATTAACTTTATTAGTGTACTTTTGTCTATATTTTTCCATCTTTTCAAGGGTGCTAGCAAAGTTCGTATAAGAGCCAAGCATATTATATTTAGTAAAGACTTTTCTAGCTTCTCTTGCTACATCACCAAATTCTTTAAGAAGGGTTTCTAAGACAAAATCTTTCTTTTCTCCTTCTTCCATATCACCTAGTGTAAGAAACATATGCTGCATTACGGGGTTGAGGTTAACAAATCTAGCTTCTAACATGTGTACTAAAGAAGCAGCAGCAATTTCATAAGTAGGAGCAAGTTCTACCAAGTGTCTATCTTCAAAATCGTCAACCGTACTAATATGAGTGAAAAAATCTTCTATATTATCTTTCCCAATGATAGACCCTCGTCCTACTGGTACATCTTTAAGAATAAACTTAGAAGGAAACATAATGAAATAAGTAAAGTAAATGCAAGTAACTAATTTTTTTGTGTTTTTAATATGGCAAACAAGATAGTAAATAAAGTTAAAACTAGCAACTAATTTTTTTTGTGTTTTGTTTTAGTGCAGCAAACAAAGTAGTAAATAAAAGTACAGCAAGACAAAAACAAAATAAAGAGATTGGAGGTGGAGACTCCCCTTGCAGCGTGTCTTGATCTCCCCGGCAACGGCGCCAGAAAAAGAGTTGCTGGCGTGCAGTTGACGTGGGAGTTAGAAATCTCTGTGGTGTAATTTCCCTTCACGTCCCTGGCAACGGCGCCAGAAAAAGTGCTTGATGTCTACGCGCGCTTCTATTCCTGTAGACAGTGTTGGGCCTCCAAGAGCAGAGGTTTGTAGAACAGCAGCAAGTTTCCCTTAAGTGAATCACCCAAGGTTTATCGAACTCAGGGAGGAAGAGGTCAAAGATATCCCTCTCAAGCAACCCCTGCAATCACGATACAAGAAGTCTCTTGTGTCCCCAACACACCCAATACACTTGTCAGATGTATAGGTGCACTAGTTCGGCGAAGAGATAGTGAAATACAAGTAATATGGATGAATATGAGTAGTAGTAACGGCACCAGAAAATAGCTTGCTGGCGTGCAGTTGATGGTAGTAATATTGCAGGAAGTAAAGATGCAGTAAAACAGTAAATAAGCGATGTTTGCAGTGTTTGGAAACAAGGCCTAGGGATCATACTTTCACTAGTGGACACTCTCAACATTGATCACATAATAAAACCACTCTACACTCTCTTGTTGGATGATGAACACCATTAATTGTGTAGGGCTACAAGAGCACCTCAATGCCGGAGTTAACAAGCTCCACAACATTCGATGTTCATATTTAAATAACCTTAGAGTGCATGATAGACCAACGCAATTATACCAAGTACTAACATAGCATGCACACCGTCACCGACAGTACTATGAAAGGAGGAATAGATCACATCAATACTATCATAGTAATAGTTAACTCCATAATCTACAAGAGATTACAATCATAAACTACGCCAAGTACTACATGATGCACACACTTGTCAACATTACATCATGGAGGAGGAATAGAGTACTTTAATAACATCACTAGAGTAGCACATAGATTAATAGTGATACAAAGCTCATCATATGAATCTCAATCATGTAAGGCAGCTCATGAGATCATTGTATTGAAGTACATAGGAGAGAGATTAACCACATAGCTACCGGTACAACCCTTAGCCTCGATGGAGAACTAGTCCCTCCTCATGGGAGACAGCAGCGGTGATGAAGATGGCGGTGGTGTTGATGGAGATGCCTTCCGGGGGCACTTCCCCGTCCCGGCAGCGTGCCGGAACAGAGACTTCTGTCCCCCAGATCTTGGCTTCGCGATGGCGGCGGCTCTGGAAGGTTTCTCGTATCGTGGCTTATTTGTATCGAAGATTTAGGTCAGGGAGGCTTTTATAGGCGAAGAATCAGAGTCGGAGGGGGTCTGGGGCCACCACACAGTAGGGGGCGCGCCTGGCTCCTTAGCCGCGCCGCCCACACGTGTGGGCCCCCTGTGGCCCTCCTCTGGTCCCTCTCGGGTGTTCTGGAAGCTTCGTGGAATTATAAGATACTGGGCGTTGATTTCGTCCAATTCCGAGAATATTTCCTTACTAGGATTTACGAAACCAAAAACAGCAGAAAACGAGAACCGGCACTTCGGCATCTCGTCAATAGGTTAGTTCCGGAAAACGCATAAAATCATCATAAAGTGTGAACAAAACATGTAGGTATTGTCATAAAACAAGCATGGAACATCAGAAATTATAGATACGTTGGAGACGTATCACCCTACATGATCAAGATCATCTTTATGTAATCCTATATGTTGTATTTGCTGGGATCCGGTGAATATTGTATACTATGTTGAGATTGATTATATATTCATGTCATATGGTATTTGTGATCTTGCATGCTCTCCATTGCTAGTAGAAACTTTGGCCAAGTGGATACTTGTGACTCCAAGAGGGGGTATTTATGCTCGATAGTAGGTTCATGCCTCTAGTTTTCTGGGAGAGTGACAATAACTTCTAAGATTGTAGATGTGTTGTTGCTACTAGGGAGAAAACAACAATATTTTATCCAAGGGTGATTCTATTGTTTACTTTACACACATTTCTTAATACTATAATCTTTTACTTGCAACTTAATACTAAAAGGGGTTCGGACGATAACCGAAAGGTGGATTATTAGTCATAGACGCAGTTGTATTACAGTCTATGTATTATGTTGTAATGCCCAATCAAATCTCATAGTAATAATATTGTCATGTATGGTCCATATTCTATCAATCGTCCAGCTGTAATTTGTTCATCCAACATGCTATTTATCTTTATGTAGAGACACCTCTAGTGAACTGTGGATCCCGATCCTGTTTTCTTTAGTGATAAATTATACTGCAATTCCTGTTCTGTTTACTTTCTGCTAACATCTCTTTCCACTCGATACATCTAATCCTTTGTGTTCAGCAAACCGGTGAGATTGACAACCTCACTGTAAGTTGGGGCAAAGTACTTTGGTTGTGTTGTGTGCAGGTTCCACGTTGTTGCTGACGCTGGTAGTGCGCCTTGCCACTAGTCAGCTAGCAACACCTTCAGAAGTCACGCCTTTCTCCTACTGGTCGATTAAACCTTGGTTTCTTACTGAGGAAAAACTTGCTACTGTGCTCATCATGCCTTGGTTCCCCAACAGTGTGAAGTCGGCGTTACGATAAGCACCATCAACCGTCACCTTCACACCATGGGACAAGGTGTCCCTGGAGATCACATAATAAAACCACTTGAGTAGCATAATAGGTTAAGAATAACATCTACTTATTCCACTAGATTACAAAGCTCACGATCACATAAAGATCATATCATCGGAGAGAGAGATAGACCACATAGCTACCGGTAAAGCCCTCAGCCTCGGGGGAGAACTACTCCCTCCTCATCATGGGAGTCAACAACAACGATGAAGATGGTGGTGGAGTCGATGGAGATGGCTCCGGGGGCAATTCCCCATCCCGGCAGGGTGCCGGAACTGAGACTTCTATCCCCCGAAACTTGTCTTCGATGGCGGCGGAGCTACGGAACTTTTCGTGGGCGGAGGCTTATTGATTTAGGGTTTTCTGGTTGGGAGGCAATTTATAGGTGGAAGGGCGAGGTCGGTGGGCGCCAGGGTGCCCCACACCATTCCTAGGCGCGGCCAGACGTGGGCCTGCGCCTAGGGGTGATGTGGCCCCCTCGGTGCCCTCCTCCGTCTCTGCTTTGGACTCCGTCTTCGTTACAGTAAAATATGAACTTCGGCTTTCCTTTCATCCAATTCCGAGAATATTTCATGTACAAGTTTTCTGAAATATAAACATCATAAACAGGGAACTGACACTGTGGCATCTTGTCAAAAGGTTAGTTCCAGAAAATGCATAAAAGTGCAACGAAGTGTAAATAGAACATATAGAATTTGGTGTAAAACAAGCATGGAGCATCAAAAATTATAGATACGTTTGCAACGTGATATGGATATCCAGGCCTGGTACTCTAGGACAGCCATTGATATGATATTTGGGTCTAAGGTTGTACCAGTATTTTATTATAGTCTTGTTATTAGGAGATAATAATGTAGCCAGGTCATGTGGTGGGCCAAATTAGGGTTATTAGTGTGTCAGTTGGATTTGGGCCTGTCCAATCCAACTAGGGCTAGGCCCATAGTGGGGCACCCTAGCCCAGTAAGGGCTGGCCGGCCATCCACCCTCTCATATAAGGTGGAGGCACGGTTAGGGTTTAGAGAGAACAAGTTTATTCTAAAGTTTAGGTCATACCTAGTTGCGTGTGTTCACGTGTATCATCCCTCCGGGGGTACGGTGCTGCCGTTTATCTATATTATCCACTGCGAAGGTTCTTGTGTTCATCAAGGATTGTCTAGCTCAAGGTTTGAGGCGTATCGTTCATCGATCCGTTGCTTGCTGGATTCGTTCCCTCTTCTCCAGGCTACGTTCATCGCGTTGTTGGGAGGATTCTCTACCCCAGGTTCTCGCTGTGAAAGATCGGGCATCAGCTTAGGTGGATTGGCTTGGATCCACCGTATTATGTGGGCCGGTTGGGCCGGCGTCTAGGACGGACAGACCGGGCCCCAGGCCGACCGATTCGGCGTGCAGTCCTGCGGTACTACTGGCGTCCAGACCTGCAGCACTGCTATGCTGCTGTTGTTTGTTCGTCGCGGAGGGGAAGGAAGTTTGCTCTTCAAGAAGGACGACATTGGTGTTCAGAAGGGTGCATACTCGGGTGTGTTCAGCTTATTTGGATCTATGGCGTGCAGGAATTTGTTCTATGTGTCTTGGGTGGTATGCATGTTGCACTTTCAGTTTGTATTTGGAGGATGCATGTGTCTCAATCAGTTTGATGGAGTCGAAGACCAAAGGGGCGCCAAGGTCAAGACAAGCTAGTCGAGAGGGAGGTTGAGGTGTGGAAGACTGGCGAGGCTTGAGGATGAAGTTCGGCGATGTTCTTATCTGACGCTACCCTTTTTCTAGCAGACCCTCACGCGTTGGGGACAACGCTTCTTGAAGAAGGGGAGAGATGATATGGATATCAAGGCCTGGTACACTAGGACATCCATTGATATGATAATTAGGTCTAAGGTTGTACCAGTATTCTGTTATACTCTTGTTATTAGGAAATAAGAATGTAGCCAAGTCATGTGGTGGGCCATCTAGGGTTTTAATAGAGTCTGTTTGACTTGGGCTTGTCCAAGTCGAACTTGTAGGGATATGTTGCATAGAAAACAAAAAAATTCCTACCGCGAGAACGCAATCCAAGCCAAGATGCAATCTAGAAGACGGGAGCAACGAGGGGATGAACGAGTCTCACCCTTGAAGAATTCCAAAGCCTACAAGATGAGGCTCTTGTTGCTGCGGTAGACGATCACTTGCCGCTTTCAAAAGCGCGTAGAAGATCTTGACGGTGCCACAATCGGGCAGCACCTCCGTACTCGGTCACACGTTCGGTGTTGATGAAGACGACGTCCTTCTCCCCGTTCCAGCGGGCAGTGGAAGTAGTAGCTCCTACTTGAATCCGGCAGCACGACGGCGTGGTGTCGGTGTCGATGGAGATCTCCGGAGGAGCTTCGCTAAGTGTTGCGGGAGAGGTGGAGGAGAGGGGGGCGGCTAGGGTTTGGGAGAGGGGGTGGTCGGCCACTTGAGGGGTGCGGCCAAGCTATGGCTTGTGGTGGCCGGCCCCCTCCCCTTGCCCCTCATTATATAGGTGGAACCCCCAAGTGTTGGACTACAAGTCTTCGAATAAGACCCCAACCCAAAACCTTCCATGTGTAGGGAAACCTACCCAAGGTGGGATTCCCACCTCAAGTGGGACTCCCACCCTTCCATGAGGGGGAGGTGGCCGGCCACCTTAGGTGGAGTCCACCTGGGACTCCACCCCTAGGGTTGGCCGGCCATGGCTGGTGGAGTCCCTTCGGGACTCCGCCTTCCAAAGTGATTTCTTCCGGACTTTTCTAGAACCTTCTAGAACCTTCCATAAATGCACGGATCATTTCCAAACTTGGAATATGACTTCCTATATATGAATCTTATTCTCCGGACCATTCCGGAACTCCTCGTGATGTCCGGGATCCCATCCGAGACTTCGAACAATACTTCGAACTCCATTCCATATTCAAGTTCTACTATTACAACATCAAACCTTAAGTGTGTCACCCTACGGTTCGCGAACTATGTGGACATGGTTGAGAACTCTCTCCGACCAATAACCAATAGCGGGATCTGGAGATCCATAATGGCTCCCACATATTCAACGATGACTTTAGTGATCGAATGAACCATTCACATACGATACCAATTCCCTTTGTCACGCGATATTTTACTTGTCCGAGGTTTGATCATCGGTATCTCTCTATACCTTGTTCAACCTCGTCTCCTGACAAGTACTCTTTACTCGTACCGTGGTATGTGGTCTCTTCTGAACTTATTCATATGCTTGCAAGACATTAGACGACATTCCACCGAGAGGGCCCAGAGTATATCTATCCGTCATCGGGATGGACAAATCCCACTGGTTGATCCATATGCCTCAACTCATACTTTCCGGATACTTAATCCCACCTTTATAACCACCCATTTACGCAGTGGCGTTTGATGTAATCAAAGTACCTTTCCGGTATAAGTGATTTACATGATCTCATGGTCGAAAGGACTAGGCAACTATGTATCGAAAGCTTCTAGCAAATAACTTAATGACGTGATCTTGTGCTATGCTTAATTGGGTGTGTCCATTACATCATTCATATAATGATATAACCTTGTTATTGATAACATCCAATGTTCATGATTATGAAACTAATCATCTATTAATCAACAAGCTAGTTAAGAAGCTTACTAGGGACTCATTGTTGTTTACATAACACACATGTATCAATGTTTCGGTTAATACAATTATAGCATGGTATATAAACATTTATCATAAACACAAAGATATATATAATAACCACTTTTATTATTGCCTCTTGGGCATATCTCCAACAGTCTCCCACTTGCACTAGAGTCAATAATCTAGATTACATTGTAAGGTACCTAACACCCATGGCATTCTGGTGTTGGTCATGCTTTGCCCTAGGGAGAGCTTTAGTCAACGGATCTGCTACATTCAGATGACTGTGTACTTTGCAAATATTTACTTCTCCATCTTCGATGTATTCGCGAATCGAATGATAACGCAGCTTGATATGCTTCAGCCTCTTGTGTGACCTTGGTTCTTGTGCATTGGCGATGGCACCCATGTTGTCACAGTAGATGACTAGTGGGTCCAATGCACTAGGAACCACACCAAGCTCTACAATGAACCTCTTCATCCATACCGCTTCTGATGAAGCCTCTGAAGCCGCTATGTATTCTGATTCTATTGAAGACTTCACCACCGTGCACTGCTTCGAGCTTGCCCAGCCTATCATGAAGCACCATTCAATATAAACACGTACCCAGACTGTGACTTAGAGTCATCAGGATCAGTGTTCCAACTTGCATCGGTGTAACTGGTTACAACGAGCTCTTAGTCACCTCCATAACAAAGAAACATATCCTTAGTTCTTTTCAAGTACTTCAGGATATTCTTGACCGCTGTCCAGTGTTC
Source organism: Lolium rigidum (assembly GCF_022539505.1). Classification (NCBI taxonomy): domain Eukaryota; kingdom Viridiplantae; phylum Streptophyta; class Magnoliopsida; order Poales; family Poaceae; genus Lolium; species Lolium rigidum. The sequence continues at coordinate 179,084,461 of NC_061511.1, read as the reverse complement.
CATTCCTGGATCACTTTGATATCTGCTAGTCAAACTGACAGCATGTGCTATATCCGGTCTAGTACATAGCATGGCATACATAATAGAGCCTATCGCCGAGGCATAGGGGATCCGACTCATCCTTTCTCTTTCTTCCGCCGTAGCCGGTCCTTGAGTCTTACTCAAGACCTTGCCTGGTAACATAGGTAAGAATCCTTTCTTACTTTCGTCCATTCTAAACTTCTTTAGAATCTTGTCCAGGTATGTACTTTGTGATAGCCCTATTAGGCTTCTTGATCTATCTCTATAAATCTTGATGCCTAATATATACGATGCTTCACCAAGGTCTTTCATTGAAAAACTATTATTCAAATAACCTTTTACACTGCTTAATAGTTCTATATCATTTCCAATCAATAATATGTCATCTACATATAATATCAGGAATGCTACAGAGCTCCCACTCACTTTCTTGTAAATACAGGCCTCTCCATGACACTGTATAAACTCGAAGTCTTTGATCACCTTATCAAAGCGTCGGTTCCAACTTCTCGATGCTTGCTTCAGTCCATAAATTGAACGCTGAAGTTTGCATACTTTGTCAGCATTTTTAGGATCGACAAAACCTTTGGGTTGTACCATATACAACTCTTCCTCAATGTCTCTATTAAGGAACGCCGTTTTGACATCCATCTGCCAAATCTCATAATCGAAAAATGCAGCTATTGCTAACAAAATCCTCACAGATTTTAGCTTCGCTACAGGTGAGAAAGTCTCATCGTAGTCAACACCTTGAATTTGTCGAAAACCCTTTGCGACAAGTCGAGCTTTATAGACAGTAATATTACCATCAACATCTGTTTTTCTCTTGAAGATCCATTTATTCTCGACAGCCTTTCGGCTATCAGGTAAGTCTACCAAAGTCCACATTTTGTTATCATACATGGATCCCATTTTGGATTTCATGGCTTCTTGCCATTTGTTGGAATCTGGGCTCATCATCGCTTCTTCATACGTCGCAGGGTCCTCATCATTGTTGTCCACAATTATGACATTTAGACAAGGATCATACCAATCAGGAGTGGCACGTTCCCTTGTCGATCCGCGAGGTTCGATAGCTATCTCGTTTGAAGTTTCATGATCATTATCATTAGCTTCCTCTCGTTGTCGGTGTAGGTCGCACGGGAACAACTTCCGGTCATTGCGCTACTCTGATCAACTAGTGAAGATTCATCAATCTCATCGAGTTCTACTTTTCTTCCAGTCACTTCTTTAGTGAGAAATTCTTTCTCAAGAAAGGTTCCGTTCTTAGCAACAAAGATTTTGCCTTCGGATCTGTGATAGAAAGTGTACACTATGGTATCCTATGAAGACGCATTTCTCTGCTTTGGGTTCTAGCTTGTCCGGTTGTAACTTCTTTACATAGGCTTCGCAACCCCAAACTTTAAGGAATGACAGTTTAGGTTTCTTGTTAAACCATAATTCATACGGTGTCGTTTCAATGGATTTTGATGGTGCTCTATTTAAAGTGAATGCGACTGTCTGATACGTCTCCAACGTATCTATAATTTCTTATGTTCCATGCTACTTTTATGATGATACACACATGTTTTGTTCACACTTTATGTCATTATTATGCATTTTCTGGAACTAACCTATTGACAAGATGCCGAAGTGCCAGTTCCTGTTTTCTGCTGTTTTTGGTTTCAGAAATCCTAGTAAAGAAATATTCTCGGAATTGGACGAAATCAACGCCCAGAACCTTATAATTCCACGAAGCATCCAGAACACCGGAGAGCGGCCAGAGGAGAGCCACAGGCCCACCACACAAGGTGGCGGCGCGGCCCAGGGGGGCGTGCCTCCCTGTTGTGTGGCTGCCTCGTCAGCCCTCCGACTCCGACTCTTCGCCTATAAAAGCCTCCCTGACCTAAATCTTCGATACGAATAAGCCACGGTATGAGAAACCTTCCAGAGCCGCCGCCATCGCGAAGCCAATATCTGGGGGTCAGGAGTCTCTGTTCCGGCACGCCGCCGGGACGGGGAAGTGCCCCCGGAAGGCATCTCCATCAACACCACCGCCATCTTCATCAACGCTGCTGTCTCCCATGAGGAGGGAGTAGTTCTCCATCGAGGCTAAGGGCTGTACCGGTAGCTATGTGGTTAATCTCTCCTATGTACTTCAATACAATGATCTCATGAGCTGCCTTACATGATTGAGATTCATATGATGAGCTTTGTATCACTATTAATCTATGTGCTACTCTAGTGATGTTATTAAAGTACTCTATTCCTCCTCCATGATGTAATGGTGACAGTGTGTGCATCATGTAGTACTTGGCGTAGTTTATGATTGTGATCTCTTGTAGATTATCTGATCTATTCCTCCTTTCATAGTCTGTCGGTGACGGTGTGCATGCTATGTTAGTACTCGGTATAATTACGTTGGTCTATCATGCACTCTAAGGTTATTTAAATATGAACATCGAATGTTGTGGAGCTTGTTAACTCCGGCATTGAGGTGCTCTTGTAGCCCTACACAATTAATGGTGTTCATCATCCAACAAGAGAGTGTAGAGTGGTTTTATTATGTGATCAATTGTAGCCCTCTTGTAATCTAGATGTCGTTATGCTATTCAAGTGGATTTTACTTATGTGATCTCCGGAGACTCCCTTGTCCCACGTGTGTAAAGGTGACAGTGTGTGCACCGTGTGGGTCTCTTAGGCTATATTTCATAGAATACTTATTCACTGAGTTATGATTTGAGTTGGATGTCTCTATGAAATTGTGGTGTGTTAGTACCTCCTATGAATGCTCACAGTGACAGCGTGGGGTGTTTATTATCCCTTTGGAATACATCTTTAAGGTTTGCCTACATGATGAATTAGTGTTCGTTATCTTGCCAGAGAGTAATTCAGAATAGCATAGTGAAGTGCTTATTTATATTCCATTATGATTGCAATGTTGAGAGTGTCCACTAGTGAAAGTATGATCCCTAGGCCTTATTTCCGAACATCGAATCTCCGTTTATTTACTGTTTTGCTACGTGTTTGCTTGCTGTCATATTTTATTCAGATTTCTATTACCACTCATATCCATCCATATTACTTGTATTTCACTATCTCTTCGCCGAACTAGTGCACCTATACATCTGACAAGTGTATTAGGTGTGTTGGGGACACAAGAGACTTCTTGTATCGTGATTGCAGGGTTGCTTGAGAGGGATATCTTTGACCTCTTCCTCCCTGAGTTCGATAAACCTTGGGTGATCCACTTAAGGGAAACTTGCTGCTGTTCTACAAACCTCTGCTCTTGGAGGCCCAACACTGTCTACAGGAATAGAAGCGCGCATAGACATCAAGCACTTTTCTGGCGCCGTTGCCGGGGAGGTAAGGTAAAAGGCATTCACACTCCGGTCCCAGGTAACTAAGTTATTTTTACGGCGCCGTTGTGAGTGCTCAAAGCTATTTCCTTTAGATCCTGCAATTGCATCTTTTTGTTTCTTGTTTTTATTTCACTAGTTAGGCATAATGGAAAGCAACTATGAGCTTTTTAATCTATTTCCTGAGTTAAGACATGGATTGTTTGATGCGAAAATTAAAAAACCTATGGAACCTTATTTGCATGCTAGTAGCAATGATATTAGTATGAACGCTTTGAACACCATTGTTGCTAATGATATGGAAAATTCTAAGCTTGGGGAAGCTGGTTTTGATGAGCTTGATATTTTTAGTCCCCCAAGCATTGAGGAGAAAATTTTCTTTGATGATACTTTGCCTCCTATTTATGATGATTATAATGATAGTGGTCTTTTGGTGCCGCCTACTATGGAGGATAAATTTAATTATGATTACAATATGCCTCATATTTTTGATGATAGCTACTTTGTTGAATTTGCTCCCACTACAATTAATAAAAATGACTATGCTTGTGTTGGGAGTAGTAATTATTTTATGCATGAGACTCATGATAAGAATGCTTTATGTGATAGTTATATTGTTGAGTTTGTTCATGATGCTACTGAAAGTTATTATGAGAGAGGAAAATATGGTTGTAGAAATTTTCATGGTACTAAAACACCTCTCTATATGCTAAAATTTTTGAAGTTACTCGTGTTTTATCTTCCTATGCTTGTTGCATTATGCTTCATGAATTTGTTTATCTACAAGATTCCTATGCATAGGAAGTGGGTTAGACTTAAATGTGTTTTGAATTTGCTTTTTGATGCTCTCTTTTGCTTCAATTCTTATTTCTTGGGAGTGCATCATTGAAATTACTGAAGCCCATCTTAATGGCTATAAAGAAAGCACTTCTTGGGAGATAACCCATGTTTTTATTTTGCTACAGCAACTTTGTTTTATATTTGAGTCTTGGAAGTTGTTACTACTGTAGCAATCTCTCCTTATCTTTATTTTATTGCATTGTTGTGCCAAGTGAAGTCTCTAATAGAAGGTTGATACTAGATTTGGATTTCTGCGCAGAAACAGATTTCTATCTGTCACGAATTTGGGCAGTGTTCTCTGTAGATAACTCAGAAAAATCTTCCAATTTAAGTGCGTGATCCTCAGATACGTACGCAACTTTCATTAGTTTTGAGTTTTCTCATCTGAGCAAGTTTAGTGCCCCATAAAAATTCGTCTTTACGGACTGTTCTATTTTGATAGATTCTGCCTTTTATTTCGCATTGCCTCTTTTGCTATGTTGGATGGATTTATTTGTTCCATTAACTTTCAGAAGCTTTGTGCAATGTCCAGAAGTGTTAAGAATGATTGTGTCACCTCTGAATATGTGAATTTTTGATTATGCACTAACCCTCTAATGAGTTTGTTTTGAGTTTGGTGTGGAGGAAGTTTTCAAGGGTCAAGAGAGGAGGATGATATATGATTAAGAAGAGTGAAAAGTCTAAGCTTGGGGATGCCCCCGTGGTTAATCCCTGCATATTTCAAGAAGACTCAAGCATCTAAGCTTGGGGATGCCCAAGGCATCCCCTTCTTCATCAACAATTTATCAGGTTCTTCTATTGAAACTATATTTTTATTCCGTCACATCTTATGTACTTTACTTGGAGCGTCTGTGTGTTTTTATTTTCGTTTTTGTTATTTTCATTCTCTGAATAAATGCTTGTGTGGGAGAGAGACACGCTCTGCTGGTTCATATGAACACATATGTTCTTAGTTTTATTCTTAATGTTCATGGCGAAGGTTGAAACTGCTTCGTTCATCGTTATTTGGTTGGAAACAGAAAATGCTACATGTGGTAATTGGTATAATGTCTTGAATAATTTGATACTTGGCAATTGTTGTGCTCATATAGATCATGTTTAAGCTCTTGCATCATGTACTTTGCACCTGTTAATGGAGAATTACTGTAGAGCTTGTTGAAATTTGGTTTGCATGATTGGTCTCTCTAAAGTCTAGATATTTTCTGGTGAGGGTTTGAACAACAAGGAAGACAGTGTAGAGTCTTATAATGCTTGCAATATGTTCTTATGTAAGTTTTGTTGTACCGGTTCATACTTGAGTTTGCTTTAAACAGCCTTGCTAGCCTAAGCCTTGTATTGAGAGGGAATACTTCTCGTGCATCCAAAATCCTTGAGCCAAAAACTATGCCATTCGTGTCCACCATACCTACCTACTATGTGGTATTTCTCTGCCATTCCAAAGTAAATTGCTTGAGTGCTACCTTTAAAATTCCATTCTTTGTCTTTGCAATATATAGCTCATGGGACAAATAGCCTAAAAACTATTGTGGTATTGAATATGTACTTATGTATCTTATTTCTTAATAAGTTGCTTGTTGAGCGATAACCATGTTCCTGGGGACGCCATCAACTATTCCTTTGTTGAATATCATGTGAGTTGCTATGCATGTTCGTCTTGTTTGAAGTAAGGGTGATTTATCATGATCAAATGGTTTGAGTATGCATATTGTTAGAGAAGAACATTGGGCCGCTAACTAAAGCCATGATCCATGGTGGAAGTTTCAGTTTGGACAACAATCCTCAATCTCATATGAGAATATTATCTGTTGTTGAATGTTTATGCATTAAAGAGGAGTCCATTATCTGTTGTCTATGTTGTCCCGGTATGGATGTCTAAGTTGAGAATAATCAAAAGCGAGAAATCCAATGCGAGCTTTCTCCTTAGACCTTTGTACAGGCGGCATAGAGGTACCCCTTTGTGACACTTGGTTGAAACATATGTTATCCAATGATAATCCATGTAAATCCAAACTAATTAGGACAAGGTGCGGGCACTATTGGTAATCTATGCATGAGGCTTGCAACTTATAGGATATCTTATACATAATACATATGCTTTAGTACTACCGTTGACAAAATTGTTTCTTGTTTTCGAAATAAAAGCTCTAGCACAAATATAGCAATCCATGCTTCCCTCTGCGAAGGGCCTTTCTTTTACTTTTATGTTGAGTCAGTTTACCTACTTCCTTCCATCTTAGAAGCAAACACTTGTGTCAACTGTGCATTGATTCTTACATACTTGCTTATTTGCATTCATAATATTACTTTGTGTTGACAATTATCCATGAGATATGCATGTTGAAAGTTGAAAGCAACTGCTGAAACTTATATCTTCCTTTGTGTTGCTTCAATGCTTTTACTTTGAATCTATTGCTTTATGAGTTAACTCTTATGCAAGACTTATTGATGCTTGTCTTGAAAGTACTATTCATGAAAAGTCTTTGCTATATGGTTCAATTGTTTACTCATTGTCTTTACCATTGCTTCGAATCGTTGCATTCATCTCATATGCTTACAATAGTATGATCAAGATGATGATAGCATGTCACTTAAGAAATTATCTTTGTTATCGTTTACCTACTCGAGGACGAGTAGGAACTAAGCTTGGGGATGCTAATACGTCTCCAACGTATCTATAATTTCTTATGTTCCATACTACTTTTATGATGATACACACATGTTTTGTTCACACTTTATGTCATTATTATGCATTTTCCGGAACTAACCTATTGACAACATGCTGAAGTGCCAGTTCCTGTTTTCTGCTATTTTTGGTTTCAGAAATCCTAGTAAAGAAATATTCTCGGAATTGGACGAAATCAACGCCTAGAACCTTATAATTCCACGAAGCTTCCAGAACACCGGAGAGGGGCCAGAGGAGAGCCACAGGCCCACCACACAAGGTGGCGGCGCGGCCCAGGGGGGGCGCGCTGATGGGGATATGCCCATAGGGGGTGGGTCGCCAGTCCCACTCGCCATAAGGACGAAGGCCCAGGAAGACCGCCAGTCGCCTAGCCGACTGGACCCGAAGGCGACTGGGCCGAAGACCCAAGGAGGCGGTCTGCTCGGCTGGACAAGAAGATTACTTGTAGAAGGGTGTTGTATCCCGGATTAATAGCAACTGATACCATTCGGAGTTATCCCCTTGTAACCCTAGACCGGGGGTGGATATATAAACCCCCGGGCTAAACCTTAGAGGACACATCATCTGAGATCAGATCTCCCCTGTAAGCTCTTGGCTCAACGCCGACTGAGCCCCCACATTGTAATTCTCCACTGAGCAATAAGATCTAGCAGGACGTAGGCCTTTTACTCTCCGGAGGGGCTGAACCTGGGTAAAACCTTGCATCCCTTGCACCTCGACCCGTAGATGGCGATGTTCCCTTGCCCTCGCATCAACGAAGTGCTACCCCCTGTAGCATCTGCCGTGGTCATATCCACGACAGTGGCGCCCACCGTGGGGCATGGGGCATCAAGCCTCCGAGCTACGGCGAGGCCCTACTCGCCAGTACGGCGGTCGGTCGCTTCCGGCAGGATGATCGCCACCGGCAACTTCTTCCACATCCAGCCAAGCACTTACCGGCCTGCCTCGTCACCTCTCAAGCACACCTGGATGGTGCCGATCGGCTCAATCAACCTCTTCGTTGGGCTCGCCGGCGTCAGCGACCCCACCGAGCCCCGCCCCGGTTGATCGCACGACCCCTTCGCGCCGGGTCAACTCCTCACCGCCACTCGCCCAGTTACTGGCGAGGTGTACGCGGAGGCCGAGTCGGCCCTGGAGGACGACGCCGACTCGGCGGCCGTGGCACCGAACGCCGATCCCATCATCACCGCGTCAGCCGCCGACTCCGTCGTCACAATCCCAGCCGCTGACTCCGGTATCGCGCCGTTCGATGCTGACTCCATCGCCACGACATCGGTCGCCGGGTCCACCGCTGTGTCCCCGACTGCCGGCTCTATCGCCACAGCGTCGTTCAAAGACTCCATCTCCTTGGTCTCTCACCCAAGCGACTTCGAGGATGATTCTGTCCTCTCCCTCTTCGGCAGCGACTCCGACTCGGACTCCGTCGAGGCTCCACGCTATCGCTACCCAACCGCCGTCTTCATGGCAGGAGGCGAGGAGGAGCCTCCGGTCGACGCCTTCACCACCCCCCTCCCTGCAACCGCCACCGCGACCGAGATCGAGGCACACCGGGCGGCCCTCAAAGAGCAGAGGAAGAAGGAGCTCGCCGAACGACAGAAATTTCGTCTCGAGCAAGACGAAGTAAGAGCCGTGTCCCACTATCGCCAGCAGCGCAATCGCCTGCGCATGGAGCGTGCCCGCGCAAACGACTTCCCCAGCGCGCGCCTTAACTTCAACGATCCGGATGGAGAAATTCGGATCGCCCGAGTCCAGAACCCCGACGTCCCGGAAGGAAGTCGGGCCGCCGCCGATAGGGCGGCACACGGAGCACTTAACTTCGACGATCCAGATAGAGAACTTGCTGAGCACAAATTACACGTCGACCCCTCCGCACGCCCCGTTAGGCAGGCAATGCGCCCCGTAGGAGAAGAGCGACGACGCGCAATCGCCGAAGAAGTGAACCGACTGCTAGCCGCCGGTTTCATCATTGAAATCAAGCACCCGAAATGGCTGGCAAACCCAGTCCTAGTGCTACAGAAGAACAAGACATGGCGCATGTGTATCGATTACACCAACCTCAATAGCGCATGCCCCAAGGATCCATTCGTCCTGCCGCGAATCGACCAGATTATCGACGCGGTCGCCGGATCCGAGTCGCTGTGCTTCCTCGACGCTTACTCCGGATACAATCAAATAAAGATGGCCAAAGAAGACCAAGAGAAGACAGCATTCATCACGCCCTTGGGTGCCTACTGCTACACATCCATGACCTTCGGCCCCAAAAACGCCGGAGCGACATACCAACGGTGCATGAACAGCTGCCTGGAAAGCCAAATCGGCCGCAACGTACACGTCTACATCGACGACGTGGTAGTCAAGTCGACTCACCAGGCCGACCTCATCACCGACCTCGCCGAGACATTCGCCAACTTACGGCGATACAAGATCAAGCTCAACCCTCTGAAGTGCAGCTTCGGGGTCCCTTCTGGACAGCTGCTCGGCTACGTCGTCTCCAAACGAGGCATCGAGCCCAACCCAGAGAAGACACTGGCGGTCATGCGAACCAAGCAACCAACCTGCCTGGTCGACGCTCAAAAACTCGCCGGCCGGGTCGCAGCCCTCAGTCGCTTCATACCCCGGCTCGGTGACAAGGCCATGCCACTCTACCGCCTGCTCAAGAAATCAGAATCATTCAGGTGGACAGAAGAAGCGCAACGGGCCCTGGAAGAACTCCAACACGCCCTTCAGAACGCCCCTATCCTCGCGGCCCCGCTACCAAAAGAGACCATGCTATTATATGTCGCTGCGTCGAACCGCGCGATAAGCGCGGTCATGGTCGTCGAACGCAAAGAAGAAGGAAAAGAGCAGCTGATACAGCGCCCGGTCTACTACATCAGCGAGGCCTTAATCGAATCCAAGCAACGGTATCCGCATTATCAAAAGCTGGTGTACGCAGTCCTCAGGGCCCAGAGGCGCCTGGCCCCCTACTTCCACGAGCATCCCATCAAGGTAGTCGCCTCAACACCACTCGCCGACATCATCCGTAACCGCGATGCAACTGGCTGGATCGCCAAGTGGGCAGTCGAACTCGACGTCCACAACATCACCTACGAGTCGCGCCACGCCATCAAGTCTCAGGCACTCGCCGACTTCCTCGCCGACTGGGAAGAGGCCCAGCAACCGAGCTCCCCCGCGGACCTCAAACATTGGACACTGCACTTCGACGGCTCCAAGAACCTCGAGGGGGCAGGCGCAGGAGTCGTCCTCACATCGCCAAAAGGCGACACCGTGAAGTACGTCCTGCAACTCAGGTTCGAGCCCCGTGATACGTCCAAAACGTATCTACTTTCCCGAACACTTTTGCTATTGTTTTGCCTCTAATTTGTGTGTTTTGGATGCAACTAACACGGACTAACGCTGTTTTCAGCGGAACTGCTCGGTGTCTCGTTTTTGTGCGTAAATCCAACTTTCGGGAAAAACCTCGGAATTTATGCGAAGGCCCTATTTTCCCAGGAAACTAACGGAGCCGGAAGGGCAATTGAAGTGGAGGCCCGAGGGCCCCACACCATAGGGCGGCGCGGCCCGGGGGGCCCGCGCGGCCCCGTGGTGTGGCCCCTCGGCCGGCCTCCGACGCCCTCCTTCGGACTATTTATCGGCCTCGACCTAAAAACGCACGGGGAGAAGTCGAAGTCGCCGTAAACCCTCCGTAACGCCGCCACATCGCGAAACTCCGTCGCGGGAGCCGAAGTCTCCGGTTCGGCACTCCGCCGGGACGGGGAATTGGAGGAGATCATCACCGCCATCACCGCCAACGCCTCTACATCAACCAGCCATGTTTCCCCCATCCATGTGTGAGTAATTCCCCGCTGTAGGCCGAAGGGGATGGTAGGGATTGAATGAGATTGGTCATGTAATAGCATAAGATTGTTAGGGCATAGTGCCTAGTGTCCAGTAATTGGTACTTTGATGATATTGTTGCAACTTGTTATGCTTAATGCTTGTCACTAGGGCCCGAGTGCCATGATCTCAGATCTGAACATGTTATTGTTTCATCATGATATTCATTGTTTATGGTCTTACCTATAAGTTGTATACACATGTCGCTGTCCGGAACCGATGGCCCCGAAGTGACGAAATCGGGACAACCGGAGGGAATGGTAGCGATGTGAGGATCACATGTGTTCACGGAGAGGTAATGCTTTGCTCCGGTACTCTATTAAAAGGAGTACCTTAATATCCAGATAGTTTCCCTTGAGGCCCGGCTGCCACCGGCTGGTAGGACAAAAGATGTTGTGCAAGTTTCTCATTGCGAGCACGCACGACTATATATGGAACACATGCCTATTGATTGCTTTGTACTTGGACACCGTTTTATTATTATCCGCAAATGCCCTGCTATGATTGTTACATGAGTTTCTCTCATCCATGCAACGCCCGTCATCCGTCCCCGTGCCTACGGTATTTTAATCTCGCTGTTTACTAAAATCACTACTGCTGTCTCTGTTACTCCGCTACTCGTTATTTCACTATCGCTATCTGCTATAAACCTGTTACTATCGATAAACCCTTGCGAGCAAGTCTCGTTTCCAGTGCAAGCTGAATTGACAACTCCGTTGTTAAGGCTTCCAAGTGTTCTTTGTCTCCCCTTGTGTCGAATCAATAAATTGGGTTTTACTTCCCTCGAAGACTGTTGCGATCCCCTATACTTGTGGGTCATCAAGACTATTTTCACGGCGCTCGTTGCCGGGAGCATAGCTTTATTTGGAAGTTCACTTGGATTAATATTGTTCGCTGCAAATTCTCCATCATGGGTAAACCTCGCGATACTAAGATCGCCATATTACCATCCACTACAAGAAAAGGTACAATTCCGAATACCTCTGCTTGCTCTTGATTCACCATCTCGTGATTGATAAACTTGTTTCACCGCCACATGCTTCGCATGCGGGTACATCTGCTGAATCTGAACACTCTCATAATATTGATAATGTTTCTGCTTGTGCTTGATGATAGTGGTTCATTGGGATCTTTTCTAGATGCTACAATTGCTAGGTCTAGACAAATTGAAAATACTCGAAACTCCTAATGCTACTACACCTGTTAGTTCACCCGAACTTGGTTATTTTAGTGATGATCCTGAGGAAGATTATGTGGAGCTTAATGATGATTTTATTGAAAAATGCAATGCTACTACCGATGCAAGAAAAATTAAAAAGTTGCTTGCGTGAACATGCTCGTTAGATATAAACTGTCTCCCGATCCTAAGTTTGCCACATCTCCTATAAACATTAGGGATAAAGATTATGATTTTTCTCTTGATCTATCTCATATAGCTATTGTTGAGAAAACACCCTTTTGTGGTACTCGAAAAAGAAAGTGCTCGTTGAACACATGACTGAGCTATCTACTCTTAGTAGCTTGTTTTCTCGATGATGTTAAGATGCGTACTTACTTTGTTGCTAAAATATTTCCATTCTCATTAAAGGATGACGCTAAAACTTGGTATAATAATTTGCCACCTAATTCTATTAAAAGTCCGAAAGAATTGCTTGATGTTTTCTTCCGCAAATACTTTCCTGCTAGTGCTCAACATATTGCTTTGCGAGAGAATTTATAATTTTAATCGGGGTGATGAAGAGAAATTGCTCGAGGCTTGGTCGAGATTCTGCTCTCTTATTAGAGCTCGACCTGAGCATGATTTGGAAAAGCATGATTTACTTGATATATTTTATAGTGGACTAACCATTGAGTCTAGGGCATACCCGGATAGTTGTGCTTGGTTGTGTTTTCAGGAAAAGAACTCCGGACGTACGCCGAAGAATTATTGGCTAAAATAAGCCGGAATCATGATGATTGGACTACGCCCGAACCGACTCCAACTCCAATATTGAAGAAGCGGGGTTTAATTAAATTGAATGATGAAGATATGAGGGAAGCCAAGAAGTCTCTCAAGGAGAAAGGTATTAAATCGAAGATGTGAAGAATCTACCTCCTATTGAAGATATATGTGAGATAATTCCCCCTTCATCCATGATTGAGGTAAACTCCCTTCAACGCTTTACTAGGGAAGATATTCCGTATTCGAAACCTCCTGCACAATGCTTAGATGAGTTTGATAATTATATTGTTAAGCAAGAAAATTTTAATATGAGAGTAGAGAATCATTTAATGGAAAATTCTCAAGCTATTAGTGAATTGCATGATATTGTGGAGAGAACCTCCAATGATGTTAAGATGCTTGTTAAACATTTTCAAATGATTCAAACTCAAATTGATCAACTCACTAAAGTGCAAAATGACTTGTTAGGGAATAATTCTAAAGAGAAACATGCTTATGAAGTAACAACTAGAGGTGGTGTCTCTACCCAGGATCCTCTATATCCCGAAGGGCATCCCAAAAGAGTTGAACAAGATTCTCAACGCATTGAACCTAGTGCTCATTCTAGGAAGAAAAAGAAGAAGAAACATAAAAATGTTGTAGAATCCTCTGAACCTGTTAATGATCCTAATAGTATTTCTATTTCTGATGCTGAAACTGAAAGTGGTAATGAACATGATAATGATAATGATAATGATAAGAATGATACTCCTGATAAAGAAGAGGTTGAAGAAGAACTCGAAAAGCATGCTAAAAATAAAAAGTACACTAAAGAAGATTTTATTGCTGAGAAACATGGTAATGAAAGAGAACCTTGGGTGCAAAAGCAAATGCCTTTTCCTGCTAAGAAATTAAAATCAAAGGAAGAAGAACACTATAATAAATTTTTCGATTGGATGAAACCTTTATTCTTGCAAATCCCTTTGACTGATGCTATTAAATTGCCACCTTATTCAAAGTATATGAAAGATATTGTTACTAACAAAAGGAAAATCCCCAATGAGGAAATTTCCACTATGCTTGCTAATTACTCTTTCAATGGCAAAATTCCAAAGAAGTTGGGCGACCCGGGTATACCTACTATTCCTTGTTCTATTAAGAATAATTATGTTAAAACTGCTCTATGTGACTTGGGAGCCGGTGTTAGTGTTATGCCTTTTTCTCTTTATAAGAGACTTTACTTAGATAAGTTGATACCTACTGATATATCTTTGCAAATGGCTGATAAATCTACTGCTATTCCTGTTGGTATATGTGAGAATGTTCCTGTTCAAGTTACTACTAACTGCTTGATATTAACCGATTTTGTTGTGTTGGAAATGCCTGAAGATGATAATATGTCTATTATTCTTGGGAGACCTTTTCTTAACACCGCAGGGGCTGTTATTGATTGCAACAAAGGAAAGGTTACTTTCAATGTTGATGATAGGGAACACACCGTTTATTTCCCCAAGAGGATTGAGAAAGCGTGTGGAGTTAATACTATTTCTAATGTGAGAACTATCAAAGTGGGAATTATTGATTGTCCTATATATGAGCCTAAGGAAGAATATCAAACTCTCGTGATTGGATCCATATCAATACAATTCAAGGTAACATGATTGATTTGAGGTTTATTTCTTCTTATGCTATGTAAAATTTATTTGGTGACAAGACTTGATCAACCTTGTTAACAAATACTTTTTATATGCATAGAGGAGGTAAACAACATCTCTTTCTTTCTTCCTCCACTTGTTTTACTTACTGTAGCAACCTCTTCTTATCTTTATTTTATTGCAATGTTGTGCCAAGTGAAGCCTCTAATCGAAGGTTGATACTAGATTTGAATTTCTGCGCAGAAACAGATTTCTATCTGTCACGAATCTGGGCTGTTTTCTCTGTAGGCAACTCAGAAAATTATGCCAATTTACGTGCGTGTTCCTCAGATATGTACGCAACTTTCATTAGTTTTGAGTTTTCTGATTTGAGCAACGGAAGTATTTATTTAAAATTCGTCTTTACTGGCTGTTCTGTTTTGGCAGATTCTGTCTCTATTTTTTGCATTGTCTCTTGTGGACTTTAAGCGAGCTTTTCTAGACATAGAGAGCTGTAGCTAATGTTTTATTGAGTTTTTGCAATGTGCCACTACAGGACCAAGGTGGATTCAAATTTTTTTTGAGTACTAACCCCTCTAATGAAGTTTATGAGAAGTTTGTTGTGAAGGAAGTTTTCAAGGGTCAAGAGAGGAGGATGATATATGATCAAGAAGAGTCAAAAGCCTAAGCTTGGGGGGAGGTATACCGGCATCACTCATTCTTTGCATATTATGGTTGCTGGATACTTGCACATACTTGTTTTGTTCGTTTGAGTGGCTTTCTAATGAGAGGAAGATGATATTTGGGGAAATGCTGCCTGAAAACAGATTCTGGAACGTTACCGTAAAAATCGTCAAAAATAGCCAGAGCGTCATTTTGAGCTGCAAATTTTTGTGTAGGTTCCCCAGGTTGTTATCTAACTTTCATTAGTTGAACACTTTTCGATCTGAGCAACGTAAGATTTTTGTTAAAATCGATTTCTGTACTGCTGTCAGGTTTTGGCAGATTTCTGCCATTTCGCTTTTCTGTGTTTCTTTTAGTTTGCTATTTCTTGATTTCGCTTTGTTTCCTTCCCAAAACACAAAAAGACCAAAAATATTTCTGTTATTTCTCTTCACCATTTGTTTGCTTTAGTTTCTTGCATTTGTTTCACTTTATTTGCTATTGCTAGTTTGCTATAAGAAAACCCAAAAAGATTTTGCTTTGTTTGTTTGTTTCCTCTTGTTCTTATTTGCAATTTGAAAACACCAAAAATATTTGCTGTTCTTCTCTGGTTTGTAAAGTTCTTTATGAGTTCAATGGTCTTCGGTGGCTGGAGCGTGGTTTTCATTTCATATTATCCAAGCTGCACAAGTGAAAAGGCAATAATGACGATCTACGACAATCTGATTGTGGTGAGAGGCTGGTATGAACTCTATTTGTTTTCATTTTTGTACATATACTCATCCATGTGAGCATGCTTAGTTGGTTCATGTGAGGTATATGTTATTTGGGAAAGTCTAGTAGTTCATGACCTCTCATGTTTAGCTCCAATTTATTAATATGAGTAGCATGTCATGTATGTTTGTTTGCATTGTTTTATTCATAAGTAAGTATGGCATTGTGGTATCCTCCTCTGAATAATTCATTTATATCGACTTGGCACATGCTCACGCATGCATATGACTGAACAAAAAGTCAATTAAGCCACGATGATTTATATTGCTTAGAGTTCTTGTATCACTTTTATGCCTCCGTTAATTTATTTTGCCGCAAGCATGATTATGACAGTTACTGCTCTCTTGATTTGTCGCTCCCTAGTCTATTGCTAGCCTTCACTTGTACTGAGCGGGAACGCTGCTCGTACTTCCAAACACATGAAAACCAAGTTATTCCAGAGTGTCCACCATAAATACCTATGCATGGCATTTCAAACCATTCCAAGTAAATTCTCATGCGCTACCTTTAAAACCTTCAAAATGCTTCTCAATTTGTGTTTATGTTTCATAGCTCATGAGGAAGTATGTGGTGTTTAGCTTTCAACCTTGTCATTTACTTTTGACGGACTCTCATATGGACTAGTGGCACATCCGCTTATCCAATAATTTTGCAAAAAGAGCTGGCAATGGGATTCCCGAGTCCCGAATTAATTAACTTAATTAGACACTCCTCCATGGTTTGTGATTGTTGGACGGCACCCGAAGGATTCGGTTAGCCATGGCTTGTGTAAGCAAAGGTTGGGGGGAGTGTCATCATCATAATAAAACCAAAATAAAAAAGGCACTCCTTCATGGTATGAGATTGTTGGCAGGCACCCGAGGATTCGGTTAGCCATGGTTTGTGAAAGAAAGGTTGGAAGGAGTGCCAAATAAATATGCAATAATTCATGGGAGCCGCTCTTGAAAGTCCGGTTGGCGAGGTAGTTAGTGTACCCATTACCATTCGTTGACAACAACAAACACCTCTCAAAATAATTTTACTCCTGTCTTTATAAAAATGAAAAGCTCTAGCGCATGTTAATCCCTGCTTCCCTCTGCGAAGGGTCAATCTTTTACTTTTATGTTGTGTCTCCATTATTTCTTTGAGCACTATCTTGAGAGCACAACTGTCATTCTTAGTACAATATGCTTGTCTCAAAATATGATTGATTGTGGTATAACTTTGATGCATTTATCTTTTGACAATCACTACTTCTAGTCTTTCTATGAACTCCAGAGGTGCCCGGGCATTTATGTTTTGCCAACCAAATACAGGCCAGCGAGATACCACTTTATCATACTCTCTTATGAACATTCCAATCTTGCTTATACACATGATTCATGATGCTTCTTATTAATTGTTGGTACCTCTCCATGATTGACATAGCTGTTAGATGATCTTATTTGCATATATCTCATTATGAACTGCTCGAGTATTAGCCATAGCATGAGAATATATACATCATATGAGCAAATGTGTTCGTGAAAGTCCTTTTATCGCTCGCTTGTTAATCTGAATTGCTTGAGGACAAGCAATAAGCTAAGCTTGGGGGAGTTGATACGTCCAAAACGTATCTACTTTCCCGAACACTTTTGCTATTGTTTTGCCTCTAATTTGTGTGTTTTGGATGCAACTAACACGGACTAACGCCGTTTTCGGCAGAACCGCTCCGGTGTCTCGTTTTTGTGCAGTAAATCCAACTTTTGGGAAAAACCTCGGAATTTATGCAGAAGGCCCTATTTTCCCAGGAAACTAACGGAGCCAGAAGGGCAATTGAAGTGGAGGCCCGAGGGCCCCACACCATAGGGCGGCGCGGCCCAGGGGGGGCCCGCGCGGCCCTGTGGTGTGGCCCCTCGGCCGGCCTCCGACGCCCTCCTTCGGACTATTTATCGGCCTCGACCTAAAAACGCACGGGGAGAAGTCGAAGTCGCCGAAACCCTCCGTAACGCCGCCACATCGCGAAACTCCGTCGCGGGAGCCGAAGTCTCCGTTCGGCACTCCGCCGGACGGGGAATTGGAGGAGATCATCACCGCCATCACCGCCAACGCCTCTACATCAACCAGCCATGTTTCCCCCATCCATGTGTGAGTAATTCCCCGCTCGTAGGCCGAAGGGGATGGTAGGGATTGGATGAGATTGGTCATGTAATAGCATAAGATTGTTAGGGCATAGTGCCTAGTGTCCGTAATTGGTACTTTGCTGATATTGTTGCAACTTGTTATGCTTAATGCTTGTCACTAGGGCCCGAGTGCCATGATCTCAGATCTGAACATGTTATTGTTTCATCATGATATTCATTGTTTATGGTCTTACCTATAAGTTGTATACACATGTCGTTGTCCGGAACCGATGGCCCCGAAGTGACAGAAATCGGGACAACCGGAGGGAATGGTAGCGATGTGAGGATCACATGTGTTCACGGAGAGTTAATGCTTTGCTCCGGTACTCTATTAAAAGGAGTACCTTAATATCCAGTAGTTTCCCTTGAGGCCCGGCTGCCACCGGCTGGTAGGACAAAAGATGTTGTGCAAGTTTCTCATTGCGAGCACGCACGACTATATATGGAACACATGCCTATTGATTGCTTTGTACTTGGACACCGTTTTATTATTATCTCGCAAATGCCCCGCTATGATTGTTACATGAGTTTCTCTCATCCATGCAACGCCCGTCATCCGTCCCCGTGCCTACGGTATTTTAATCCTGCTGTTTACTAAAATCACTACCTGCTGTCTCTGTTACTCGCTACTCGTTATTTCACTACCGCTACTCGCTATAAACCTGTTACTACCGATAAACCCTTGCGAGCAAGTCTGTTTCCAGTGCAATCTGAATTGACAACTCCGTTGTTAAGGCTTCCAAGTGTTCTTTGTCTCCCCTTGTGTCGAATCAATAAATTGGGTTTTACTTCCCTCGAAGACTGTTGCGATCCCCTATACTTGTGGGTCATCACCCTGCACCAACAACATGGCTGAATACGAGGCACTCCTACACGGCATGCGAGTAGCAAAAGAGATGGGCGCAACACGGCTGCGCTGTCTCGGCGATTCCGACCTGGTCGCCAGCCAGACCTCCGGCACCTGCGACGCCACCGACGCCAACATGATCGCATACAAGCGCGCGGTCGACCAAGCCGGCGCTGGCTTCGCCGGCCACGTCGTCGAATGGGTCGACAAGCGCAAGAATGAAGAAGCAGATGCGCTAGCCAGACTCGGGTCCAAGCGACTCCAACCTCCTCCAGGCGTCTTCCTTGATATCCTCAGCCACCCCTCGGTACGCGCACCTCACGAGCTGGACATTGCCGAGCCCCCTGCTCCCGACTCCACCCTAGTCGCACTCGCCTCCGACAGCGTCGACTGGACGGAGCCATACCTAAGCTACCTTGAACGCCAGGTGCTGCCAATGGATGAAACCAAAGCACGAGCAATCGTACGCAGGTGCAAGTCTTTCACCATTATCAACAAAGAGCTATACAAGCGCAGCGTCTCGGGAGTGTTCCAGCGATGCGTCGACACCAATGAAGGGCGCAAAATCCTGCGCGACATCCACGCAGGGGACTGCGGCCACCACGCAGGCGCGCGTTCCATAGTCTCCAAAGCCTTCCGCCACGGCTTCTATTGGCCGACAGCCCATGAAGACGCAGTCGCGCTCGTCCGCTCGTGCGCCGGGTGCCAAAAGTATGCAAGCCAGTCGCACATGCCGGGATCAGCACTGAAGACCATCCCCCTCACCTGGCCATTCGCCGTCTGGGGCCTGGACATGGTAGGGAAATTCAAAACAGCCCCCGGCGGGTACACTCACCTCCTGGTCGCGGTGGACAAATTCACCAAATGGGTAGAAGCAAAACCCATCAAGAAGTGCGACGGAAAGACAGCCACAAAGTTTCTACGCGAGCTTATCTACCGATATGGCTACCCTCACAGCATCATAACCGACAATGGCATAAATTTCGCCAAAGGGGAGATGGCCAACTTCTGCGAGGACAACGGCATCCGACTCGACCTCGCTTCAGTCGCACACCCCGAGTCGAACGGCCAAGCGGAAAGAGCAAACCAGAGCATCCTCCACGGACTCAAGCCGCGCCTGGTGGTGCCCCTAGAACGAGCAGCCGGTTGCTGGGCAGAAGAGCTCCCCTCCGTATTGTGGGGCATCCGCACAACACCAAACAGGTCGACCGGCTTCACGCCTTTCTTCCTGGTGTATGGCGCCGAAGCAGTCATGCCCACGGATATCGCCTACGACTCGCCACGGGTCGCTAACTACGCCGAAGAAGACAACGAGCGCGCTCGCCAAGACAACATCGACCTCCTTGACGAGGCCAGGGACCTCGCACTCTCCAGAACCGCCATATACCAGCAAGATCTCCGCCGCTACCACAGCCGCCGCGTTCGGAGTCGCTCCTTCCAAGTCGGAGATCTCGTGCTCCGACTAATTCAAGACAAGAAAGGCATGCACAAGCTATCCCCCCCTTGGGAAGGACCATTCGCCATCAGCCGCGTACTCGGCAACGACTCCTACTACCTCACCGACGTCCGCAAGGACGACAAAGGCGAGCCGCTCACCCGAGAGGTGGAGCGCCCCTGGAACGTCAATCTCCTCCGACGGTTTTACACCTAAGGGAAATGTGTAACCCACAAATTCAGAGATTAATCAAAGTCGCCGGTTACATCAATCTCCAACTCCGATTGCCTCTCCATCACCCGCCAGATATCTGTATCTCTCATCTCGGTAAACACCGGCCCAATCGCCATGACAAGCGACTTGGTACTGAGAGACCTTCGATCGCCGCTGCTAGAAGAGAAAAGTCCACGATCGGCCAAGTAGCCGGGCTAACAAGGGCACGATGGGTCTCCCCGGCGCAACACCAGGCCCGGTTACCCACCACCCCTTACGCCGTCAGGTGAAAACGGCGACTGGAACCTACAGCAGGGTCGCATGCCCGACCAGCCCCCCGGGCCACGGCGATCGTCTCGTGCTACGCTATACAGCACACCAATGCCCTCCTCTACCTTAGGCTGGTGACTTGAATGGCTAAGTACTTCGACCAGGGACCCCGCAAAACGGACCCGCGGCTCGCCAAGGAACAACGCCCGTAAGAACCCCCTTTGGAGTCGCCCAGCGACTGGCTCACCGAGCCACGACGAGTGGCGCGCTACATACAAACAGCGCAACTATAACCAACCCGCTACTCTACCCATGAGGCTGCTATTCGCACTATAATGACTACGTACTGCGACTGGGAACGCCCAGCTCGACAAGGAAAACAGTCAAGTCGATAGCCTTCATTGGGGTCGCATGGCGACTGGCCTGTTGGCCATTGAGAGTCGGACCCAACTCAAATAGGAAACATCACCGTCACATTCACATATCTCAAAAGCGGTCACCAAGTCATACTTAAGGAAAAGCTAACACTTTATTTACAACTAACACCCGCTCGCGGGAATTTGAGCGACATCATCCACAGGGGTACAAGAATCTACTGGGACGGCCCCGGAGCTTCCTCTACGACCGGCTCGGCGCCGCCGTCGCCATGACGAAATTTCGGAGTATACAAGACGACCGGGTACGTGGACAGGGAGTTGGCAGCCGCGGCATGGAATAAACGCTCTGCAGGGAAGTCCACCGGGCCAGCCTCCTTCTCCGCGTCCCCAGGCGCCGACTGGCTGGGAATGTGCGTCTCCAAGTCAGCAGTCGCCAACACCCGGTCGGCGTAGGGGTGCACTGCCTCCATCAAGCGCAGCACCTCGGCGACGTCAAATTCGCCAGTCTCCGAGGGGAAGCCAGCTGTGACCTCCTCCACGTCAAAACACCCCGAATAGTGTGCTAGTACCATGCTCAGCGCCATGGTAATACCAACGCGGCAGGAGGAGCGGCGAAGCCAGTCGACGACAGCTGGGATGTTGGAGACAGCCCTGAAGACAGACGGCGTGTCCCGCGGAATCACCTCCCGTGGACTTAGGTACTGGAGCGCCGCCAGGATCTCCCCCGCGAAGGCAATGATGCGTGCGGTCGCGGTCGACAGGCACTCCCGCGGGGTCGCCATCTCCGTGAAGTCGCTCGTACCTGCCATCAACAACAAGAAGAAATTGAAATCAGTGCTCGCCCTCGACGCCGACTCGCCATGCTCGGGGACTGGCCCCCGAAGCCGACTCAACACGCTCGGGGACTGGCCCCCGAGGCCGACTCGCCATGCTCGGGGACCGGCCCCCGAGGCCGACTCAACACGCTCGGGGACTGGCCCCCGAGGCCGACTCGCCATGCTCGGGGACTGGCCCCCGAAGCCAACTCGCCATGCTCGGGGACTGGCCCCCGAAGCCAACTCGCCATGCTCGGGGACTGGCCCCCGAAGTCGATTCGCCACGCTCGGGGACTTGCCGTCTCGACAATCAACAATAAAATAATGGAGGGATACGGAAACCTACCAAGGAGCTGCCGCGACATCTCGCGGACAAACGCCTCGAAGCTGGTCTTCTCGGCCTGCACCGCCAGGACGATGCCCTCGGACGCCTCCTTCTCCGCGGTCAACTCCTTGGCGTGTTGCAGCTTCAAGGCCGTGACTTCTTCTCGCAGGGCTGCGGCGGCCCCCCGCGTGGCATCCCGCGCCTCTGTCGCGGCCTCCAGCTTCCCCTTGTACTCCGCAATGACGTCCTCCAGCTCCCGACCCTTTTCCTCCAGGACCTTCGTCAGGTCCGCCACTTCCGCTTTCGCCTTTTTCCGGGCCTCTTCGGCCTGCTTTGCCCGGAACTCGGCTTCACGGTAGAAGGATTCCTTCACGAATCCTTCCCGAGCCTCGGCGAGCGCCTTCGCCTGCGCCTCTGCTACAAGAAAAGGGACAATAAGAACAAAGGTACAACCGCACGAGCGCGACTAGGAGGGGAAGGCACGTGGGTGCGACTTACTGCCCAGAGCGATGAGCTTCCGGTTCTTCTGCGCCGCCTCCTCGACGAGCGCCGTCAGTCGCTTCACCTCCGCCTGCACACAAAACGGCGCGAAGATCAACAACAGCAGTCCAGGCAAAAAGAGAGCCTCGACTCGCCCCTCCAGGCCAAGTCGACCCTCGGGGACTGGAGGGTGACCGGACTGCGATTACAGAAGTGCTTACCACGTGCACTTCACCGAGCGCTGTGTGAAGCTCAGTGAAGGTCAAAGTCGAAGGCGGAGGACGGCGCGACTCGGCCGCTTCACCCGCCTGCATCGCTGCGTCGGTCGACGGTGCCCCTTCCGTTCGCGTCTTGGGGTCGCTGGGGCGGACTTGGTCCCTAGCGGCCTTGGACCGACGCTCCCTCATCGGCACCGAGAGGCCACCCTCCCCGGCGGTGTCATCTACGACTTCGGGCGCCCCCCGGGCTTCAGTCGATCCGACGCTCGCCGACTCCTCCTCTACCACGGGGGGAGCGGCGCTTGGTCCCGTCGATGCACTCGCAGCGCCCCCGCGACCCACGCTGGCCAAGGGGAAAGCCTCAGCGGTGGGCTCGGCATGGCCGGCGCTCGCATTCTCCGCCTGGCTCGCAGCGACAGGCTCTTCCCGAGCCGACCCACGTGCTCGCAAGGTCGGAGGGCGCCGTCTTCGTTTCCGCGACCTTCTTCAGCTCGGCCGCCTTCTTCGCCTCGGCTGCCCTCGTGGCCGCCGCCCCAACCGAAGCAGGTCTCGCCAAGACCTTCCTCTTGGACCTGCAGGGGAGTGGGGCGGGTCATTAGCAAATCCCGCCCGAAAGGAAGCAAGCTCGACGAGAGGTACTTACTTCACCGTGGGGATCGCCTTCACGCCCGGACCGACTCGGGCTCCAGCATCGATGGCGTCCTTCAGGGGGCGCTGAAGCCTTATGGAACCCTCAAGGATAGTCGGGCGCAGCCGCTTGGGCTGCGGCTCGGCTCCTTCCTTTGAGGGCTCCCCTTCCTCTGGGTGAGAGGTCGCCTCTTCATCCCCCTCGCCCTCCTGCGGCTTTGGTGCGCCCTACGACGAAGATGCGTGATACGCGTACAGCACGCGTCCGTTGGGAACCCCAAGAGGAAGGTGTGATGCGTACAGCGGCAAGTTTTCCCTCAGTAAGAAACCAAGGTTTATCGAACCAGTAGGAGCCAAGAAGCACGTTGAAGGTTGATGGCGGCGAGATGTAGTGCGGCGCAACACCAGGGATTTCGGCGCCAACGTGGAACCTGCACAACACAACCAAAGTACTTTGCCCCAACGAAACAGCGAGGTTGTCAATCTCACCGGCTTGCTATAACAAAGGATTAGATGTATAGTGTGGATGATGATTATTTGCAGAAAACAGTAGAACAAGTATTGCAGTAGATTGTATTCGATGTAAAAGAATGGACCGGGGTGCACATTTCACTAGAGGTGTCTCTCCCATAAGATAAATAGCATGTTGGGTGAACAAATTACAGTTGGGCAATTGACAAATAGAGAGGGCATGACAATGCACATACATGATATGATGAGTATAGTGAGATTTAATTGGGCATTACGACAAAGTACATAGACCGCTATCTAGCATGTATCTATGCCTAAAAGTCCACCTTCGGGTTATCATCCGAACCCCTTCCGGTATTAAGTTGCAAACAACGGACAATTGCATTAAGTATGGTGCGTAATGTAATCAATAACTACATCCTCGGACATAGCATCAATGTTTTATCCCTAGTGGCAACAGCACATCCACAACCTTAGAACTTTCCGTCACTGTCCCAGATTTAATGGAGGCATGAACCCACTATCGAGCATAAATACTCCCTCTTGGAGTTAAGAGTAAAAATTTGGCCAGAGCCTCTACTAATAACAGAGAGCATGCAAGATCATAAACAACACATAGATAATAGATTGATAATCAACATAACATAGTATTCTCTATCCATCGGATCCCAACAAACACAACATATAGCATTACAGATAGATGATCTTGATCATGTTAGGCAGCTCACAAGATCCGACAATGAAGCATAATTAGGAGAAGACAACCATCTAGCTACTGCTATGGACCCATAGTCCAGGGGTGAACTACTCACTCATCACTCCGGAGGCGACCATGGCGGTGAAGAGTCCTCCGGGAGATGATTCCCCTCTCCGGCAGGGTGCCGGAGGCGATCTCCTGAATCCCCCTAGATGGGATTGGCGGCGGCGGCGTCTCTGGAAGGTTTTCCGTATCGTGGCTCTCGGTACTGGGGGTTTCGCGACGAAGACTATATGTAGGCGGAAGGGCAGGTCGGGGGCCTCGACTGGGGCCCACACACTAGGCCGGCGCGGCCGGGGCTTGGGCCGCGCCGCCCTAGCGTCCGGCCACCTCGTGGCCCCACTTCGTGACTCCTTCGGTCTTCCGGAAGCTTCGTGTGAAAATAGGCCCCTGGGCGTTGATTTCGTCCAATTCGAGAATATTTCCTTACTAGGATTTCCGAAACCAAAAACGACGAGAAAACAAGCAACTAGCTCTTCGGCATCTCGTTAATAGGTTAGTGCCGGAAAATGCATAAATATGACATAAAGTATGCATAAAACATGTAGGTATCATCAATAATGTGGCATGGAACATAAGAAATTATCGATACGTCGGAGACGTATCAGCATCCCCAAGCTTAGTTTCGCTCGTCCCGAGCAGTAAACGATAACAAAGATAATTTCTGGAGTGACATGCCATCATAACCTTGATCATACTATTGTAAGCATATGTAATGAATGCAGCGATCCAAACAATGTAAATGACATGAGTAAACAAATGAATCATAAAGCAAAGACTTTTCATGAATAGTACTTCAAGACAAGCATCAATAAGTCTTGCATAAGAGTTAACTCATAAAGCAATAATTCAAAGTAAAGGTATTGAAGCAACACAAAGGAAGATGAAGTTTCAGCGGTTGCTTTCAACTTGTAACATGTATATCTCATGGATAGTTGTCAATGCAAAGTAATATAACAAGTGCAATATGCAAGTATGTAGGAATCAATGCACAGCTCACACAAGTGTTTGCTTCTTGAGGTGGAGAGAGATAGGTGAACTGACTCAACAATAAAAGTAAAAGAAAGGTCCTTCAAAAAGGAAAGCATCGATTGCTATATTTGTGCTAGAGCTTTGGTTTTGAAAACAAGAAACAATTTTGTCAACGGTAGTAATAAAGCATATGTGTTATGTAAATTATATCCTACAAGTTGCAAGCCTCATGCATAGTATACTAATAGTGCCCGCACCTTGTCCTAATTAGCTCGGATTACCTGGATTATCATCGCAATGCACATGTTTTAACCAAGTGTCACAAAGGGGTACCTCTATGCCGCTCTGTACAAAGGTCTAAGGAGAAAGCTCGTATCGGATTTCTCGCTATTGATTATTCTCAACTTAGACATCCATACCGGGACAACATAGACAACAGATAATGGACTCCTCTTTTATGCATAAGCATGTAGCAACAATTAATTTTCTCATATGAGATTGAGGATATTTGTCCAAAACTAAAACTTCCACCATGGATCATGGCTTTAGTTAGCGGCCCAATGTTCTTCTCTAACATTATGCATGCTCTAACCATTTTAGTGGTAAATCTCTCTTACTTCAGACAAGACGAACATGCATAGCAACTCACATGATATTCAACAAAGAGTAGTTGATGGCGTCCCCAGGAACATGGTTATCGCACAACAAGCAACTCAATAAGAGATAAAGTGCATAAGTACATATTCAATACCACAATAGTTTTTAAGCTATTTGTCCCATGAGCTATATATTGTAAAGGTGAAGAATGGAAATTTAAAGGTAGCACTCAAGCAATTTACTTTGGAATGGCGGAGAAATACCATGTAGTAGGTAGGTATGGTGGACACAAATGGCATAGTGGTTGGCTCAAGGATTTCGGATGCATGAGAAGTATTCCCTCTCGATACAAGGTTTAGGCTAGCAAGGTTTATTTGAAACAAACACAAGGATGAAGCGGTGCAGCAAAACTCACATAAAAGACATATTGTAAACATTATAAGACTCTACACCATCTTCCTTGTTGTTCAAACTCAATACTAGAAATTATCTAGGCCTTAGAGAGACCAATTATGCAAACCAAATTTTAGCATGCTCTATGTATTTCTTCATTAATAGGTGCAAAGTATATGATGCAAGAGCTTAAACATGAGCACAACAATTGCTAAGTATCACATTATCCAAGACATTTTAGCAATTACTACATGTATCATTTTCCAATTCCAACCATATAACAATTTAACGAAGAAGAAACTTTCGCCATGAATACTATGAGTAAAGCCTAAGGACATATTTGTCCATATGCAACAGCGGAGCGTGTCTCTCTCCCACACAATGAATGCTAGGATCCATTTTATTCAAACAAAACAAAAACAAACCGACGCTCCAAGCAAGGTACATAAGATGTGATGGAATAAAAATATAGTTTCACTAGAGGAACCTGATAATGTTGTCGATGAAGAAGGGGATGCCTTGGGCATCCCCAAGCTTAGACGCTTGAGTCTTCTTGATATATGCAGGGGTGAACCACCGGGGCATCCCCAAGCTTAGAGCTTTCACTCTCCTTGATCATATTGTATCATCTCCTCTCTTGATCCTTGAAAACTTCCTCCACACCAAACTCAAAACAACTCATTAGAGGGTTAGTGCACAATCAAAATTTACATGTTCAGAGGTGACACAATAATTCTTTACACTTCTGGACATTGCACAAAGCTACTTAAAGTCAATGGAATCGAAAAATCCATCAAGCATGGCAAAACAGGCAATGCGAAATAAAAGGCAGAATCTGTCAAAACAGAACAGTTCGTAAAGACGAATTTTATTGAGGCACCAGACTTGCTCTAATGAAAATTCTCAAATTGAATGAAAGTTGCGTACATATCTGAGGATCACTCACGTAAATTGGCATAATTTTCTGAGTTACCTACAGAGAATTAGGCCCAGATTCGTGACAACAAAGAAATCTGTTTCTGTGCAGTAATCCAAATCTAGTATGAACCTTACTATCAACGACTTTACTTGGCACAACAATGCACAAAACTAAGATAAGGAGAGGTTGCTACAGTAGTAACAACTTCCAAGACTCAAATATAAAACAAAGTACTGTAGTAAAATAAACACATGGGTTATCTCCCAAGAAGTTCTTTCTTTATAGCCATTAAGATGGGCTCAGCAGTTTTAATGATGCACTCGCAAGAAATAGTATTTGAAGCAAAAGAGAGCATCAAGAGGAAAATTCAAAACAAATTTAAGCCTAACATGCTTCCTATGAAAGGGAATCTTGTAAATAAACAAGTTCATGAAGCATAATGCAACAAGCATAGAAAGATAAAACAAGTGTAACTTCAAGATTTTAAGCATATAGAGAGGTGTTTTAGTAACATGAAAATTTCTACAACCATATTTTCCTCTCTCATGAAGATTTTCAGTAGCATCATGAGCAAACTCAACAATATAACTATCACATAAAGCATTCTTATCATGAGTCTCATGCATAAAATAATTACTACTCCCAACATAAGCATAGTCATTCTTATTAATTGTAGTGGGAGCAAATTCAACAAAGTAGCTATCATTATTATTCTCATCACCATAATCATCAAATATAGGAGGCATAGTATCATCAAAGAAAAATTTCTCCTCCATGTTTGGGGGACTAAAAATATCATGCTCATCAAAACCAGCTTCCCCAAGCTTAGAATTTTCCATAGCATTAGCAACAATAGTGTTCATATTAATAACATTGCCATTAGCATGCATATAAAGTTCCATAGGTTTTTTAATTTTTTCTTCGAACTCCTCATGTCCTAACTCAAGATAAATACTATAAAGATCTCTAATATTTTTGTTGTTTTCCATTAAGCCTAACTAGTGAAATCACACAACTTAGTGTTCTCAGGAGTATTCATTTTAACAGTAGTAAATAAAGCAAACTAAATAAAGTAAATGCAAGTAACTAATTTTTTTTGTGTTTTTGATATGGCAAACAAGATAGTAAATAAAGTAAAACTAGCAACTAATTTTTTTGTGTTTTGTTTTAGTGCAGCAAACAAAGTAATAAATAAAAGTAAAGCAAGACAAAAACAAAGTAAAGAGATTGCGATGTGGAGACTCCCCTTGCAGCGTGTCTTGATCTCCCCGGCAACGGCGCCAGAAAATCTGCTTGATACGCGTACAACACGCGTCCGTTGGGAACCCCAAGAGGAAGGTGTGATGCGTACAGCGGCAAGTTTTCCCTCAGTAAGAAACCAAGGTTTATCGAACCAGTAGGAGCCAAGAAGCACGTTGAAGGTTGATGGCGGCGAGATGTAGTGCGGCGCAACACCAAGGATTCCGGCGCCAACGTGGAACCTGCACAACACAACCAAAGTACTTTGCCCCAACGAAACAGCGAGGTTGTCAATCTCACCGGCTTGCTGTAACAAAGGATTATATGTATAGTGTGGATGATGATTATTTACAGAAAACAGTAGAACAAGTATTGCACTAGATTGTATTCGATGTAAAAGAATGGACCGGGGTCCACAGTTCACTAGAGGTGTCTCTCCCATAAGATAAATAGCATGTTGGGTGAACAAATTACAGTTGGGCAATTGACAAATAGAGAGGGCATGACAATGCACATACATGATATGATGAGTATAGTGAGATTTAATTGGGCATTACGACAAAGTACATAGACCGCTATCCAACATGCATCTATGCCTAAAAAGTCCACCTTCAGAGTTATCATCCGAACCCCTTCCAGTATTAAGTTGCAAACAACAGACAATTGCATTAAGTATGGTGCGTAATGTAATCAATAACTACATCCTTGGACATAGCATCAATGTTTTATCCCTAGTGGCAACAACACATCCACAACCTTAGAACTTTCTGTCACCGTCCCAGATTTAATGGAGGCATGAACCCACTATCGAGCATAAATACTCCCTCTTGGAGTTAAGAGTAAAAACTTGGCCAGAGCCTCTACTAATAACGGAGAGCATGCAAGATCATAAACAACACATAGATAATAGATTGATAATCAACATAACATAGTATTCTCTATCCATCGGATCCCAACAAACACAACATATAGCATTACAGATAGATGATCTTGATCATGTTAGGCAGCTCACAAGATCCGACAATGAAGCATAATTAGGAGAAGACAACCATCTAGCTACTGCTATGGACCCATAGTCCAGGGGTAAACTACTCACTCATCACTCCAGAGGCGACCATGGCGGTGAAGAGTCCTCCGGGAGATGATTCCCCTCTCCGGCAGGGTGCCGGAGGCGATCTCCCGAATCCCCCGAGATGGGATTGGCGGCGGCGGCGTCTCTGGAAGGTTTTCCGTATCGTGGCTCTCGGTCCTGGGGGTTTCGCGACGAAGACTACATGTAGGCGGAAGGGCAGGTCAGGGGGCCTGACAGG
Organism: Lolium rigidum; assembly: GCF_022539505.1. Taxonomy (NCBI): domain Eukaryota; kingdom Viridiplantae; phylum Streptophyta; class Magnoliopsida; order Poales; family Poaceae; genus Lolium; species Lolium rigidum. Next base: position 179,054,305 of record NC_061511.1, on the reverse strand, counting down.
GGGCCCACACACTAGGCCGGCGCGGCCAGGGCTTGGGCCGTGCCGCCCTAGCGTCTGGCCACCTCGTGGCCCCACTTCGTGACTCCTTCGGTCTTCTGGAAGCTTCGTGTGAAAATAGGCCCCTGGGCGTTGATTTCGTCCAATTCCGAGAATATTTCCTTACTAGGATTTCGAAACCAAAAACAGCAGAAAACAGCAACTGGCTCTTCGGCATCTCGTTAATAGGTTAGTGCCGGAAAATGCATAAATATGACATAAAGTATGCATAAAACATGTAGGTATCATCAATAATGTGGCATGGAACATAAGAAATTATCGATACGTCGGAGATGTATCAATGCGGCGCCTCTCTTCGCTCCACGTGGGAGTCGGACAAAGTCTCTCGCTTCGGAGTCCGACTCGGTGCGCTCTTCCTCGTCGCCAACCTCCTCCTCCTCGCCTTCTGTCATTTCCGGAGGCTCTTTCCCGGCGAGGGGGGAAGATGATCTGCGATCTTCTGCCACCGCTGCATTCGGACCAAGGAAATCAGTTAGAAAGGGAGAAGCGCAACCTAGGCGTCTGGGGTCGCAGCACCGAACAAATCAATACCTGAGGCGCTGGGTTGTCTTCGGAGAAGGGCTGCAGGCCGTCCTCGAAGGAAGTAAAGGCGGCCGTGGTGATCTTGGCAAGCGCCTTCCGGTACTCGCCCTCGTCCCACTCGGTCGCCGTCGACCGGGTGCAGTCGTTCTGCCCCCGGTACTCCCACATAGAGTTGGCTCGACACCGCAGGGGGATCAGCCGGCGGCCGAGCCAGCAGTTGTACATGTTGGCCGCCGTCAAGCCGTTATCCTTCAGCGCCTGGATCGCCTGGCGCATCCCCTTCACCACCTCCTCCTGCTCGCGCGGCAGCGACCGGACGTTGAGACGTCGCGGGACGCTGGGCTCAGGATCGTACTGAGGAATGCAGACCTCACCGGGGGGAGTGTACTCCTTGGCGTAAAACCATAATATGCGCCATTGTGATTGCGCCTTCTTGGGGAGTGCCATGTCGATGAAGCTTTCCCCGGACTTCACCTGGAAGGTGATCCCACCGTTCGGGATGAGCGCCTCGCTGCTCTTGCTGGCCCGGGTCGCCCGCCCGTGGAAGATTGACACCCACAGCGGGAAGTATGGCGGGCAACCCAAGTAGCACTCGCACATCGCCACAAACAAAGAGATTTGCTGCACGCTGTGCGGCCCAAGGTCGCATATCTTGATGCCGTAGAAGACCAGCAGCTGCCGGATGAAGTCAGAGGAGGGGAGCGCGAATCCGCGGTCCAAGAAGCTGAGGAAGAGCACGAATTCGCCCGGCCTCGGGAGTGGCTCCACCTCGTTCGGCGCCGGGACCCGCCAACGCTCCTGCTTGAACTCGGGAATAACCCCGAAGGCGACGTACGGGAGGAGGGACTCGCGCGTGACCTTGGACCTGCCCCAGCTTCTCGCCGCCATGATTGCGCTTGGAGCTGTCGGCAGGAAGCAGATAGGAACGAGAAGGAGGGAAGAATGCGGTGGAGTGATGAGCCCTAACCCCCGGGCCCGACCTTTTATATCGCCACACTCGCTCAAGATAAGCATCAGATCCGTCCGTTGATTCGCCGCGAGATTGTCGCCCCGCGATTAACGGCCGAGATTAGTGACAGGATCGACGGAACGGGCGTTAAGCTAGTCGTTAACGGTCACATCAGGCCCAACGGTCAGCTTCAAGCAAACGGCTCGCGCCTCGGTCAACGTGAAATCTAGCCGTTGGCTCCTCCACGTGTCCATGCCCTGGACCTACGCCGACCGGCTTGCGACGACTGGCATATGCCGACTGTCAGACGACGACTGGCTTACGCCGACTGTCATACGCCGATTGGCTAATCAAGTTCAAGCGATTGGAGACTGGCGGCCAGCTGACGTTTCCTTCTTTGGGGAGCCCGGTGGTGATTCATCTCAATCCGCCCCTGTGCCTCTTCGCGACCCGCGCCGGATCCACGCTTCGTCACCACCGCGCTCGGGGACTACTGATGGGGATATGCCCATAGGGGGTGGGTCGTGATACGTCTCCGACGTATCTATAATTTCTTATGTTCCATGCCACATTATTGATGATACCTACATGTTTTATGCATACTTTATGTCATATTTATGTATTTTCCAGCACTAACCTATTAACGAGATGCCGAAGAGCCAGTTGCTGTTTTCTGCTGTTTTTGGTTTCAGAAATCCTAGTAAGGAAATATTCTCGGAATTGGACGAAATCAACGCCCAGGGGCCTATTTTCACACGAAGCTTCCAGAGGACCGAAGAAGAGACGAAGTGGGGCCACGGGGCGCCGCCACACTAGGGTGGCGCGGCCCAGGGGGGGCCCGCGCGGCCCTAGCGTGTGGGGCCCCCGTCAGCCCCCTTGACCTGCCCTTCCGCCTACATATAGTCTTCGTCGCGAAACCCCCAGTACCGAGAGCCACGATACGGAAAACATTCCAGAGACGCCGCCGCCGCCAATCCCATCTCGGGGGATTCAGGAGATCGCCTCCGGCACCCTGCCGGAGAGGGGAATCATCTCCCGGAGGACTCTTCACCGCCATGGTCGCCTCCGGAGTGATGAGTGAGTAGTTCACCCCTGGACTATGGGTCCATAGCGGTAGCTAGATGGTCGTCTTCTCCTTATGTGCTTCATTGTCGGATCTTGTGAGCTGCCTAACATGATCAAGATCATCTATCCGTAATGCTATATGTTGTGTTTGTTGGGATCCGATGGATAGAGAATACTATGTTATGTTGATTATCAATCTATTACCTATGTGTTGTTTATGATCTTGCAAGCTCTCCGTTATTAGTAGAGGCTCGGCCCAGCTTTTACTCTTAACTCCAAGAGGGAGTATTTATGCTCGATAGTGGGTTCATGCCTCCATTAAATCTGGGATAGTGACAGAAAGTTCTAAGGTTGTGGATGTGCTTATGCCACTAGGGATAAAACATTGATGCTATGTCCGAGGATGTAGTTATTGATTACATTACGCACCATACTTAATGCAATTGTCCGTTGTTTGCAACTTAATACTGGAAGGGGTTCGGATGATAACCTGAAGGTGGACTTTTTAGGCATAGATGCATGCTGGATAGCGGTCTATGTACTTTGTCGTAATGCCCAATTAAATCTCACAATACTCATCATATCATGTATGTGCATTGTCATGCCCTCTCTATTTGTCAATTGCCCAACCGTAATTTGTTCACCCAACATGCTATTTATCTTATGGGAGAGACACCTCTAGTGAACTGTGGACCCCGGTCCATTCTTTTAATCGAATACAATCTACTTGCAATACTTGTTCTACTTGTTCTCTCGCAAACAATCATCATCCACACTATACATCTAATCCTTTGTTACAGCAAGCCGGTGAGATTGACAACCTCATCTGTTTCGTTGGGGCAAAGTACTTTGGTTGTGTTGTGCGAGTTCCACGTTGGCGCCGGAATCCCTGGTGTTGCGCCGCACTACATCTCGCCGCCATCAACCTTCAACGTGCTTCTTGGCTCCTACTGGTTCGATAAACCTTGGTTTCTTACTGAGGGAAACTTGCTGCTGTACGCATCACACCTTCCACTTGGGGTTCCCAACGGACGCGTGCTGTACGCGTATCAGGTCGCCAGTCCCACTCGCCATAAGGACGAAGGCCCAGGAAGACCGCCAGTCGCCTAGCCGACTGGACCCGAAGGCAACTGGGCCGAAGACCCAAGGAGGCGGTCTGCTCGGCTGGACAAGAAGATTACTTGTAGAAGGGTGTTGTATCCCGGATTAATAGCAACTGATACGATTCGGAGTTATCCCCTTGTAACCCTAGACCGGGGGTGGATATATAAACCCCCGGGCTAAACCTTAGAGGACACATCATCTGAGATCGGATCTCCCCTGTAAGCTCTTGGCTCAACGCCGACTGAGCCCCCCCATTGTAATTCTCCACTGAGCAATAAGATCTAGCAGGACGTAGGCCTTTTACTCTCCGGAGGGGCTGAACCTGGGTAAAACCTTGCGTCCCTTGCACCTCGACCCGTAGATGGCGATGTTCCCTTGCCCTCGCATCAACGAAGTGCTACCCCCTGTAGCATCTTCCGTGGTCATATCCACAACACGCGCCTCCCTGTTGTGTGGCTGCCTCGTCAGTCCTCCGACTCCGACTCTTCGCCTATAAAAGCCTCCCTGACCTAAATCTTCGATACGAATAAGCCACGGTACGAGAAACCTTCCAGAGCCGCCGCCATCGCGAAGCCAAGATCTGGGGGACAGGAGTCTCTGTTCCGGCACGCCGCCGGGACGGGGAGTGCCCCGGAAGGCATCTCCATCAACACCACCGCCATCTTCATCAACGCTGCTTGTCTCCCATGAGGAGGGAGTAGTTCTCCATCGAGGCTAAGGGCTGTACCGGTAGCTATGTGGTTAATCTCTCTCCTATGTACTTCAATACAATGATCTCATGAGCTGCCTTACATGATTGAGATTCATATGATGAGCTTTGTATCACTATTAATCTATGTGCTACTCTAGTGATGTTATTAAAGTACTCTATTCCTCCTCCATGATGTAATGGTGACGAGTGTGTGCATCATGTAGTACTTGGCGTAGTTTATGATTGTGATCTCTTGTAGATTATGAAGTTAACTATTACTATGATAGTATTGATGTGATCTATTCCTCCTTTCATAGTCCGTCGGTGATGGTGTGCATGCTATGTTAGTACTCCGTATAATTGCGTTGGTCTATCATGCACTCTAAGGTTATTTAAATATGAACATCGAATGTTGTGGAGCTTGTTAACTCCGGCATTGAGGTGCTCTTGTAGCCCTACACAATTAATGGTGTTCATCATCCAACAAGAGAGTGTAGAGTGGTTTTATTATGTGATCAATTGTAGCCCTCTTGTAATCTAGATGTCGTTATGCTATTCAAGTGGATTTTACTTATGTGATCTCCAGGAGACTCCTTGTCCCACGTGTGTAAAGGTGACGAGTGTGTGCACCGTGTGGGTCTCTTAGGCTATATTTCACAGAATACTTATTCACTGAGTTATGATTTGAGTTGGATGTCTCTATGAAATGGTGGTGTGTTAGTACCTCCTATGAATGCTCACAGTGACAGCGTGGGGTGTTTATTAGTACTTGGGTATACATCTTTAAGGTTTGCCTACATGATGAATTAGAGTTCGTTATCTTGCCAGAGAGTAATTCAGAATAGCATAGTGAAGTGCTTATTTATATTCCATTATGATTGCAATGTTGAGAGTGTCCACTAGTGAAAGTATGATCCCTAGGCCTTATTTCTGAACATCGAATCTCCGTTTATTTACTGTTTTGCTACATGTTTGCTTGCTGCCATATTTTATTCAGATTGCTATTACCACTCATATCCATCCATATTACTTGTATTTCACTATCTCTTCGCCGAACTAGTGCACCTATACATCTGACAAGTGTATTAGGTGTGTTGGGGACACAAGAGACTTCTTGTATCGTGATTGCAGGGTTGCTTGAGAGGGATATCTTTGACCTCTTCCTCCCTGAGTTCGATAAACCTTGGGTGATCCACTTAAGGGAAACTTGTTGCTGTTCTACAAACCTCTACTCTTGGAGGCCCAACACTGTCTACAGGAATAGAAGCGCGCGTAGACATCACTGTCTCTAATGCATAACTCCAAAATGATAACGACAAATCAGTAAGAGACATCATAGAACGAACCATATCTAAGAGAGTTCGATTACGACGTTCGGACACACCGTTTCGTTGTGGTGTTCCCGGCGGTGTCAATTGTGAAAGTATTCCGCATTTCTTTAAAGGAAAACGCTCTCGTTCCCCCGGGGGATCGAACGCAACCCGTCCCCCGGCTTCCCAGCTCGCCACGCGTTCTATCTCATCGACTCAAGTAGACAGCCAAGTGGGGTCCGCGTCAAACCTTATCCCCCTCCTCTCCCGAGTGCTTCTTCTCCACAGAAAAATCCGCAATGCTTATCATCGCACGCGACCATGGCTTCCTTCGCCGCACACTGCACCAAGCTCATCATCTCCATCCGCCGCCTCAACATCCTCCGGCCTAGTCTTGCCCTTCCGCCCGGTGAAGACCACAGCCGCCACCGACGACCCTGTGGAGGTGCTCGCCTCAACCTCGTCGCCACGCCCCCAACGGCGGAGCTGCTCGCCTCAAACTCGTCGCCGCGTCCCCAACGGCGGAGGAGCCGCCATGGCAGATGACGGTGATGCTCCCCTCTGCTAGCTTGCTACCAATCTGTGGCGCTGTTGCTGCAAAGGCTTTCAAGCGATGCTACCGAGGGTCGTCGGAGTTGCTACCGAAGGCGGGTGGTCTTGCTACCGGAGGTGCCCGGCGATACTACCCACGGCGTGTGGAGTTGCTGCAAGGTTATCGCGGCGTTGCTACCGGAGGTGCCCGATGATGATACCGACGGTGGGCGGAGTTGCTGCAAGGGTATGGCGCCATTGCTACCGGCGCCGGGTGGTGTTGCTACCGGAGGTGTCCGGTTCTGCTACTCAGAGCGGGCGCAGTTGCTGCAAGGGTCTGCGGCGGCGGTGCTATCGGAATCGCGGCGGCGTTGGTACCGGAGATGCCCGGCTCTGCTACCGGCGGTGGGCGGAGGTGCTGCAAGGGTCTGCTGCGGCGGTGGTTCCGGCGGCTATGGCCTTGCTACTGGAGGTGCTCGGCTATGCTACCTACAACGGGTGGAGATGCTGCAAGGGTCTGCGGCGGCGGTGCTGCCGGACTCGCGGCGGCGATGCTACAAGGGATCTCGTCGGAGCATCTCGTGAGAGCAAGCTCTGGCCACTGCCCTCGCGCGCAGAGTGCGAGTCGGGAGGATCGATGGAGCATTTTGGGTTTCGGGCAGTTTTATTTTTCTGGACGTGGAGCGTTGACTGATCGGATGGCTTACCACGCACCGATCCTACGGCTGTCCACCCGGGGGATCGGGGGATTTGATCCCCCGGGGGACGCTCAGCAGTCCCCTTCTTTAAATGCATGCCAAACTCATAACTCAGATATTCACCTCCACGATCAGATCGTAGAAATTTAATCTTCTTGTTACGTTGATTTTCTACTTCACTTTGGAATTCCTTAAACTTCTCGAAAGTTTCGGATATATGTTTCATGAAATAGATATACCTATATCTACTCAGATCATCTGTGAAGGTTAGAACATAACGATAACCACCGCGCGAGGCTACACTCATTGGTCCACACACATTGGTATGTATGATTTCCAATAAGTCTGTAGCTCGCTCCATAATACCGAGAGAATGGAGTCTTAGTCATTTTTCCCATTAGACATGCTTCGCATCTATCAAGTGACTCAAAGTCAAGTGATTCAAGTAATCCATCGGTATGGAGTTTCTTCATGCGTTTCACTCCAATATGACCAAGACGATAGTGCCACATATAAGTAGAATTATCATTCAATTTAATTCGCTTAGCATCAATGTTATGAATATGTGTATCACTACTATCGAGATCTAACAGAAATAAACCATTCTTTTCAGGTGCTCGACCATAAAAGATATTATTCATAAAAATAGAACAACCATTATTCTCAGACTTGAATGAATAACCGTCTTGCATTAAACAAGATCCAGATATAATGTTCATGCTTAACGCGGGTACAAAATAACAATTATTGAGGTTTAAAACTAATCCCGAAGGTAGATGTAGAGGAAGTGTGCCGACAGCGATCACATCGACTTTGGATCCATTTCCAACGCGCATCGTCACTTCATCCTTTAATAGTCTTTGTTTATTCTTTAGTTCCTGTTTCGAGTTACAAATATGAGCAACCGAACCAGTATCAAATACCCAGGTACTAGTACGAGAACCAGTAAGATAAACATCTATAACATGTATATCGAGATATACCTTCTTTCTTCTTCTTGACAAGGTCGCTCTTCAGATCCGCCAAATACTTGGAGCAATTACGCTTCCAGTGTCCCTTCTCCTTGCAGTAATAGCACTCAGCATCAGGCTTAGGGCCAGTCTTAGGTTTCACAGGAGGCGTGGCAGCTTTCTTACCACCCTTCTTGAATTTTCCTTTAGACTTGCCCTGTTTCTTGAAACTGGTGGTTTTGTTGACCATCAACACTTGGTGCTCTTTCTTGATCTCAATCTCAGCAGCTTTAAGCATGGAGAAGAGTTCAGGTAACTCTTTGTTCATGTTACGCATATTGTAGTTCATCACAAAGTTCTTGTAACTAGGTGGCGGTGATTGAAGGATACGATTAATCCCCGATCTGTTAGGAATAACTATTTCCAAGTCACTGAGTTTCTTCGCATGCCCGGTCATAACGAGCATGTGCTCACTAACGGAGCTACCCTCTTCCATCATGCAACTGAAGAAGTGTTTCGATGCTTCATAGCATTCCACTGCCGCATGAGTTTCAAAAATAGTTTTCAACTCTTTGATCAACTCATGTGGATCGTGGTGCTCAAAACGTTTTTGAAGATCGACTTCCGGATCGCATAGGATGGCACACTGAACTTGAGAGTACCGAGTTTTCCGAGTCGCGTAAACATTCTTTACTTCATCCGTTTCAGTTTCTGCAGGAGGGTCACCTAGCGGTGCATCAAGCACATATTGCAGATTTCCGCCAACGAGGAAAATCCTCACATGACGGAACCAGTCGGTGAAGTTGCTACCGTTGCTCTTAAGCTTTTCTTTCTCTAGGAACTGGTTAAAATTTATTGGGGACGCCATATCTACAACATATATTTGCAATAGGTTAGACTAAGTTTATGACAAAATGAGTTCAAATTTTAATTCAACATAATTAAAAACTAGGTGAACTCCCACTCAAAACAATATCCCTCGAATTGTTTTAGTGATCACACGAACCAAATCCACCACACCAAGTCCGATCATCACGAGACAAGATGTAACTTCAATGGCGAACATTCAAAGTGTTCATCATATCAATCATATGATTCATGCTCTACCTTTCGGTATCACATGTTCCGAGACCATGTCTGTACATGCTAGGCTCGTCAAGGCAACCTTAGTATCCGCATGTGCAAAACTGGCTTGCACCCGTTGTATGCACTTGTTGATTCTATCACACCCGATCATCACGAGATGCTTCAAAACGACAAGTCTTGGCAACGGTGCTACTAAGGATGAACACTTTATTATCTTGATATTTTAGTGAGAGGGATCATCTTATAATGCTACCGTCGCGATCTAAGCAAAATAAGATGCATAAAAGGATTAACATCACATGCAGTTCATATGTGATATGATATGGCCCTGTTGTCTTTGCGCCTTTGATCTTCATCTCCAAAGCACGTACATGATCTCCATCATCAACGGGCATGATCTCCATCATCGTCGGCGTAGCGTCAAGGTCAATGGCGCTGTCTTCATGATTGTTCTCCCATGTAGCAACTATTACAACTTTTTTGAAATACTACTCAACATGAAATTTAAAGACAACCATAAGGCTCCTGCCGGTTGCCACAATACAATAATGATCATCTCATACATATTCATCATCACATTATGGCCATATCACATCACCAAACCCTGCAAAAACAAGTTAGACGTCTCTAATTTGGTTTGCATATTTTACGTGGTTTAGGGTTTTCGAGAGAGATCTAATCTACCTACGAACATGAACCACAACGGTGATACTAGTGTTATCAATAGAAGAGTAAATTGAATCTTCACTATAGTAGGAGAGACGAGACACCCGCAAAGCCACTTATGCAATACAAGTTGCATGTCGAGCGTAGAGCAAATCTCATGAACGCGGTCATGTAAAGTTAGCCCGAGCCGCTTCATCCCACTATGCCACAAAGATGCAAAGTACTCAAACTAAAGACAACATAAGCATCAACACCCACAAACCATTGTGTTCTACTCGTGCAACCATCTATGCATAGACACGGCTCTGATACCACTGTAGGGATACGTTGCATAGAAAACAAAAAATTTCCTACCGCGAGAACGCAATCCAAGCCAAGATGCAATCTAGAAGACGGGAGCAACGAGGGGATGAACGAGTCTCACCCTTGAAGAATTCCAAAGCCTACAAGATGAGGCTCTTGTTGCTGCGGTAGACGATCACTTGCCGCTTTCAAAAGCGCGTAGAAGATCTTGACGGTGCCACAATCGGGCAGCACCTCCGTACTCGGTCACACGTTCGGTGTTGATGAAGACGACGTCCTTCTCCCCGTTCCAGCGGGCAGCGAAAGTAGTAGCTCCTCCTTGAATCCAGCAGCACGACGGCATGGTGTCGGTGTCGATGGAGATCTCCGGCGGAGCTTCGCTAAGCGTTGCGGGAGAGGTGGAGGAGAGGGGGGCGGCTAGGGTTTGGGAGAGGGGGTGGCCAGCCACTTGAGGGGTGCGGCCAAGCTATGGCTTGTGGTGGCCGGCCCCCTCCCCTTGCCCCTCATTATATAGGTGGAACCCCCAAGTGTTGGACTACAAGTCTTCGAATAATACCCCAACCCAAAACCTTCCATGTGTAGGGAAACCTACCCAAGGTGGGATTCCCACCTCAAGTGGGACTCCCACCCTTCCATGAGGGGGAGGTGGCCGACCACCTTAGGTGGAGTCCACCTGTGACTCCACCCCTAGGGTTGGCCGGCCATGGGTGGTGGAGTCCCTTCGGGACTCCGCCTTCCAAAGTGATTTCTTCCGGAATTTTCTAGAACCTTCTAGAACCTTCCACAAATGCACCGGATCATTTCCAAACTTGGAATATGACTTCCTATATATGAATCTTATTCTCCGGACCATTCCGGAACTCCTCGTGATGTCCGGGATCCCATCCGAGACTTCGAACAATACTTCGAACTCCATTCCATATTCAAGTTCTACTATTACAACATCAAACCTTAAGTGTGTCACCCTACGGTTCGCGAACTATGTGGACATGGTTGAGAACTCTCTCCGACCAATAACCAATAGCGGGATCTGGAGATCCATAATGGCTCCCACATATTCAACGATGACTTTAGTGATCGAATGAACCATTCACATACGATACCAATTCCCTTTGTCACGCGATATTTTACTTGTCCGAGGTTTGATCATCGGTATCTCTCTATACCTTGTTCAACCTCGTCTCTCGACAAGTACTCTTTACTCGTACCGTGGTATGTGGTCTCTTATGAACTTATTCATATGCTTGCAAGACATTAGACGACATTCCACCGAGAGGGCCCAGAGTATATCTATCCGTCATCGGGATGGACAAATCCCACTCGTTGATCCATATGCCTCAACTCATACTTTCCGGATACTTAATCCCACCTTTATAACCACCCATTTACGCAGTGGCGTTTGATGTAATCAAAGTACCTTTCCGGTATAAGTGATTTACATGATCTCATGGTCGAAAGGACTAGGTAACTATGTATCGAAAGCTTATAGCAAATAACTTAATGACGTGATCTTATGCTATGCTTAATTGGGTGTGTCCATTACATCATTCATATAATGATATAACCTTGTTATTAATAACATCCAATGTTCATGATTATGAAACTAATCATCTATTAATCAACAAGCTAGTTAAGAAGCTTACTAGGGACTCATTGTTGTTTACATAACACACATGTATCAATGTTTCGGTTAATACAATTATAGCATGGTATATAAACATTTATCATAAACACAAAGATATATATAATAACCACTTTTATTATTGCCTCTTGGGCATATCTCCAACAGAACTAGGTTAGGCCCAATAGGGGGGCCGGCCGGCCATCTCTCCCTCATATAAGAAGATGGCACGGTTAGGGTTTAGGGTAGTCTAGTTTTGATTCAAGTTATGTAGAACCTTGGGTTCCTCCAGTATCACCATCCCTACGGGGTTGGCCCTATGACGGCGTCTCGGACGTTCGTCTAGTTATCCAATAAAGATATGTGAGTTCTTAAGTCGTCAAGAGTAACCATATGTGCTTGAGTATCCTTGAATCTGTCAGGGGAGTTCAAGATCTATCGGTCCTATGGATCAACAAGGTGCATCGTGAATACTGGGCTGGGGCGCCCCACTATGGGCCTAGCCCTAGTTGGATTGGACAGGCCCAAATCCAACTGACACACTAATAACCCTAATTTGGCCCACCACATGACCTGGCTACATTATTATCTCCTAATAACAAGACTATAATAAAATACTGGTACAACCTTAGACCCAAATATCATATCAATGGCTGTCCTAGAGTACCAGGCCTGGATATCCATATCACAACGTATCACTCCTCATGTCAAAAAGAAGAAAAACAATCACATCTTACATATCGTTTACTTGTTCACTCGAACATAGAGGTAAGGGATGAAGCAATGATGATGAAATCATTCGGAATCGGCCATCAAGCATGGTATGAGAAATATTTAGGTTTATTGGCATATACTAGAGAATCGAAATCAAAAGCTTTTAAGTACCTCAGGGATAGGGTTTTGAAGAGAATTCAAGAGTGGAAGGAGAAGGCATTGTCCGAAGCTAGGAAAGAAAATTTAATCAAGGCTAGTTATATATCAAGCAATCTCGGCTTTTTTAATGTCTTGTTTGACCTCACAAAAGGGCTATGTGACCAGATTAGCTCAATTTTATGTGGACCTTGGTGGACTCAGATAGGCAATGAGAACAAAGTGCATTAGGTTAGATGGAATAACTTAGCACTCTCAAAGAAAACTACCCTCATTTGTATTTCCTTTGATGCACCTAGATGTTTTCAGGGCATTCAAGCAAGCGATAACAACATACACAATGAGTGTTTTCTAGTTCTTAGTTGGTTGTGCAATAAATGGTGCAATTTATAAGAAATTTTTTGTGGGTGATGACCAAAGATACATTCACTAGACGAGTTGGGAAAATCCCACTAAAAGTATATATCAAGGGGGAATGGGCTTTAGAGATTTCAATCTATTAAAAAAAGCGTTGTTGGCTAGACAAGCATGGTGACTAATTGCATTTCTGGACAATCTTTGTGTATGACTCATGAAGGCTAAATACTACCCTATTGGACCACTTTACATATACAACTTTCATTGAAATAATTCACCTTTTTGGCTAGGGGTCGGCCATGGGCTCGAATTGCTCAAGAAAGGGATTGTTTGGAGAATCGACAACAGCAAAAATCCATTATATGGCAAGATAATTGGATTCCAAGAGGGGAGTTCAAGATCACCAAGAATTTACAAAAATCTCAAAACAGAAAGTCAAGGACATCATCGACTGTGAAAAAATGGAATGGAAGGAAGACGTGGTTAAGAAAATATTCATGCCACATGATGCAGATGAGGTTTTGAGAATCATAGTACCAAAGGTTGACACCAAGGATTTCCTCTCCTAGCAGTTTGAAAAATCTAGATTTTTGTGTCCAAGGTGCATGCATGCTAGATCTTAATGAGAAACTGGGCATCGGGACAAGCAACTGCTCAAGCGCAAATGTGTAAAATAGCTTGTGAAAAATATATGGAAGGAGAATGTGCCTCCTAAGGTTAGAGTGTTTTCTTGGAAACTAGCAACTAGCTTTCTTGTTATGCAGGAAAATCATAGTAGATGGATCCCAAACTTAGTCCTAGCATGTCATATATGTGGCATGGGCGATGAAACTAGGTATCATGCGACTATGGAATACACGACAACAAAAGCCCTTTGAAGGGATCTTAGGAAAATATGGTCTCTACCTTCTCGCTACGCCGTGAGGTATACATGCAAGGATTTGGTGCTTGCATATTTAAATGATGATATGAAGGCAAAAGTCATGTTCATGTGGTTGAGAGACTGGCATTACCAAAATGATTGCATTTTTGGTGAAGGGGATACTATCTTGTCGCACGCTGCTAACTTTGTGAAGAATTACTATGCGTCGATGTATCAAATAAAGAATGGAAATGATGAAATGGATAGGAAATTTAAGCGGCTTGTGGTGAGCATAGATGCAGTGGATGATAAGAAGAAGGCAGTAGAGTAACATAATACCATCTTGGAGAAGCCAAAAGAAGGTTGGAGCAAAGAAAGATGGACGTCTTGTGGATAAAAAAGATTTGTGTGCCTTCAATCTTTCAATGCTAGCAAAGGAAGGATGGTGTGTCTTGACTAAATCATGTCGTTCCTTGTGTGTGCGGGTCCTAAAAATAAAGTGCTACCCTGATATAGATGTGCTAGCAACGCCAAAGGATGGAACTTCACACATGTGGAGAAGTATGATGAGAGTGCTTGAGCTCGTGAAACTAGGTTTGATTAAAAGGGTTAGAGATGGTTAGCCTATAGACATGTGTTAGACTCCTTGGTTGCTAATAGATGGGAGTCTCCGGCCAAAAACACCAAGATGAAACATGGTGATTAGAACCGTTTCAGACCTAATCATCCTGGTTGTTTCTGATCTGCTTTGGGTGATGAACATGCGCTATATATATACTTGTTTTTTATTTTATTTTTGAAGACGTGTGGGATAGCTGGGCGTGACAGTTTGATCTGCATGGTTATTTCTGTGTTACAAGTAAGATATACGAAAGTCAGGAGGAGGTTTGCTACACCTTTGTGCAACAACATGATTAGACACAGTTTCGGTAGAATTATTGATGTATGGTAGCTTGGAAATAATAATATAGACTACTTAAAAGGATAGACATCTTGAACAAAATGTGATTTCTTTTTTAGTTATGTAGTATATACCATGCAATTTTTTAGTCTTTCATAGATATACTATGTTCTTTCATAAAAAAAAATCACGGCTATACAAAATGTTCCAAAGAAAACTACCTTGATTTGTACTTCTTTGAGATGCACCTAAATGTTTTCAAGGCATTCATGCAAGTGATAACAGCATACACAATGAGTATTTTCAAGTTCTAGGGTAGTTCTAGGACGAAATTGTGCAGTTGAGAAGACAATTTTTGTGGGGTGATGAGCATGATCGAAGACAAATTCACTAGACTGAGTCACGAAAATCTCACTAAAAGTTGATACCAAGGGGGAATGGGCTTTAGGGATTTCAAGCTACTCAACCAAGTGTTGTTGGCTAGACAAGCATAGCGACTAATTGCATTTCCGAACAATCCTTGTGCAGATTAATGAAGGCTAAATACTACGCTATTGGAGCACTTCATGGATACAACTTTCATGAAAAAAGGCTCACCTTGTTGGCAGGGGAACAACCATGTGCTCAAATTGCTGAAGAAAGGAATTGTTTGAAAAATTACCAACACCAAAAAAGTTAGGACATGGCGGAATTGTTGTATTCCAAGAGGGGAGTTTAAGATTACCAAGAATTTACCAAAATCTCAAATCAGAAAAGTCAAGCACATTATCGGTTGTGAAAAAATGGAATGGAAGGAAGACATGGTTAAGAAAATCTTCATGCCACATGATTCAGATGAGTTTTTGAGAATCATAGTACCAAATGTTGACATCACCAAAATGATTGCATTTTTGTTGAAGGGGATGCTATCTTGTCGCACTCTCCTAACTTTGTGAAGAATTACTATGAGTCGATATAGCAAATAAAGAATGAAAATGATGAAATGGATAGGAAATTTAAGGGGCTTATGGTGAGCATAGATGTAGTGGATGATAAGAAGAAGGTACTAGAGTAACATAATACCATATAGGAGAAGCCAAAAGAAGGTTGAACCAAAGAAAGATGGACATCTTATAAATAAAAAAGATTTGTGCGCCTTCAATCTTTCAATGCTAACAAAGGAAGGATGGCGTGTCTTGACAAACTCAAGTCGTTCCTTGAGTGTGCGGGTCCTAAAAGTAAAGTCCTACCCTGATGTAGATGTGCTAGCAACACCAAAGGATGGAACTTCACACATGTCGAGAAGTATGATGAGATTTCTTGAGCTCGTGAAACTAGGTTTGATTAAAAGGGTTAGAGATGGTTAGCCTATAAACATGTTTTAGACTCCTTGGTTGCTAATAGATGGGAGTCAGGCCAAAAATGCCAATATGAAACATGGTGATTAGAACCGTTTTAGACCTAATCAACCCGGTTATGGGTGGGTTTGGCAATGATTTGATTTCCGATCTGCTTTGGGTGATGAACATGCGCTATATATATACTTGTTTTTCTCTATTTTTGAATATGTGGGGGATAGTTGGGCGTTGACAATTTGATCTGCATGGTTGTTTCTCTGTTACAAGTAAGATATACGAAAGTCGGGAGGAGGTTGCCACACCTTTGTGCAACAACATGATTAGACACAATTTCGGTGGAATTAATGATATATGGTAGCCTCGAAATAATAATACAAACTACTTAAAAGGATAGACATCTTGAACAAAATGTGATTTATTTGTTAGTTATATAGTATATACCATGAATTTTTTAGTCTTTCATAGCTATACTATGTTCTTTCATAAAATGTTTTCATGGCTATAAAAAATGTTCCAAAGAAAACTACCCTTATTTGTACTTCTTTGAGATGCACCTAAATGTTTTCAGGGCATTCATGCAACCGATAACAGCATACAAAATGAGTATTTTCAAGTTCTGAGGTAGTTGTGGGACGAAATTGTGTAGTTGAAAAGACAATTTTTGTGGGGTGATGAGCATGATCGAAGACAAATTCACTAGACTGAGTTGGGAAAATCTCACTAAAAGTAGATACCAAGGGGGAATGGGCTTTAGGGATTTCAAGCTACTCAGCCAAGTGTTGTTGGCTAGACAAGCATAGAGACTAATTGCATTTCCGGACAATCTTTATGCAGGATTAATGAAGGGTAAATACTACGTTATTGGAGCACTTCATGGATACAACTTTCATAAAAAAAAGGCGCACCTTGTTGGCAGGGGAACAACTATGTGCTCAAATTGCCTAAGAAAGGAATTGTTTGAAGAATTAGCAATGACGAAAAAATTAGGACATGCCGGGATAGTTGTATTCCAAGAGGGAAGTTCAAGATCACCAAGAATTTACCAAAATCTCGAATTAGAAAAGTCAAGGACAATATCGGCCGTGACAAAATGGAATGGAAGGAAGACATGGTTAAGCAAGTCTTCATGCCACATGATGCAGATGAGGCCTTGTGAATCATAGTACCAAAGGTTGACATTGAAGATTTCGTCTCCTCGCATTTTGAAGTAAGATATACGAAAGTCAGGAGGAGGTTGCCACACATTAGTGCAGCAATGCACCATAGGATCGGACGCAACTTCGGTGGAATTAACGATATATGGTAGCCCAAAAATAATAATTCATACTACTTAAAAGATATACATCTTTAAAAAATGTGCTCTATTTGTTAGTTATATAGGATATACCATGCAAATTTTTAGTCTTTCATAGCTACAATATGTTCTTTCATAAAATGAACCGCGATAATTCGATATGCATTATCATTTTCTTTGTGCATATGCTCCATAATTTGCATATTTTCCTATTCTAACGTGGAAGGTGGATCTTGGGTGTTACTTTCATTATATGAGCTCTCGCGTGCATCACATATAGTTGGCTAGTGTCTACATTTATAGCACATAATAACCTATGTTTTATTAGCTAAATTGATTGTCAAAGTTGGCATCGTAACATGCGTGCTTGTCATGTAAATGTGGACCGAGGGATATATCTGTTCACAAATGAGAGCCTAAAATACCTATAAATGTCTCCCATTGCCTTGAAATTCCACGGGGACCAAAAGCGGGAAATTATCAGCTTCGCCGATGGTCCTCAAGTTGCAAATGTGATGTATGGATTAGTTGAGCACCTTTTTGAGCATAATCATTCGGGTCGCTAGACTGACGAAACCATAATAGACTTGCTAGTGGGAGCAGATGCCATATTTTGCTAGTGGAGCAGATGCTAGATCGATCGCAAATTAGTCAGCGGAGTTCAGTGGAACTAAACCACATGGAGTGGGAGACTGTTGCTCCATTTCTGAGCTTTTTCGGAGAGACGCGTCACAGGCTTGCAGCTCGAGGTCGCTGGGAGATGCGGGACGCGTCGTGCGACACGTGGCCTGGATGGGCGTCTCCGGGAGGGGTCCACGTCAGTGTTGACATTGTCTTCTCCCTCGTGGTTCGCGCTGGCACAGCCGTCCATATGGCCACGGAGGGAAGGGGACGAGGCTACGTGTGGGATCGGTACGAGCCCTCAAGAGCCAGATCAGCGTGTTCACGTGCGCTCCCTGCCTGGCATGGCCCACGGGAATCTCTAGTGCAGATTCCGCGGTGACAGCGGGGACGGACCAGTGATCTGTAGGGCGCGGGCAAAAATACCCAGGGGTGTAGGGCTAGGGCTGATCACGTTCTTTTGTCTTTTTTATTCGCACGAAACCCACGGTCTGGATGGATCCGTTGGGATTTAGTTGCCGACTCGCGGTAAACGCATAATTTAGTAATGCTAGACTTAGACCATCTCCAATAAATGTTGCAAAAGAAAATTAACAAAACTTAGTGCGTGAAAGGGAGCAATGGCTTCAACAGCGCTGCGGCTGCGGCGGTCTGCTCGCTGGGCCGCATTTATCATCCACGATGGGCAACGGTGGTGGCTTGGGGACTTTCACGTCGCCGGAGTTCACCGCCTGACGCGGCATCGTGGAGGTTTGGCCACCGCGTGTGGAGCCGAACTTTCCGGAGGTGTAGAGGAGGCATGATGCCGAGTTCCTCGTTCCCAAGGTTCGGATGGTGGCCCGCGCCGAGGAGCGGGAGACTCGTCGAGCGTACCTGCAATTGCCCATCCATATGTCCGACGAGGCAGCCATGGCGAGGTTTTGCCGTGAGAACATGGAGTTCATGCAAGCGGAGCTGGAGTTATACGGTGCAAGGGACACAACGAAGAAGCAAGTTGCGACATCACGACGAGAGATTGGCCCCCTCCACCGTCAACGTCTCGTCGCGCAATGAGATGGAAGATGCCTTCTTTGGATCACTTGGTGCCTCCTCTGATGAGGACGAGGAGTTCTGGGAGTAGTATCGGAATCGTGGTCTATCTAGTGTCGAATTAGTTTTGGACTAAAAGTCTATGTATTGTCGAAATTGAAATGTATCAAAGTGCAAAAAGTTTCCGTGAATTGAAGTGCTGAAATGGAATGTATCGATAATGTCGAACTATGTGTTAAGGTCAAGCTATGTTTGAAATGTGTCAAAATTTGTTCGTTGATGCTCTATTTTACATCATCTGGAAATATCTGAAACCCTATTTTACATCATCTTTAACTTGTGCAGTCAATTTTGTGTCCTAAAACACCAAAATAAGTCTGTTAAAACTACTTTTTGCGTGCCCTATTTTGCATAACCAGTTCGAGATGCTCCGACGAAAACCATTTTTACGGAGGATCTTGCTACTGGTCCAGAAAGAAAAGAAAACGAAACAGAAGCACGCGGTCTCGTCCAGTTGGGCAAGAGAATCTTCAGCTAGCCCACATCTTGTTCTTTCTTGCCAAGCGACGTGATGCTCGAATCAAACTGTTGGTCGCTTTAGTTTATTATAAGTAACGCTCATGGCAGCAACTTGCATCTACTCTACATACAGAAATTGTCCTGAGAGGATCGAATCTGATAGGGACCAGGAATATCTATCTGCCCTGCTACCACTTCGCTTTATTCTTCTTCATTAGTTTTTCAAGCTAGCGCACTGTGCTGCTTTTATATATTCTTTCTCCATGTCTTTTTGAATACTCAACGTGTTTTGCTGTAGCAGCATCAGCAGCAAAATGGCTATTGGGTCGGTGGAGGCGACGGTCTTCTTGGTGGCATTTTTTTTCCTAGGGAATCTGGTTTTTTTCCTTTTGAGAACCACTAGGGAATCTTGGTGGCAAGTGGTGAAGTGGATCGCGTCGCTGAATGCGCAAGAATCCTTTTGTCTATTACATTCGGACTACATTTTCGTTCAAAGTAGGCAGCCCAGTGGGCTTCCTAATTGCATGCACGAGCAAATGTACCAGAATCAGCCCACTATGTACAGCGGATAGTGGTGTACAATTGATCCGCAAATCAGGTAGGTCGGCCTGTTCGTTCTAGGCCGTGTGCGGTAGCTTCCTATTTTCCGCCTGTAGTCCTGTAGTATGCCGTAGCTGAACCTGTACAGTATTAAAAGCCTGCTACGGGACAAGTGAAACGGGCTGTTAGTTCAGTGAGGACAGCAGTTCCTGCAAAGAGAACTCTGTTTTTTGCTATTTTATTTCTGTTTTTTATTCTCCACTCCTTTCATATTAGTTGTCATGCTGGTGGTTATGGACTGGCTACAAAGTTGGTGCTGAGAGAGAGAGAGAGAGAGAGAGAGAGATGCTACGTAACCTTTGGACAAGTGTAACCCCCGTATGTAGGTGCTTGTGGCTGCACCGCTATGGTATTGTCTTCGAAGGAGCTACTCTCGGGGCGGACCTAGGGCAAAAACAACCTGATGCCACTCTCTCAGTCACTCATACTTTCTACCTAGATTTAGGGGTGTCACACACTATAGACGTATAAAATATACCAAGGAAAGCAAATTTGACCCGGTGTCCTGTGATCCCTGCTAGTTTAACCTAGGTCCACCCCTGGCTACCCCCTCCCAAGTTGTCGTTCTCGGCAAGAATTACGCCGAGGCATACGCCTGGAGCGATGCCAAGTTGTTTAAGACTAGGCTAGCGGTGGTGGAAAGGTGGAAGTTAAGTGAGTAGTCCTCTAAAACTCGGACTGTCCTTATGATAGCATGGATTCTGCATCCTCGACGTCTGTGCTGACCGTCGTCGCTATTATATTTAGTACAAACTTATTCTGAGTTAGCGACAACTAATATGGATTAAAGGGAGTAGTATCTAGTCTGACGAGGGATCTTCAACCATGAAATGCGACGCTAGCACTACAAGAAAAGTTGCCATGGCCGACGAAGTTGAAGTCGCGCCGTGGTTGCTGGTGCACCATGGCCAACGATTTTTGGTCCCTCCGTGGTTCATGTCAAAACTTTTTTTTCTCGTTTTTGAGGCCACCTAGCCCGACGAAAGCGGCCAAAACGTCGCGTATGGTGGCCCGGGATGTGGTGCATCGCGAATTCTCGGGTTCGCCGGCCGAGTCAACGCAAATCCGCACCGCCCAGGGATGTAGGGCCCAGATGGCAGCCTCTCTAGCATTGTTTTTTTTCTCGATCGCGCCATCTCGTTCAACGCTCTCCGATCGAGCCGTTTACGATGCAGAATCATGGGTCCCGCATGTCATCCTCTATGAACCAAAATTCCTTCTTTTCTTGGATTTTTTTTGACCCCCTGATTTCTGGCTTCTTCCTTTTTCTTTTGATCCCGTGCCGCCTTGGAAACGTTGAGACCGCTGCAGCTAAGTGGTACCCGCATGTCATCCTCTATGAGCAATCAACTTTCTTTTCTTGGAGTTATTTTTGGCACCTCAAATTTGGTCACTTGCTTTTTTCTTTCGATCCCCTGCCGCCTCTCAAACGGTGATGCCGCTGCTGCTAAATGGGACCCGCATGTCATCCTCTATGTACTATAAAACTTTCTTTTCTTAGATTTTTTTTGGAACCTCATATTTGGTCACTTGCCTTTTTCTTTCGATCCCGTGCAGCCTCTCAAACGGTGATACCGCTGCTGCTAAATGGGGCCCGCATGTCATCCTCTATGTACAATCAAGTTTCTTTTCTTGAATTATTTTTGGCTCCTGATATTTAGTCACTTGCATTTTTCTTTCGATCTCATGCCACGTTTGAAACGTTGAGGAACCTGCTGCTAAATGGGACCCGCATGTCATCCTCTATGTACTATAAAACTTTCTTCTCTTGGATTATTTTTGGCACCTCATATTTGGTACTTGACTTTTTCTTTCGATCCCCTGCTGCCTCTCAAACAGTGATACCGCTGCTGCTAAATGGGACCCGCATGTCATCCTCTATGTACTATAAAACTTTCTTTTCTTGGATTATTTTTGGCACCTCATATTTGGTCACTTGACTTTTTCTTTCGATCCCCTGCTGCCTCTCTAACGGTGATACCGCTGCTGCTAAATGGGACCCGCATGTCATCCTCTATGTACTATAAAACTTTCTTTTCTTGGATTTTTTTTGGCACCTCATATTTGGTACTTGACTTTTTCTTTCGATCCCCTGCTGCCTCTCAAACAGTGATACAGCTGCTGCTAAATGGGACCCGCATGTCATCCTCTATGTACTATAAAACTTTCTTTTCTTGGATTATTTTTGGCACCTCATATTTGGTCACTCGACTTTTTCTTTCGATCCCCTGCTGCCTCTCAAACGGTGATACCGCTGCTGCTAAATGGGACCCGCATGTCATCCTCTATGTACTATAAAACTTTCTTTTCTTGGATTATTTTTGGCTCTTTGGTCACTTGCGTTTTTTTCTTTCGATCTCATGCCACGTTTGAAACTTTGAGGAACCTGCTGGCTCATGGGACCCGCATGTCATCCTCTATGTGCTATAAAAGTTTATTTTCTATGGTTTTTTTCACTCTCTGATTTTTGTCTATTTCCTTTTTCTTTTGATGCCCTGCCGCCATGGAAACGTTGAGTAAGATGCTTACACATGGGACCCGCATGTCATCCTCTATGTACAATCAAGTTTCTTTTCTTGAATTATTTTTGGCTCCTGATATTTCGTCACTTGCCTTTTTCTTTCGATCTCATGCCACGTTTGAAACGTTGAGGAACCTGCTGGCTCATGGGACCCGCATGTCATCCTCTATGTGGTATAAAAGTTTGTTTTCTTGGATTTTTTTTCACCCTCTGATTTTTGGCTATTTGCCTTTTACTTTTGATCCCCTGGCCCCTTTGAAACGTTGAGTAAGCTGCTTGGCACATGGGACCCGCATGTCAACCTCTATGTCCATCAACTTTCTTTTCTTGGATTTTTTTGACCCCCTAATTTCTAGCTACTTTCTTTTTCTTTTGATCTCAAGCCGCATTTCAAACATTGAGACCGCTGCTGCAAAATGGGACCCGCATTTCATCCTCTATGTACAATAAATCTTGGATTATTTTTGGCACCTCATATTTGGTCACTTGCGTTTTTTCTTTCGATCTCATGCCGCCTTTGAAACGTTGAGTAAGGCTGCGGCTCATGGGTCCCCCATGTCATCCTCTACGAACAATAAAAGTTTTCTTTCTTGGAGTTATTTTTGCCCCCTAATTTCTGGCTATTTGCCTTTTTCTTTTGATCCCCTGCCCCCTTTGAAACGATGAGGACGTCTGTTGGCGGGTCGGTCCCACATGTCATCCTCTATGAACAATAAAAGTTTCCTTTGGTGGATTTATTTTTGACCCCTAATTAATTTCTGGCTATTTCCTTTTTTTCTTTTGATCCCCTGCCGCCTTGGAAACGTTAGGATGCTGCTGCCTCATGGGTCCCGCATGTCATCCTCTCAGAACGATAAATGTTTTCTTTTCTTGGATTTTTTACCAACTGATTTTTAGTTTTTTATTTTATTTTCGATCCCCTGCCGCCTTTGAAACGTTGACGACGCTGCTGGCTCATGGGTCCCCGATGTCGACCCCCCGTACAAGAAACATGTGATATCTTGATTATTTTGCAGACAATAAACAGTGTATTTCGCTCTGAGCTATTGCAAACGGATAAATTAAATCTTCATTTTTACATAAACAAACTTATATGTTGAGTGTCCTTGTTTTTTCTTTTTGCGAAGCATAGGACTTTTCTGTTTTTTTTTTTGAGAAAAAACCGAACTTTCCTGTTTTGGAGTGGGCTGAAATTGTACGAGTCAAAAGGCCCAGCAGGATAGTTCGAAGGCCCAGATGTCTAGATGCAGCCCAATTGAAATCTTTCTTTTCTTGGATTTTTTTCACCCCCTGATTTCTGGCTACTTCATTTTTTTTTGGTCCTGTGCAAAATGGGTCCCACATGTCATCCTCTATGTACAGTAAATTTCTTTTCTTGGATTATTTTTGGGTCCTGATATTTGGTCACCTGCCTTTTTCTTTCGATCTCATGCCGCCTTTGAAACGTTGAGGAAGCTGCTGGCGCTTGGGTCCCGCATGTCATCCTCTATGAACAATAAAAGTTTCCTTTCTTGGAGTTATTTTTTACCCCTAATTTCTGGCTACTTCCTTTTTCTTTTGATCCCCTGCCGCCTTTGAAACGTTGAAAACTTTCTTTTCTTTGATTATTTTTGGCACCTCATATTTGGTCACTTGCCTTTTTCTTTCGATCCCCTGCCGCCTCTCAAACGGTGATACAAGCTGCTGCAAAATGGGACCCGCATGTCATCCTCTATGTACTATAAAACTTTCTTTTCTTGGATTTTTTTTGGCTCCTGATATTTGGTCACTTGCCTTTTTCTTTCGACCTCCTGCCGCTTCTCAAACGGTGATACCGCTGCTGCTAAATGGGACCCGCATGTCATCCTCTATGTACAATAAAGTTTCTTTTCTTGGATTATTTTTGGCTCCTGATATTTGGTCACTTGCCTTTTTCTTTCGATCCCATGCCGCCTTTGAAACGTTGAGGAAGTTGCTGGCTCATGGGTCCCGCATGTCATCCTCTATGAACAATAAAAGTTTCCATTGTTGGAGTTATTTTTTACCCCTAATTTCGTCTACTTCCTTTTTCTTTTGATCCCCGCCGCCTTTGAACGTTGAAGAATCTGGCGGCTAATGGGTCCCACATGTCGGCCTCTATGGACGATAAACCTTTCTTTTCTTGGAGTTATTTTGACCCCTAATTTCCGGGTATTTTGCCTTTTTTTGGATCCCGTGCTGCCTTGGAAACGTTGAGGATCTTCGCTGCCACATGGGTCCCGCATGTCATCCTCTCAGAACGATAAATGTTTCTTTTCTTCGATTTTTTTACCAACTGATTTTTGATTTATTTTTTCTTTCGATCCCCTGTCGCCTTTAAAACTTTGACGACGCTGCTGGCTCATGGGTCCCGATGTCAGCCTCCCCGTACAAGAAACATGTGATATCTTGATTATTTTGCAGACAATAAAAAGTGTATTTCGCTCTGAGCTATTGCAAACGGATAAATTAAATCTTTATTTTTACATAAACGAACTAATATGAATCTCCTTGTTTTTGTTTTGTTTTTGCGAAGCATAGGACTTTCTTGTTTTGGAGTGGGCTGAAATTGTACGAGTCAAAAGACGTCCAGCGAGGTTAGAAGGCCCGGATGGCCGTGCAGCCCCAATTTATATCTTCCTTATCTTGGATTATTTTTTGATCAAAAGGCCCAG